>NC_081211.1:23412375-23722375 GCF_902713425.1 Acipenser ruthenus
TCATAGGAGCAGGACTTGTCAATTGTAGTATGACAAGGACTTCATGGGAACTCATGTGGAAGCAAAGAATGATAGGAAACAAATAGATCACACTGACATGAGTCATCCTGGTCAGCAACCCAACACGTCAGTCATGTGACCACCGCATTTGTGGAGCTGCACAGGCACATTGCTATTCCTGCCATGGTGTTTCAAGTAAATTGATAGGCGAGCGTTTGAGTACATACAAATGTCATATCATAAAAAAAAAATTATGACACAAGCAACCAACAGTAAATTAATTCATTGTATTTCCAAGAATGCAATGAATGAATTGCATTTCCAAGAATGAATTTCAGAGATTTTAAGGGTGACATTTTTGGAGTCACAGTTACATCTGTGTTTGAACAAACGCATCATACCTCAATCATGCAACCTTTTCACACTATACCATGCATGCTTACTGGAAACAGTCTCTGCTGTCACTTGTGATAATGTACTGACTGCAATATAAATACCTAGACATGCATGCCAATATTTTAATATCTGAATTGTGCAAAATGGTATATGGTAAATATGCTATTCTCCATGTGTTCTGGCAGTAGGTTCCTATGTTCTAAAAAAGGAACTGGGGCAATGACGTCAAAGTGGCGTGCATTTATAGCACTGAGCAGAGTGCTTTAATGTTTATTTAGGTTTTGATTGTTAAGACCCTAGCTGTATTTTTTGAAGTACCTCTTTCTCTCAATAAGCTCTCTAATGATAAAGGTGGATAGTCATCACTGTCCACTTGCAGCGAGGAACTGAATTAATTAAATAGAAAATAGATCACCTAAAAGTAACAAGTAATAAGCTTTATATCTATTAGTTCTCTGAAAGATTGTCATGAATGCAGCAGACACTCATGGTATCTAATATAATTAATACAGGATGTATGGCGGTTTTGCATGGGTAACACAAAAATAATCCACACCACGCCAACCATCATATTTTCTGTTTATTGCTCATGAAAAATAACTACTTGCTTTTTTAATGTAGTTTTTAAAATTGAACAGCACTGGATTTTACTCTGTGGGTAAAAACTAAGGAGGGGGCAGTGGTTTGCACAAATGGGATATACTAGGCCTAGTTGTATTGTTTTGAATCAATTTACCCTATGTTTTTTGTTTGTGATGAGATTTTCATCTCATATGTGCAACGTTGATTTATGCATAATTACATATGACTGTATTTTACTATCTGCTAACAATGATCACAGTTTGTAATGTTGGTTTGTAAGAATTTGAAAAGATATTGTACTAGAATTATCTGTCTCTTAACAAATGGTTTACGTGGCTTTAGGACTTAGGGAGGAGAGTGCGTGGAACAGAATTAAATAAACAGACTAATTTGGCAAAAGCCTGTCAACGTGCAACAAGTAAACGTTACACTGAGGATAAGCAGAAGCTGGAAACAGTCTTGTTGAGAGTAATGCCATCAAAGTATCATGACCAAGGATGTTTTCTCAATAAACTACTTGGCACTTGAGAGACCACCCACTGGATTAAAGAGTAAGTAGGGTACATTTCCCTTGTATCTTTGGAGCTATCCACCAAGGTGCCATATAATGCACATTGATGCATACAACTATGCACAGAAAACATGAATGAGACCCAGCCCATAACAAAGTTTACAGAAACATATCTGCATGGTCATGTAGCTGTTTCCGATGCTTATACTATGCATGAACTGTTTCTGCCCTGCTCTTTGCAATGCTTTCCCATAGTTTTCACCCGTGCATCCGTGCTTTTAATGGTCCTTTCTACTACTTATCACGTTTTATGGAATATCTGACTATGCTTTTATTCATATTTGGAAAAAAAAAACTGAGCATTGCTTTGTTTAAAGATATTAATGTATATATTATTAAATCCAAGTGAAAAGCATATCTGAAATAGATACGGTAAATTAAAAGTAAGATTATATCATAACAAAGAGAGAGCGTGCTGCTGGGACTTATGGGAAACTGGAGAAAAGTGTGGAGGAACAATACCAAGGATCTTTTTTAGCTGGGAAATTATAACAATTATGCCATAAACAACAAGCAGATTTAGTTGACTCATCATGCATTGTGTTTACTGCAGCATCTGTCCCCCCCCCCCCCCCCCCCCTCTAAAACATTTGTTAAATGGGTCCAAAGAAAACAAACAGATAATTACAATATGTTCAGGGAAGGCTTGTGAAAGTATAAAAAATAAATACTGTATAAGATCAATGTTAAAGAGAAAGGAGTCCCTTTTGCTAGTAAACAGTACAGGAAGGTTAATGTCAATGTCATTAATCCCCAAACTGTGTGATCCATGAGGTTCAAAGCACTTTTCATATTACTTACTTCTTATAAAGGTTTATTGCCCCATAACATGGTAAAAGTATAGCATAGTGTTATAAAATATACCAAAAGCCTAAACACATAGTAGAAATAGGAAAACATCAAAATGGGGTTCCAGTAGGTGACATTTTCATTTTCTCCTGGCTTGAAACAAAGAGATCTGCTTGAGGGTAAATGTAGTTGCACCTAGCTGATCATAAACAAGTCATTAACATGCACAGGTGGTTTCTTATAGGCAGAGGCAATAAATCATTTTCAAGCTTACTTAGCATTTGCACAGATAAACGTGGCTGTTTTATTACTTCTATAGAACTGCTGAGCATGATAGAGACACTGTGGACCAATGCAGCATTACCTGCAAGCGTTTCAGTCACTGATAAACCAAAGACATAATTAAGAAGCACCGTTGTATGCAGGTTAGGCTATAGGAATGCTTAAAAGAATCATGCTAAAGTTTTAAAAGAATCATGCTACAGTCTGTAGTTTTAGAGTACTGAAGTATGCATGCTAACAGAACAGAACTTACCAGTGTATTCCACAGTAGGACCTTTCTTACAAGGAGACATTCATTTAATTGTAAATACAATGTAATCGCATGCAGCTAAACAACACTGGGGTGTATTCATAAAGCATTAGTTTGCCTATAAATGCGTATTGGCTGCAATGGGTTAACTGGCACACTTTACTAATACTGCCCACTGCAATGTCCTTTTCACATGTAATTACACTACTGCCCCTTAAAATAAAGCACAACCTGTACTGAAAACCCAATCTGCTGAACTTTATCCAAACACCTGCCAAAAAAAACATGATCCTGATCTTTGAGCTTGAAGCAATGCGTGTAAATATAAAAAATTTAAAATGTCCCCCTATTGTTTCTGTTCAAAATCCATGATGGTATGCATGTGTACTGCATACATATGTCTGTATGTTTATCTAAATGCCCATCTTAATTATGTTTACTGTATATCTGTTTGTAAATCTACACATTTTATTTGCTTATTCTAGACCTGCATTGATTTTCCCTTCTACCTATCTTTCTGTGTCCATTCATCTAAACTTTCCATTCACTGATCTCATAATCTCATTTTATTTCTTTTAGAAAGATTAATTGCTTTTGTTTGATCAAACCGTCTCCTTAATTTTGTCCCGACTGGCACAAGTTTAGTCAAACCGAATGAAATCTTTGTTCTGCACCAACACATGGCTGTAGTCTCCACTATTCTAAACATGCAGTGCAGGGTGGAATTGTTTGGCTGGAATAAGGGACACAGTCTTTGTAAATCAGAACCTCTTGGCACTGCCCCTGATTGATTGATATTGGTATCTTATTACTGATCTGATTACTTTTAGATCGAGTTGTTGAAAGGAAGGCTGTCACATTTTACAGGTAGATTACACAGCCAACATACACAAGATTCTACATTTAACTTTTTGGCACACAGTGTTTGATTTATTCTAGCTTAATTTTGATGTCTGATGATAAGTCGTGCTTGTATTAAAAACCTCATCCCTTTTCCTTTTATAGACATCTTCTATGCTCAAAACAAAAAGGCATATACACACACAGTTTGGGAGCAAAGCCCTACAAATGAACCAAACACAATTTTTATAATACAGCCCCAAAGCCAAGATATAGTTCAATTTTAATTTCATTAACAATATGGGATTGTGTCTGTGAAAAATGACATTTTATTCTCCTATTTGTTAAAGCAGATCTTTTTTTGTGACAAATTGAAAGAGACAAGAAGTGCATGTCGTGGTTAAATTAGGTTTGACTTTTGAAACATAATTAAATAAAGTATACATTCCAGAAGACTGAGGCAAAACTGTTTTTTTTTTTTGTTGTGTTTTCTGACCTGCCCATATGAAAACAATGTATTTGAAACCGCAGTGAAAGAGCAGCACATTGAAAGAGTTTAGCAGTGTTTTCTCCTTATGGTGATTTATTGTCCCACAATATAAATACAGTAAAAAAAAAGTTCCATGAAATTTCTCTTCATACATTTTTGGTTGCCATTTTTAAAATTACTGTTTAGCCCTTTATGGTACATGTGTACCACAAGTAAAAAGTACAATTATTTTTACAATGAGGTGCACAAAACAGGTTTTAAAAATGTACTGATAGTTTCTTTGATGCTTGAGTCGCTCTCAAATGTATTTTAGGAAGAAACCTTTTGAACAGCTGTTCAATTCCTTGTGTCCCTTAAGGGGTTAGATAATTAACATTAACCCCCAAACGCTTTATATGATTACTTTAAAGCCAATCATAAAAAAAGGCTTTCTATCAATTAAATATTGAATGAATTGAATAAACACACACAGCTCACAATGATAAATCATTAAGTAAGAAATGGAAACATAATGATAGCAAATGCTTACGAGGCAAAAAAAAAAAACAGGTGGAGACTGGGGAGGAGGAGGCAAACTCATCAGGTAAGATTTAAATCCCTTCGCTGACAATCATTGGACAAGTAATTACATTGTTAGCGATGAGGTACTGCTACAAAACTTTGAAAAAAAAACATATATGCATTATAAATTAGATACATACATAGGAAACTTAATGTGACACAATTATGCATGCAGTTACTGAACGGGATATTCACAAACTGTCTAGTCAATCTAAACGGTATCATATGTGGCTTAAGCTAAATTTGCATGGTGTGTTTTCTTTTTTTCCCTGGTGTTTAATTTTGAAATTGGCATATTCACCTCCACAATTCTAACCAGGCAGCCACCAGAATCCAGCTCTATAATTAATGAAATATTTTAAAAACTTGAAAGAGATAACTCCTAACTAAAGCCATATAGTGCTAACAATTGTATGTAAAAATAATGTGATCACTTGTAACAATTGTAAGTCGCCCTGGATGAGGGCGTTTGCTAAGAAACAAATAATAATAATAATAATAATAATAATAATAATAATAATAATAATAATAATAATAATAACATTTGAGCGCTTTACATATAGAGATCAGGTCTGGTCTTCTAGTTGACATCCAGATAGAGCTATACCATAGGGGCAACCAGAGTTGAAAGGTCACAGTCTTGTATGATTTCTCTGCAGCGAGGAAGCGAAGAATCTCTGAATAGCAATTTCCCAACAAGTCCATGTTTCCGGTCATGCTATGGAATAAATATAAAAATGCATCTTGAGTTTAATCTTGTGAAACAGAATGCAATAAACAATATCACACAGCGGTCTTGTGAAACCCTGCAGAGGTTCATGCTGTATCTAACAGAGAAAGAAAATGAAACCAATATGTGTCACATTTCTGGAAGGAATTTATAAGTGTCAGTGTGCTATAGCTCCCAAAGACTTGATTGCGCCAGTAAAAACCCAACTGTATAAATGGGTAATTGCGTGTAAAAAAAAAAAAAAAGTAATTGTATGAAAAAAATAATGTGATATCTTTTAACAATTGTAAGTCGTCCTGGATAAGGGTGTCTGCTAAGAAATAATAAAAAAAAAAAACAGGCCAGATGTACATGGTTTACACCTGCAACTTGAACCAATTTTTTGGTGAAAATAAAATAAATCTGCTAATGTTTCATGACAGTAACAAAGAACTTAAGATGTTTTATGTTGCTTAACACAAAAAAAAGAAAAAGAGCATTTTGGTGTAAACCGTGCCACTGTGTCTGTCGATCCAGGACATGCAAATAGGGGATCATGTCACGATAAAGAATGTTGATTCAGGTATAGGTGGACTTTTCATGTTCAGTGTTCTTGTACTGCTACAGTCTTTACTTTTACAACACAAGACATGATGCCGTTTCTCTTTAGGGCACATTGGACATCACTATAAAACGACAAGGGCTCCAGTCATAGGCACTGAACAGGCTAATCGAAATTGTCCTTGGAAGTTGGGTGACGCAATGTAATTTTTATTTATTTTTTTAAATAAAAAAAGTCCTAACAAACTACTATTATATTTTCAAAGCTTTTTAGGTACGGTAACCTACAACTATTATCTAGGGCTATTAGTTTACAATAGATGCACCAATCATCACCATGGAAGAAATGTTTGAATTACCAAGGTCACATAAATCAGGGTATGGCTTATACTTGTGTTTGTACGGATATTTTTAATGGGACGTTATATTTCTCTCTGTCATCTTGAACTGATTATCCAACCAGTGGGAGAGGGGGGGTGGGGGTTCTGAAATATAATCATACCATGTCTAATATAGAACAAATGTATGTTCAGTTGCAAACAAGAGCAAGAAAGAAAGGTGCTTTATTTTAGGATGCACACAGTTACACACCGTGTAATTACTCCTTGGGGAGATAAAAAACGATTTCTGCTCCTTGCAGATGAATCGCAAAGCATGTTTCGAATCACGCAAAACATTGAACAGGTCAATAAAGTGAATATACTGCTGGAGAACTAAATTGTTTCAGTCCATCTCTGCTCCATCAGGATATTGTACATATTTCTACGTGACTGCCACTGGAATAGCAGCATTTTCTCCAGTTAACAATGTGCCTCCGGACCTCAAATAAACAGATGTTAAATTAATTGGGACTGTAAGGTTAAGGGCTTTAAACTGTTACCTCAGAGACCGCAGCAGACACACAAGCGTCTTCCGTCTCATAAGCAGAAGATGAAAATGAAAAGGATATCCAGCTTGAGAGCGTTTTCACAGCTGTGCACGTCCTGCAATTTCTGTGATAGGCAGTGGTGGGTCTTAGGGGCAGGAAATGAGGTTTTCTAAAGAATAACGTGCGACCCAGTAAAATAGTTTATTGAACTACTGCTGGAAAAATACAATAAAGTCATAACTGTAATAGATACGGTTCCCAGACATAAAAATATGAAAATGGAGGAAGAGTGCGAAAGCACCTTCACTGAGCTTCCTCTTGCTTGCTCGACAGGCTTCAGAAGTAATTGACGTGTGTGCCACCGTTTCTAAAACCTATTCCAGTGTTATTCCCAACATCACTGAAGCTTTATTAAATTAACAAGTACAGTACTGCAGTTAATGAGCCTGTGTGTGCTAATGTGCACTCATTCACCGCAACCATCTACTCCATTTAACAATTTTTTACATTTTATGAACATCTGTATCAATAATATATATATTTTGAGCAATAGTTCCTTCACTTTTATTGCACACATACTCAGTTTTTCCATTCAGATGTGACGGGAAACTGCAGGGAGCAGAATGTATTGTACACTTCAACCTGAATTAGAAGCCAAGGCAACGTGGGGGTTATTCATATAGTGTTTGATGTACTGTTATTACGACTGAAAGGAGAGAAGTGTCTCATCATTTCTAAATGAATTCTCTCTTTACAAATGTACGAGTAAAAAAAAGCTTTGAGAACAGCTAGCCTGTATCGACCCTTTTTGGTTGTATAGACGATTTTATATACAAAGTGTAAATTGAATTGCTCCAGTCCTTTAACCTTGCGATTCAGTTGTGTACATGGATAGCTTAAAGACATGCCCATGTGCCATTTTCAAAGCATTTCCACCTCTATTGTTAGACAGCTTTTCTGAGTTACACTTGCTTTTACTTTATGTAACTTTATTATACCGCTTGCAAGGCACTCACTTCTGTTTAGATCATTAAAATATACCCCCCTGTCACTTTTTACAGCACACTATATAGACCTCCACACAATGTAACACAGGGATGGAAATAAGACTCCTGTTGCATAGCAGTTTCTCCCATTCCAGGTTTTATTACAAGGTTGATTAGCCACAGTGTACAGGTAACAAGCTCAGGACTGTCTTATTAAACTCATAGTAAAAGCAGGAATGGATATGCAATGGGAGTCGTATTTCCATCCCTGTAACACATGGGTTACAAAAGATTCTAGGTATGTTGGATAGCACACACACTGCACCACAAGCTTTATCCATGAATGGAAATTCTAAGCGAGTGTGTTATCCATTAGACTGGAAAAACAACTTGGTTAATCCAAGAAGTGCTAGCACTCAAGCTTACATCAGATTTTGTCCTCACAAAGTATGCACACTCTATTTCAGTCATTTTACTTCTGTTTTCTCTGAGTCAGGGCAAACAGCTGACTGCAATAATCAAACTATAACAGCTCTATCGAGGCAAGGGAATTGAATGTGCCAGTGTGTTGTTAGCAGAGTTCTTATGACATTACTCCTTTGTGTCCCCACCTTAACCCATGCGTGTCTGAACTTCTGAACTTTTGAAATCTGAACTACTTCTAGTAGGATCGCAAACTCAAGAATATTGCTGCCTGGAACTGTCTGCTGCTGCCTTCCCCCACTGTACGAAGCCTCGATAGTAACCTCTCCTTTGATGCCCAAATCTCCTCTGGAGTCAAATCCTCCTTCTACCACCTATGAAACATCTCAAAGGTCCGTCCCTACCTTTCCCTCCCGGATGCAGAGATACTCTGTCATGCAATCATCTCCTCTGCAATAGACTACTGCAACTCTCTCTACGGTGGTCTTCCGTTCGTTGTATTTAATGTACTATGCTCTGTATTTCACTGTATTTAATGTATTATGCATTGTTCCTCACTATCTTGTAAAGTGCTTTGTGATGGTGGTCCACTATGAAAGGCGCTATATAAAATAAATATTGACTGATTGATTGTTTCAACGCTTCTAATATGATTTGAAAAATCAGTAGCTTCTATTATTTGCATTCAGGTCCAATGGAGTGCCTTAGTGCTAAGCCTATGTTATGAAACTGACATGGTTGCAATATAGGTTCTTTTTGTTTGTTTTTTGTTTTCTTTTTTTAAACAGAAAGTGTATAGCTTCATGCAGATGATCATTGTGTTTACAGATATTTCCAAATTGCTTTTTCATTCAGTTATAACCCATAAGTAAAAAATGTATGTATCCAGATCACAATGATTAAAATGAATACTGTGGTACTGTATTCATCTTATCTTTAACATGGTGCTCATAATAGGTTGGGTTCTCAGAAGCTCTTAGGTAATTAAGAATGTCATGGATGTGTCCACGCACTTCACGCCCACCAATATATCTAATATGCTGACATCAAGAAAATGCTTTAGTTAGAGCTACAAATAAATGCTCCTGAAGATACAGGAATGGATGAACAGTACAGCAAGGATTAAAGTTCCCAGTGTAGTCAGATTTGAAATAACCCTGTCATGGTTCCCAAGATATGCATTGCAATTATACAGACCCTCGATAAGCTTCCCAAATTGAGCCTGGCTCTTTTGGAATGTCTGCCTGCAATCAGGAGTAGCCAGTTTGTGTTCCAGTCACTTAATAAAATATATCACAAATCCTAGTGACATATTTTGTGGAAACATTAAACTTCTATGTCTATTTAACTAGATGTGTTAGTAAAGAGTTGCCTTTAGCCAAGAGTGTGATCACTAAGCTGTCTCTGTCTTCATACAGAGAGTGGTAAAGTGAAACTTCTCAGGAAGTGATCGGTCAGATGGTCCATTATTCCGTGGTTTATAGGAAGCCACTCAATCACCACTTCAAAGCAACTCCTGGATCCTGCAGGCAAGCTTAGACAGAGTAGCTCTGCAGTTGGGCATAGTCTTGCTGATAATCATCTCAAGCTCTTTTTAAATCACCATTATTGTGATTATCGCATGCTCTGCAGACAATCACCGAGAGCTACTAAATACTGCTTCCAGCACCTTCAAGTCCCCCCACACATGATGATAAAGAAAACCTATTAAATTGTACTGCAAAGCTAAATATGTCTGCACATTACTCTACATGAAATTGCCCCCTGTGTGGTCAAAGATGTGTGACCAGATCTCAGCAGATTTAATATTCCTGGTTAAAAATAAATACTGCAAATTCTCATAAATAAATGAATAACTCAATAGACAGGCTTAGTCAAGGTTATCTTTAAAAAGGACATGCTTATGTGACCTTCTTAATTACACCATAGGGCTATAATTATAATAAGAATATAGATATGGATGATGTGTGTCGTTTTTAAAATTGTAGAGTTCTTATTGAGGTTACCGTTGAAGCAGCTTTGACTGAAGCACAATGTTCTCTGACAGGGATCTGTGACAGAAGGCTCTTTAATGAATGTAATGAATGTAACGAATGGAAGCAAGAAAGATCAAGCTTCTATGCTAATCTGATACTCACTGGGGCATTTAGAAAGTTGGACTGCAAAAATAAGCACAGTGTTATTTCAAAAATCAACAAGCATAAGCCACATACTGAAAGATCTGCATGTAGACATTATAAATAGCTCTGTGAAACTGTAATGAGCACCTCAGTGGGGTCCATATGCACGTCCTTGGCACTGCTCCCAAACCTTTATTTAACTGGGCTACAGCACCGATGAGATGCAGTTGTGAAGCACATCTGAAAACAAGAGGATTAACACCAACCAGCTGTCTTTCTGTATAATCCTCATCTTGAGCCTCGATGAAACGATTGCTTTCCATCTTGCAGCTCACTCCTTCACTTCCCCCAAAAGGTATTAAGACTGAATTCAATTTTGGTGGTGGAGTGTGGTCTGAGGTCCATGTCATTTATTTAAAGAGGTTCAATTTACATTTATTTCATTTTTTTCATTCTGTGCCTTTCATTCACTTCGCTTGTAGCTCAGCTAATTGTAAGATGAATGTAGGAGCCAGTACATATCAGAGGTGCCATCTGGAATTCAGGTAAATCACAAATACTGCACTGCACCCCTTTATCATCAGAATGATATTGTTTTTTAAATTGTACCTTCAGTGTGCCTCACTGCAACAGGAATCAGCTAGATTTCTTACCCCCAGTGGACCTACCCCAACCCTTTTCTTTTCCTGAGGGATGGTCAATAGTGTATGGTTTTGTTTTTAAACAAAAATGTATTACAGCCTTTAAATTTACAACCCTCTAAGCGTTTCAAGATTTAATCAATGAAAACAACATTTTAGTTTTCTTGGTTCATACAACTCCTATCTAGTAAGCAAAAGCATCCTGAAAGATCATGGCGCTCATGCCGGTGGCTGTGTGTATTTATACTTGGGATCAAACTGCCTTTTATGTTTTTAGATTGAATTCCCATTTCTTAGTCATCGCAGTGAAAATATATAGATAGATAGATAGATAGATAGATAGATAGATAGATAGATAGATAGATAGATAGATAGATAGATAGATATGGACTGGAGAGGAGGGTTATAGTGGAACATTATTGATCTGAAGGAAGACTATTGTTACCGACAGGGGGCTATAATGCCCAAAGCCGCATTGCTCCCTGGAGGTAAGAGTAGTCTCGAAGGGGCATTGAATTTTCCACTATGAGCTGAGTCTGGAGCACATATTTAATATATGAGTCAGTCAAAATAATAAGAGAGGTGGTTGGATAGTAAATATGACTTTATATACTATAAATCCATAAATAAAGGTTTTAACCAATCAGAGGCCAGAATTTCCAACCACTGACACATTATATATATATATATATATATATATATATATATATATATATATATATATATATATATGATCACATTTGATTGTGTTTTTCTTCACATGCCCTTGCCTTTGACTCAACACCTAACTGTCATCACAAGCACTTATCTAGCAGGTAACAACCACAGCATCGGACACTAAAGAAAGCAATAATTGCTGTTTTTCTTCGAGGTACAGTCAATGATTATGTTGTTACTTTTTATGAAAACGGACCTCTGCCTTTTTCATTTCCTATTAATCAACAGACTAAACGAGGATATTATTCAGAACGTTGAGAAAGCCAAAAGGTTGTGGTTTATTTATTTTATTTTGTATTACATCAACACCACTGACAGCTATTATTAAATTCAAATGTGTCTACATTGTAATGTGCTTTTAACATTCTAACCTAAGAGTGGCAGAAAAGCTTTTTTTCTGAAATTGCATTTTATATAATTAAAGAGCACCCTCTAATCAACAATCTCAATGGCAGCACTGTGGTACTACGCAGCAGGTCTGCGCTGGCTAAGTTTATTATAAAACAGTTTGTAGGAGTTCTTAGGTGCCTGTTGCAAACCACCGAAAGAATAACTAGAATGTTACCCACTATAGCAAAAACTATGAAGGCGTCCAAAACAAGTCCCAGAGTTGTCACTCTATTGATGTCCATATATATATATATATATATATATATATATATATATATATAAACCAGAGAGAAAACATGTTGATACTTTTCAAAAAAAATACCTGGCAAAAATAAACTACCTGACATTGTATTTAACTCTCTGTGCTAACAACTGGGAGGCTAAAAAGTGACTATACTCCAGTATCCTGTTGCTGTTACATAAATGGTCTCATCCTTTCAAACTGCGCAATTTCAATGTAATTGTTTTTCATGGAAAATACACTTTTTGAAACTTCTACAGCAACCCCACCATTAGATTTCACTTGGCTAAGCTTGAGCCAATAAATCCAAAATGAATGGCTTTTTAATGCAATTTAAAAATAAAATGTTTTAAAAGAAGGAAATGACTTTCCATGGCAGCAGTTCCTAATGGCCTGTAAGAACATTCACATCACTGCTGCGTCTCATCATCTTTGTACATTGCAAAGGTCTGAACACATTGAAAACCAATTGCAAAACAAGGACCACCTACCTAATGCTTAACCATTAGCTTGTGCATAAAAATAATGTGATGGAGCCCGATTGGAAAACAATTTTGTCTGACACTGATGAATCTTTTTAATTATGTGTGACAGAAATACAATGAGTTCTGGTGATAAATCTTCCTCCCGATTTGAGAGGGCGCTAAAGAACGGGAGGAGAAGTATCTGGAAGGGCTGGCCTGACAGTTCCTTTCCGGGACCGGCAATTGGGTCAGCCTGGAAAGAAGCGAGACTCTGTTGTAAGACCGTATTGACTTGAAAGGTAAACGAGGGGCAGCTGCAAGTAATAAAGCAGCTGCAACCGTTTACCTAGATATCACGCGGGATTACATATAGGGGCCAGGGTAACACTGATCTTTTCCTTCGTTTGCGTAAACGCTGGAGAGAGAAGGAGCGAGAGAGGAACTCTCGTATTGTGAAAAGAAATTACGTGTTGTGTTGGTGTGTTAACGTTCTGTGTTTCGTCACTTAGACAGTTAAAGCACCTCCGGAGCTGTCGAAATCGGGTCAGCACTATCCGGAGCACCACTACACACCACCCCACTGTGTCTGCACCAAGCACCTGCATGTCTGCACTCACCCAGGACTGGTGACCGTGTTTTGCATTTGGTTTGGGACTGTGCCCTGTTTTGTTATAACCGCGCTTTACACATTGTTGTGTATAGCCGGGGGTTTATTATTTTACGGTCACCAGACCTGGATTAAAAATAAAGCACTTCATTTCACTGGATTACCGTTGTCTGCCTGTCACTCCTGCATCGCATCACCGCTACACCTGTTCCCCTTACTAGCCACTTTGCCACATTATGCCATTGCTCATTGCATAGGACATTGTGAACATTATAGAGATGATTCTTTCTTTCGACTAGCTAAATTATATTCTTGGAAATCACACTGTACAGTTGCTACTTTATTATAACTTTCATAACATGTTCTGCTATTATTATTTATGCTGATTACGCTAATAGTAATATTCTGCAGTATGACAACAGGATGCTGTTTGATGGCAGTGCACCATTTGAAAATTGAAAATTGAAAAAAGTTCACCTGCCGAAGCAAATATGAATAATTTAAACTACTGGTACTGAACTAATTTCAGCCTGCTGTTGCCATTGAGTGATGGCACTTCAGCACCACTGGCTGGTAACATTGACAAATCATTTTTCTGCTGTGAATATCTGATTTTTTTTTATTAAAGAACTAAAGAACGTAACAGAAGAAAAGCGTTAGCAGTTTAACTGGCTTTTTGTTTGGGTTTTTCGCTTGGCTCGCTTTCAAGGTCTCTAGTGCTTGTTTTTCTATCCTCTCTTGGCTTAGTGTCCTTTTATATTTGTATGTGTGGTCAGCAATCATTATTGTATTGTCTTTGTGCAGTGTGGCGACACGTTGTAAAAATACTGTGAAGCATCGATTACATGACTAGTATGTTGTGCCTTTCACTAAAATGAAACCGCTTTGATGAATAGAGACCATTAACATTAAAAGCACTAAGTGGGCCTCTTGGTTTGGCATTGAAAGCTGCTTTGCTATTCTATTAGAAGCATGCTTCTGTAATCTGCTTTTGATAAGTGTTGACCTGGTCATGTTGTTAACCTGGGGATGTTATATACAGACTCTGAGGAAACAGCATTGCAGGGTATTGTAGGGCTTTAAGATGCATTTAAGCCTGGTCTCACAGACCCTGATTAGCACTAATATAGGACTACCTTAGAGCTAATCAAGGTGCATGAAACAGCTTTTGTAGGGCAATAATACATTTCCTTCCAGTGCTGACGACAATTTGGGTAAAAGAGAATCTTCCCCTTTCAGTTACATTGAAACAAATCCGTAAGGAAAGCCAGAGTATCCGACCTTAAGAATAGGACCCTACAGATATTTAAATTGCAGTTTTTAAAATTAGGATGGCAATGCCTTGAAAAACACGGCCAAACATTATCGTACACACCCACTTGAGGCACACAAAGCTTTTGGGAGTAAACTGTGTTATTTATGTAAGAATGATGATATCGATCCCTTTGCCCTGTAGGAGTCAACTGCCAAATAAAAGTCTAGCTGGTACTAAACTTCAGGGATGCAGGTGCGTGCCTCCTGCGTGTGGAGAAAGCGAGACGCACTGTCAAGAACAGTGTTTATATCAGGATGTTTTCTGTGTATAGTTCTTAAGTTTTATTTCAAAAGCCAAATCGTTTTTTTGTGTAAATTATTGTCTTAAATTACACATAATAAGTAGAATATTCCAGAATATCCTGAGTTGCTTATTTTATGCATATGTTTACCTGTAAAAAAACAAATAGTACATATAGGCCTATCCTGTCCCCTCATCATGAGACCAATAGTTAGAGCTCACCAGTCAAATAAAGTCAAAACAGCTACATTTTCTGTTAAAAAAAAAGCCACCAATTAAACAACGTAAGTACACATGGAAGTCTTTAAATTAGGAGTGTTTATTTCAAAGTTCCCACTAAAGGAAAGCTTAAATGCACACTAAAATATAGCAATCACTTTTATAGGCTTTGATTGTAATGTTTAAAAGCTGCGTATTCGCTGACAAAGACAATCAAAGTGTTGTAAAGTGTAAAACACTCATGTTTAAAATGAGATTTACATTGCCCCAGGCATGTCAAACTTAAACCTGCAATATGACTGAAATGAAAACCACATGTCCTGCATTTGGCTTCTACTTCAAAAACTTCAATAGGTTGTACTCACACTTTAGAAAGATTGGAGTAGTGGGTAGGGCGCTGGACTCTTGACCGGAGGGTCATGGGTTCAATCCCAGGTGGGAGACACTGCTGCTGTACCCTTGAGCAAGGTACTTTACCTAGATTGCTCCAGTAAAAATCCAACTGTATAAATGGGTAATTGTATGTATTAATAATGTGATATCTTGTAACATTTGTAAGTCGCCCTGGATAAGGGCGTCTGCTAAGAAATAAATAATAATAATAATAATAATATGCGTGACGTCACGTGTTGTGGACCCTAGCAGAGGCTCACAGTTTCATTCATAGTTATTACAAACGCAAAGCACTCTCTCCTTAAAGACACGTGGGCGATCAAAGAGTCTGAGCCAATAACAACTGCAGGATACTACTACAAGCATGTATGCGGCAGTACAGCAGGAGAGCAACAGGATACTACAGTATTGCACAGAAAGGAACTTTTTATTCAGTAGCTCGACTGCGATCACAGAGGTATGGGGTGCATGTAGATCGTTTAGTCAAACACAAATATTGTGTACAGTGTAAGTATTTTTTTTGGTCAGGTATTGTTACAGTATAAACACGTTTTCTCTGTACTGGCAAAAACTGCTCTTTGCTATGGAGGATTACTGCTTTCAAAATGAATTTAGACATTGATGATGCTGCAGGTCTAAGGAGTAACACAACCTCTCCACAGCTTATGTTGTACGATGGGGAGCTGGTTTCAAATATTTCCAATGGGACCTCCAGAAACCAAACGCTGCCTTCTTTGGACATCACCAGAGCGACAACTGTGGGACTTGTTTTGGGCGCCTTCATAGTTTTTGCTATAGTGGGTAACATTCTAGTTATTCTTTCGGTGGTTTGCAACAGGCACCTAAGAACTCCTACAAACTATTTTATAATAAACTTAGCCAGCGCAGACCTGCTGCTTAGTACCACAGTGCTGCCAGTGTCCGCCACTCTCGAGATCGTTGACTACTGGGTGTTCGGCAGAATATTGTGCGACATCTGGGCAGCGTTGGATGTTTTGTGCTGTACAGCTTCTATAATGAGCCTTTGTGCGATTTCGATCGACAGATACATAGGGGTACGATATTCCCTTCAGTACCCTACGATAGTGACTGAGAAACGGGCGATCTTAGCGCTCTTGGGGGTGTGGGTTTTGTCGATAGTAATATCGATCGGACCTCTTCTTGGGTGGAAAGAACCAGCGCCTCAGGATGAGAAAGTCTGCAGCATCACCGAAGAACCGTTCTATGCGCTTTTCTCCTCTCTGGGGTCTTTCTACATACCGCTGATTGTTATATTGGCCATGTATTTCAGAGTGTACATAGTAGCCAAAAGGACTACAAAGAATCTTGAGGCGGGGGTGATGAAGGAAAGGTTAGATTCTAAGGAATTTACCTTGCGAATCCACTGCAGGGGTACCCAGGAGGACTGCACAGGCGCCAGCAAGAGGGGTCACCACACGCGAAGCTCGCTGTCAGTGAAGCTCCTAAAGTTCTCCCGGCAGAAGAAAGCAGCTAAGACACTGGGCATCGTGGTGGGAATGTTTATTCTGTGCTGGCTCCCATTCTTCTTGGCTCTGCCTATTGGTAGGTGGATTTTAATTCTAAATAGATATTTGTCACATATTTTATACGCGTAATACGCCCTTATGTTAAAGCCCAGATCGGGGTTATTTTAGAAGAGTGCCCGTTTTTAAGTCTACTCAAGTAACTGGCTGCTAATGTGCACGTTTGTTGTGTATGTTTATGCCAAAAGTTTTGCATCACTATAGAATTAACACATTTTGCTTCATAAAAGTCCAATGAAACCGGCTGAAAAATGTTAACATATTGAATTACATACCGCTTTGTAGTTTTCCATTTACTTAACGAAAAAACTGATTAAAAAAAAAATGGGAAAATGTGACATTTTGAAATCTAACGTGAAATACTGTAATTTTATGGCTTCAGGTCGACTTTTGTGATTTCATTTGGTATTTTCTTTAATCACATGGTGTTAAAGAAAATATCGAAATTATGTTCAGATTTGTTTTTTGTTTTTGTCTTTTTTGTCTCCATTTTAAAATTCTAGGTGATGCAAAACTTTTGGCCATGTTTGTTTATCTTTGCATACGCGTGGACACCAGAATCTAGACCTAAAACGTGCTTCTCAACTGTTAGTTCTTTGAAGTTTAATGATTCATATGATACATGCCTGGATAAGTAGCTCGAAGTTGGAGTTCAGATCAGACAGATATGATTCACGCATTCCATTTTTTTCTTTTGGAAGTGTGAGCACTAGATAGTATTTAGGAATGCATTAACATTTATTTAGTTAACATTAAATAATAATAATAATAATAATAATAATAATAATAATAATAATAATAATAATAATAATAATAATAAACAGCCTACATATTATTATACAATTTCGCGGATTGAATAGCACTTATAGACTTTCTTTACTAGTTCATTCACTTATTTTACTGATTTCGTTAACTAATGTGAAAATTTGTGGATTAAGTTGTTTCATACAATACAACTCTAATATTTTTTGATGCCTAGTACTGCACTTGAAATACATTTTTAAATGTGCTGTTTAAAATGGTTAAAGTAATTTAATTAACAATATTGTGTTACATTTTTATGCATTCACCATAATTGATTTCGATAATAATAATAATAATAATAATAATAATAATAATAATAATAATAATAATAATAATCATCTTAGGAACTAAATGCATGTGAAGTCCACTGATAATTCTGTTACTCCATTTGAATGTATTATTAATTGGTGGCTATTTTCACAAATTGACCTAGATTTGAATGAAATTCACTGTTGAGGTGTTATTCTTGTGATGTTCCATTTGAAGTGATGTTCTCTTGTTTAGTAGACTCTATAATAATGGTTCTTTATAGAACAAAACAAGGACTCCAGAGAAAACATCAGAAAACCATTTGGTTACATGGAATGTCCCGGAAACCTGTTTTCTACAAGTGTACTAAACAACAGAGTGCTGATTTCACCTGAAAAGAGACCTCTTAAGCATGTCAGTTGCTAAATAAGGGGGTTTCACCTTTGTAGGTGTACCTTAAAGAGCAGCCTGCGATACGGACAGGTTATCACAGTTATCCTGACTAATGTATTCATGTTGTTGTTAAGATTGGTGAATTACCACATAGAACTAATGTGATAAGTTTTATATCCACTGGGGGCAGCAGGGTGAGTTACTGGTTACACTTTGGTTGCTGAAGTTGCTGATCAGCTTGAAATATATTTATGTTTAAAGAAGAAGCTACAGTGACTATACAGTTCAGAATGGGCTTAGAAAAATATTGGTGAACAAAAATCATGATAATCTAGCTCTAAAAGTTACTTTTGGGTTGACTTTTTCAAGATACCCATTTTCAAAACATGTGAAAAAAAAGTTTTATGTGTAACTAATGTATTATCCCAGAATAACTAAATCCTCTCTCTGTGTGAGGATGAAATTAGCAATGTAATTTGAACCTAAACGTGGCGTATTAAATCAGATTTCAGAGATATTTAATAAAAAGCAATGGGCTCTATTTGCAAAACTCCTTTCTGCAAATTGTGATTCGCACAACTTTATCACAAAGGAGAAATGCCAGAAATTCTGTCTTAAATTGGATAAACATCATAAAAATGTGAACTATTGCTTTAAAAATGCATTGCAGATCCCTGAAGCTTGTGAGCCCATAAGCCGGTATATAGTTAGCTGTAGATCATTTTGATTACTTGTTAAATCTCGAGGTTCAGTGCTCCTTGAAGACAAGGGCTGTATAGGAATTAATGACCCACAAACATGACGGGTATTTGGATGCGAGACAGTTTCCAAGCTCTCAGAGTCTCTCACTGGATAACAGCCATTTTCTCATCAGGAATAAGGGAATAAAATGTGTTGATGTTGCTTGGGGAGACACATGAGAATGGTTCTGGACAATGTATAATCCTGCTTCATGTCACGAACGATCGTATGAGACAGGAGATGTGTGTCTATCTAGAAACCATAACATAGGTCTAGAAATCATAAGAAGCATGCAGTCTCATTGGTTACTGCACAGGTCATTAATTGCATGATATAGAACAAACTATTCAAAGCGTAAGAGCTTGTCAAAGAAACACGGAACACAGGAAAACCTGTTTTATCTGTTTATTTATTTGACCTGAAATAGAAATAGTTACCTTGGCTCTGGGAATATGGGGATTAATAACCGGCTGGGGATAATTAGCCTCAGGTCTTGCCTTCAGATCACCCCAACTCTCCCAGTTGATCATCAGTGCTCAGGCGATAGCTTGGAACATTATTGCGTAAGTCTTATAATCTTTAAAGTGTTGGTTTTGTCTATTGTATATAATGTGCTGTGCATCATGGGACCTTGCCTTTAATAATAATAATAATAATAATAATAATAATAATAATAATAATAATAATAATAATAATAATAATAATAATAATAATAGTATTTTGGAGAGATGAAAGACTGCCATTTATAAGATATTCAGTTCTTAAAATAATATGCTGTTTTTACAACCTGTTTGAAAGAATAATGTTATCAAGTTAGAACAACTGCAGTTTTGTTGACATTGCAAAATGATCTAAAAAAAATCTCCGTCATATAAATGTTTTTATATAATCTCCTTCGTGTTTTAAGAATAGAAAAGGTTAATTACTGTTCCTGAACAAAGTAACAGTACAATAATAATAATTCTAGTCTTACTACCTAAAAGATTTTTTATAATCTGGAAAATAAGGGGTTAAACAAGCAATGACAAGTCTGTAAAGTGTTTATTTATTAAACCATTAAGTTAGTTTAATTGATACAAATCATATAAAGCAAGAAAAATTATGAGATTTTATTTTTTAATTGGCATATAATTATATAATAATATAATTATCTACATTTTCTTTATTCAGAATCATACTGGAAATACTGTACAAAAGTATTGAAAAATAAAATCATGTTATTATTTGTTAGGTTTTATTAATAGTGTATGGGAGTCTCTATAGTGTATTTCTGTCTTAAAAAACACATCCAACACCAGAGGGTCATAGTCTAATGATTCTAACAACAACATTATTTAGATCTGAGCCATTGAATGGAAACTTCACTTTTTTATTTCCTGCACAAAACTCCATATTAAGAAAAATAAATAAGAGTTTTCTGGAGATCTTTAAAAAAAATTGAAAATTTAAACTTTCCAATTTTTCAATAAGATAGGAGTTAATTAAATGGAAGGGTGCAAATTATTTGAATGGTTTGAAATTGTGCCCCACAAAGTTTAAAACTTTGGGTATATTTTGATTGTACTATATTTGCAAAGCATGGCATGTGGTTACATTTGAGAACTGCTTCATTAATTCTAGCAAAATAAATATTTTATAATTTTATAGCATCCATTAGTTCCTCAGGCAGGGATAATCTCGGTTTTGCATGTGCAGTTTAAAGACCTCTACACACCAGACACGATGCGACAATGTATTGTACGACACACCACACCACGACAAAAAAAATGAAACATGTATTTTTGATACGAGCCGTTCACACTGCCTGCGATGCGACGGTGACACTGAAGTGACACTGAAACAACACTGAAGCAACACTGAAGCAATGCAAAGAATCTTACTATCAAATCAGTAATACCCAGGGCTGTACAACGAAGGACACCACAATTATAAAGACACGACAATGAGGGAGAACATCTGGCAATCCATTTCCAGGGAACTGGATATAGCTGGTGTGTATGATTTGTTTACCTTTACTGAAATAAGTATTCTGAAAAGCTATTATGTATTCTACATTTTTATTAGCTGTGCAACAGTGATTTTTTTTCCAGCTGATGATACAATCAGAGGAGAGTCGCCAATCACATCGCGGGGGCCTGTCGCCACTGCTGTGAAAGGTAGTGTCGCAACCAAAGTACCGTTTTATCACAGGACAAATCGAGACCTTAACCCTTTCATGCCTGAAATATACAAATAGCTGGACACAAATATATTTTTCTTTTTTTTTTTAAATTGCTTGAAAGGGTTAAAAAGTCAAAATCAAGTAAACAATAAAACAAAAACTTAGCAAAGGCATGTTTAACTAAACAATAGCTACAGTCATGATTTCAGCCAAGCAACAGGTTACCAGTCTCCTCACTCGGTTGTGTATGATGCTTCATTTTGCCCTGCCTGTTTTCTTTGCACATGTCTTAAACAGCTGATAGTCTTAACACTCCTTTATGAACTATTTACATTTTGCCCTTTAGTCCCACCAGAAAAAAAACAAGTTCATATATTTTTTTTACCTCTTATTGTATAGTATTTTGGAAAGTATTTTACATGTGAATTTCCCTTATTGTTCTTTTGCTTTAGAAATGGACTGTGGTACTGCAGTAAACGTGAGCATTTTAATGGCTTTCATATAAGCACTCGGACAGAGGTCTGTCTTCAATGAATGAGAGTCTATCATCCAAGCTGAAGCCAGCTGTTACAGAGTAAACATTTATGCCTGAAGCAGATTCCACGTCATCTCCATTACGCGATCTCAGTTAAAAATAAGGTAAAAAGGTTGAAACGTTTAAATTGTAACGGTAAAATATGAAACGGTATGGTACATACTACCGAAAGCTTTCTGTTTTATGAGGATCTTGCATTGATTGATTTTTACATTGTTTCAATACTGTGTCACCCAATCTGCTTGCGTGGAACGTCTTCTCATTCATATGGGCCAGAGGGAATTTCTACACTCCAGCTGAATGAAATTACAAATGTGCCTCTTCTTATTGAGGGGGGTATAAGGGAAGGGGGAGGGGGTATAAGGTAAGGGGAAGGAATATAAAGGGAGGGGGAGGGGGAGAAGGGGAGGGGGAGGAGGGTATAAGGGAAAGGGGAGGGGTATAAGGGAAAGGGGAGGGGATATAAGGGAAGGGGGAGGGGTATAAGGGGAGGGGGAGGAGGGTATAAGGGAAAGGGGACGGTGGGGAGGATTACAGATGTTTTTCTGTTAATGGGCTCAATTCAATCCGACTGGCTTCTCTTGGAGTCCAGACCTGTAAAGATAATAGTGGAGATGTTACTTAATTCAAAGGACAAAGTAAGAACTAACTTAGATGCACAGAGAAGTCTTTCAAGTTTGGTTCTAGTTTTGATACGCACTGCATTCTATTTTCACTAAATAGCGCCTTATTAAATCTGTCCCTTGTGTGTGGCCCTTTGCATTCATTATTCATTCAAGTTGCAGTTTACAAAAGCTGTAGTGGTGATCCATTAAGGAAATCATTTGAAACAGGTACAAGTTTTCAGTTTGCTAAAATGCCGTGTCAAGAAGCCAAGACACTTCAGCAAAGGAGCCAGTGCTCCTTTAAATCTAAACTGTGTTTGGAAGAAGAGTTATGGTCTCATCAAGTGCACTGATTTGGAAAGGAACTAGTGTTACCTCAGGATAACATAGGACAGGGGCACAGCTTTAAGAGATCATAAACTCTGCAGCAACAATATGCAATCAGCATCACCGTGTCTGCCGTCTAAATTGTTTATAGGAGATCTTTGTGTTTTGAAACACTTTAAATGAATAGACTTTTACACCATAACAAGACAGGCACCCTTGTTTCACCCAAAACTAACAGCATTTAAAACTTTAGGTCATGCTCTTTTTAGTTTATTAACTGTAACAAGCTTATTCCATATTAACAATGTTGTGTTCATATTTATTTATTAAACTATTTATAACTAATAAAAATAAAAGGTTTCATTACATAAAACCTGATCTCATTTGCTAAACATTTACACAGCGATAAAGGGACACAGCAGATTAGACATTGTAAAAACCATTGCCATGCACTGTATGCATTACAAGCAGCTAGATAATGTGAGCTATTTGACTGATACAAGCTTTAATCCAGCTGCTTTCCATTTGCTGAGGATAAATGATTATTGAAATCTGGCTAACGGTCAAGGCCCTGTATTCGGGTTTTCATTCAGCACCCTGTGAAGCCATTCCATTGTTTTAACTCAAGCAGGCTCGTGGCTGGAGTGCTCCTGAGGTGTGCTCTAAATCTAACACTGCCAATATTCAGCCCCCCCTGTTCAGAATGCAGAGCTGTTTTTTTTTGTGTTAACTACACGATTACATTATTTATAATAGTTTGCCATCATCGCCATATTGTACAGCCACTTTGTATAGGAACTGTATTTATCACAACTCATCAATGTTGAGGAACTGACTGTGCAGTGTAGAAGTCCTAGAGTGGTCAGCTGGTAGTTAGCCACACAGGGTTAAGCCCGAATGACTTTCTCAAGAAGAGACTGGGCCAGCTCTCTTCAGTCTGACCTTGTTTTTTTGGTCTGAAATGTTTTCCTCTGTTTATGGCACTGTCGCTACAGTAAGCTGGAAGAGACGCACTTATGGCATATTTTTGTGATGTTAGCATGTAATTACTTAGATACAATAGGTGCCAGAGATATAAAGTGTCACTAAATTATACAGACACTAATACTGCGGCTGATAAAGCCTATTGCCTGATGCCCACATAGTTCTATTAAACTATTAAACAAAAAAAGCCTCATGACATATATTTTATACAGCAACAGACCCGTTATCTAAAATGTAAACTCATTGCTTTAACCACCACTCTAAGACACACATCATTATTTGATTAATCTGCTTGAAAACAGGGCATGTGGAGCCCAATATAAATGATCCTAACTCATGTTCATCCTAAATCTGACAGCAATTCCATTGACCCACACGTTGGCCTGTATAGTCAATGCATGGCAAATATGATATGAGCCACTATTTTCTTGTGTTCCTTTGCATTCAAATCAAAGAGAATATAAGTTTTGCATTTACAGCATACCAAAGTAACACTGTACATTATTTTAAGTATAGGCGCAGTGCAAATAATTGCAGATGCAAAATTCAAATTGCATTGCGACCAGGCCATTATTTTGCACTGCGCCCTATGTAAGCTTAACAGCAATGCAAATTACTCAACATGCACAAAAAATGATCTGCCATTATGATAATGAGGGTCTCAATGTGTGCATTGGTCTATTTAGCGGCCGCACTTGCAGCCCAGAGGTGATAGAGTTAGGAGTACAGAGAGCAGTAGGCGCTGTATGACATTTGAGGAGCATGAAAATACAAACCAAAAAAAAAATGTCAGAGGAAGGGTAGCAAAGGAAGGGCAGTTTTCTGAGAAGGAGCTGAGAGTCCTTACGGCTGAAGTCACTCAGCATGAAACAGAGTTGTTTGGAAAAGCCTCAGCCTGGTGCTATGCTAGTATCCTTAGGAAATGATATGTATTGGCCTTCCCTTTTCAGCATGACATCCTAATCCTAACTCTAGACCTAACTCTAACCCTAACCCTAACCCTAACCCCTCTAATCCTAACCCTTTTCTGCTACAATTGTGTGCTTACATATATATTGTGCAAAAAGATTTACACATTCAACACATTGTAACTATGAATAATTAACGTTGCGATTATGTGTAAGTACACATGTATTTACTAAGTAACTACTATGTAAATACACATTAATTAAAGACACTTAACGTATAGTGTTACCCATACCAGATACTTTTTGATCTAATATACTCCAGCACTAAAGCTGATCTATTTACTTTATAAAGAAAAAACAAAACGTGGATATGAGTACAGTGCTCGCTCTGACTTGCACATCAAAAAATCCTAAAGTATTGAAAAGTCGACTTTCTACCACAAATGTGATGCTGCCACGGCAGCTATTGCAAGCCACACTGCCTGTCATGCAAACAGCACGTTTTCACTAACGTCTCATTGCCTCATTGACTGCGAGGGCAGGAATTTTGTGCAGAACAGAATTACCGTTTACATTTAGTTGCTGCTTCAAAGACCTGGACCTGTGGTCCCCCAGGGCTGCACTTGGCTAAAAGATGGTTAATGGACCAATCAATTAAGGTTTTAGCAGAGAAAGGTTTTTGCATGTGTAGCAGGGAGGTAGAGAGCCCTGCTTTGTAATTGTATTTTGTTTATTTTTAGAACGGGGTTTCCCCTTCCGCCACTGTGTTATTTTGTATTTGTTTGTTGTGATTTATTTATTGTATTTGTGACGGCGTACCGCCGTGATATTGGGTTTTATATTTGTTGGCGAAGTGCCGTATGTTTTGTTATTGTTTTGTTTATCAATATGTGTGTTTAGTTTGTTTAGTCGATAATTAATAAACTCGTGCAGATAGTGGCCGAGGGGTAATAGAATAATTACTAGCAAGTTAAACCCCTCGGCCACTATATAAAAGCCAGCAGGTCGCTGCACTCGGGTGTTAGAGAGCAGAGAGCGAGAGGAGCGAGAGGAGAGAAAGAAAGAAAGAAAGAAAGAAAGAAAGAAAGAAAGAAAGAAAGAAAGAAAGAAACTGTATTTAAAAAAATATATACATGAACAGTGATAGCGACTGCCCAGCCTGACCTTTATTTATTATTTTGTGTTCGTGATTTGTTTTGTTTAAAATATTTATTTTTGGTCTGCGAGCACAGTGTTTTTGTTTAAATATTTTATTTATTTTTGTGTTGCTTAATAAAAACGGCGGCCAGCCGCGTCTTTCTCTTTGAAAATAAAATAAATAAAAAATATATATAATAAAAAATAAACAAAATACAGTTACACAGCAGGGCTCTCTACCTCCCTGCTACAGCATGCTAAAGAGTTTGCATGCTATTAATGCCATGCATGTGCTTTTGTAATTTCTTAGATTAATGAACCATGCACTGATTTGACAAGCAGCCAATAGTATAATAGCCTGAGTATAGGAACCCTCCCAATAATATCACTGCAATCTTCATAATGTCAATGACTGTTCATTATATGGGTTACATCACATGTATGATAATGCACTCCTCTTGTGAAACGCACACTTTCTGTACAGAATAACACACACTTGT
Organism: Acipenser ruthenus; assembly: GCF_902713425.1. Classification (NCBI taxonomy): domain Eukaryota; kingdom Metazoa; phylum Chordata; class Actinopteri; order Acipenseriformes; family Acipenseridae; genus Acipenser; species Acipenser ruthenus. The sequence goes on from NC_081211.1 coordinate 23,438,919, forward strand.
GGTATAACAAGCAGAACCTGTGTATAAGGTACTGATATTATCTTCAGTATTGATGCATTTCATTTATCAAGCAATACCAGATAACACCCTATAGATGAATGGCTACTGCAGCCACATGGGTGTGATGTTGTGTTCATTTTTGTAGCTGGTTCTCATAATCCCCAGAATTCACAAGGTGCATGAAGTGCTTACAGTGGGGAGAGGATTTCATAAACCCATCACCACAGCACAAGGGCATGATAATTCCTACTTACGTTATGCATGTAAAAATAAAACCAAAGATTTAATATCCTGTCAAATGCTTCCACTTAATTTTTCATTTGTGAGAATATTTACTGTTTGAGTTGGAGTTAGAGGCAAGCCTTAGTGCACATTTACTGTCTAATAACTGTAGCTTTTGGGTGGAAATGTATTTTCTAGGCAAAGCTTTTTTTAATTGCCTCTGCTGGGTGACTCTGGCTGCTGTACAGCCTTACAGACTTCGGAATGCTTACCCTATTGACCTGGAGATCTCAAACAGGATGCTGTGATAGTTTATTTATTTTTGGGCAGTGTAAATTTGTTAGAGGAAGGATGGAGGCCATTGTGGCTATTTTAGATGGTGCAGAATGACGCTTTTAGGCAGTTAGCCTCGTTCACTAAGGTGGCATACAATAGCTCAGAACAAAAGCAGAGTTTTCTGTTTTAAAACTAAATTATATCGAGGGGAAGAAATATTTATATTCTGCCTTCCCCTTCTGCTCATTGCCTGGCTAACCCTGCTTTGGTAAGCAATAACTAACGAACGACTTGTTATCTTTGCAGTGTTAATGTAGCTAAAAGGCTGTTTGGTATGTGGTTGGTGCTATAGACACACATCTGTGTGTGGTGTTAGCTGCAGAGGTTTTTCACTCACACAATTATTATCAATATCACCACGTTCTCGATTCACTCCCTGTCAGTGCATGGCTGGAGGTCTGTTTCCATTGCTGTAGCCACAGTAAAGGAATAACAGTGGTTCACAGAGATCAGTGAGATCAATTGAAGGGGTAATTGTGAATTTAATACAGTGTGGGAACTAACATACGGGGTCCGAAGGGAGCGTCGTATTGGCTCTGCCGCTCCTATGGGTTAGGGAGGCAAAAACAGGCAGGGATTGCTTCTCCTCATCACGCTACAGTGAACCCTGCTGGCCAGGTGCCCAGTGAGCTCAAAAGTGGACACCTGCTGGGCTGGCCTTTGTCCTTCAGAGGTCGGAAGCTCGCTGACATCCGCTGTCAAATTCGTGGGTGTAAAAGAGGAAACTGGTTCGCTCGTGGGATCGGAGGACGCTCACTGAACTTCAGGTCTGAGCTGTGTGGGGAATTGCTACGGTGAGGGGAAATAATGATTGGACATTCTAAATTAGGGAGAAAATCACAGGTAAAATAATTGGGCGCACTCAATTTATTTAAAAATAAATACATAATTAAGTAATATAATACAACGTTTCTTAAGCACTCACGCACATTTTTGTTTCTCATTTTGTACATTTCCTTTTTTAATTGTTAGTTATTTTTCATCTTTAGTTTTCCTCAAATGTATCATTCTTAGTTTTTTTTTTCAGTGAAAATGGATTCATTTCATGTTTTTTTTATTATTATTTTGTTGTTCTTTTGTTGTCAATGGATACTAACCGTTTGGTAGACCGTGTGCATGTTAGTCATGCAGATGTTGGCCATATTTTAAAATTCAATGCAAATCTATTCACAAAAGTCTTATAAAAGTTTACCACAGTATTTCTGCCGTTTCACCATGCTTTTCCCATGGTTATACAATACATTTACCATAGTTTACCCTGGTTTGCCATGTTTATTAATATGCTTTACCATACCTTGCTATTCTTTACAATACATACTTCACCATGCTTTCACTATGCTTTACTACACTTAGTTATGTGTTTACTGTGGTAAACTTTTATAAGGGTAATATGTGATATATTGGAATATTTTTGTCAGACAGAACACAGTTATCAGGCACATGCTTACACTCATATTTATTAATTGCCTGAATAGGCTGTTAAAATGTATAAACTCACTCCCAGTGCATTCTGTTAGGTGGGGGAGGTACAGTACTGTTTGTGCACTAAGGTTATAGAGAGTACTGAGTTTTTAAAGCAAGTTACAAAAAAAAAAAAAAAAAAAAAAGCAATGACATGTACTCATTTTCCTCTTCTGTTTTTTATTATTACTCAAATGATAATTTATCACTGATCATAACAGCCTGTTAAAGATGCATTTATTTGCATGCTTGAGCTGACTAAGATCCAGGGTGCTTGACCTGGGGTTTAGACTCTGGCAGACTGATTCAAATGAAAAACAAATGCGGAACCTACCAGATGCCTTGTAAGGTAAAGACTCATGTAAAAAAAATCACCATGTCGAATCAATCACAGATACCCATAGAGGTCACCCTCAGGAGGGGTCAGCATGGGGTCTTATCCTCTTTGTCTTGATGAAACAGCAGAGCTGTTAGAACGGTGGTCCTGTAGTTAAGCAGAGTGGTCACTGGGATAGGGTCTGTATTCAGAGCCAGGTCACCACACTAGGTGCATCTTTAGTGCATGGCTTATTTGTTTTATTTATTAAGGCATTAACTTCAGGATCAAGTTTAGATGAAGGGGGCCCATGCTTGAATTAAGTAAAGACTATTATCCATGTTGGAAACCCTGAGATCAAAGATAATTCAATTAAGTATCACAGCAATCATTTATTAGTACCAGATGAATGATTGAAAAGGTTTTTTTCTTCAAATGTTTCTTGTGGTGCAGCATTTTTATAAAGTAAAGTTCAAATGTTATGAGAGAAACAATCTAACAAGACACAGCTTAATAGATACATTTATACTGTTTGATTTGTCTCTCAAAATTGACACTTGCTTCCAAGTAGGGCCAGCCATCTTCTTGTAGGCTGCCATTCATGTGCCTGAATCTAGAAATGCACAGGGTGATGTTACAGCCCACTGAACTGACAGCTTGCTGGTTTTCAAAATGGAAAGCAATCAGTAGGTGGATGCATTGTGATATGATTCATATAATACTGTGTATCAGAGACCTCAATACAGGATGCTCATATCTAAGTGATCTGCATTGTATTTGGGGGGGGTATAAAGCTGCATAGCTAGCATTTATAAATATAGTTCACTATGGCGTTTCTGCATCAGACTTTGAGCATTTTCTAAACCTTTTGTTACGGTTATTTATGACGAGTTTACATCTTCCAGAAAAAAAGGTTCAGGATTCATTTTCCAGCGGTGTATTGTAAAGTAACAGCTTATCCTACAACCAAGCTCCATACATCCTGCACCTGCACTGTTCTGGGAGCTTCATATATGCTGTTTCTGTTATGACATACAACACTACCATGGAGCCAGCATTATCAATCACTGTGTGTGTCTCTACTGCAAAAGCTGATTGCAACAGCTATAAAACAGCAATCAAAAGTTTAACAAGCCAGACTCTTAAACCCTATTAATAGTTACACATATATGAGAAGGAAATGAAGCTGTATATCATTTGACTACAGTGTTTGGTACAAGTTCAAATCAGTTCTTGTGAAGCATGTAATATCTGACTAATTAATAGTAATATCTTTCAATGTAATATTTAACATGTAGCCACCATGCTAACAGGATATTGGATATACTAGGTAACAGGGTAGCATGGGTAAGCTGGCATTGCCCACTGCATTTTAGATATGAAGGGTTTTAACACGAAATGCACTCAGTTTTGCTCATGAAAAAGTCCAGCAGCAGTATAGCTTTCTTTTTGGAGTGGGGAGAGAGGGGGGGAGGGGATAAACATAAAAATATTAAAATATAATAACAAAGGAATGTTGACGTACAGTACAACGGTCATTTTATATTTTAAATGAATTACAAACCTTGCAAAAAATGTATTAATTAATCTATTTTTGGCCTATATCTTGTATTCTCAGATTTGTTATGGTGTTGTACCCAGGCTGCCACCTAGTGGCTATTTGTGAAGTGCATGCTTACATTCTGTGGAGATATTCATGGCAAAGTAGAAATACCGGATTGCTAAATTATGCAGGAATACATTGTTATTATGATAAAGTTATGAACCAAACTAATTTTACAGTATGGATTGTACAAAACGCAATCTTCTTATTAGTTATCTGAATTAATTTGGGGTACGATAAGCATACACTCTTTACTGTATAGTTCAGTAAGCAATGAGGTTCAATACATTTTGATCTCTTCTTTAAAGTGTAATGCTGGTTCAAGCCTGTATGTATGTGCACCTTTACTATTGATATGAACTGCCATTTGTTACTTATCTGTATCTTTTACTTCACAGGTTCGTTCTTCACAGACCTGAGGCCACCAGAGACTGTTTTCAAAGTGATTTTCTGGCTGGGATATTTCAACAGCTGCTTGAACCCCATCATCTACCCCTGCTCCAGCAAGGAGTTCAAGAGAGCCTTTCTCCGAATCCTCAAGTGCCAGTGTCGGCGCAGGAGACGCCCTGGCTGGGAGGCCTACAACTACAGGAACTGGAAGATCAACTTGTCCGACTCCAGAAAAGACTCCATGGAGGACAGCTCCATTTTTCTAAACGGCAGTCAGAGATCCCTGTCTTCAGCCAACCCCAGCCCGAGCTACCTGAACAAAGGCGGGCCACAGACCCTGGAGCTGGGCACCTTCCAGGACTTGCGGGCCTTCTCCTCGTTTCCCCACAGCCCTTCAGAGAATCTCCATCAAAGACTGGAGTGCTACTCCTTTAGGATAGTCAACGAGCACAATGGGAATGCTAGTTTTGTGGGGTCGAGCAAGGCTACAGTGAGCCTGCCAGCGATCACAGACAGCTGTGAAATAGGCTCCAATAGACTGAATGGGAATGTAGATTTGGAAGGCGCTAATACGTCAGAAACCATTATGTGATGGTAAAGGGACCAATAAAATGTGTGTTGGAGCAATATATATATATATATATATATATATATATATATATATATATATATATATATATATATATATATATATATATATATATATATATATATATATATTATTTTCTTTCTAAGCAGTGGCACCCAGTATGAGAGTAGAGGTTTTATTGCAATTGTAGTTTGAAGCAGTGGTAAGGGAAAACAGCACTTTTCAAATGTGTCTCTGGTCTGTTCCACCCTACTTAAATGGACTGCTCTTGATGTATGCAAATTCAATCTAAGAGACAAATAATTTTTAATATATATATCTTATTTAATTGCTTTTCCCCCATTTGTAGAGCGCTCTGTGATGACCTAGTTATGGAAGGCACTTTATAATTATTGTTGTTGTCACATGTACACAGGAAATGTAGGGAGGAAATCATAAATACGTCTTAATGTTTTCTAAATTGTCTTCTGAAAAAAGCAGTTTCCCTGTAATTAGTTTAAACAAGGAAACCTCCCCTGCCTACAGTACCCAATTACACTATGTTATTTCACTTTTTTTCTCTTTTCTCTTTTCTTTACTACCTCAAACTGTGTTATTAAGAACCCAGAGAGTTTATGTCTTTTTTTTTTCTATAGCTCAGATCTCAAAGAACATATGTGAACCAGGTGGGCGATATGGGAAACATGCACTCTATGAGGCTGAAAGACAACTTCCTACACTAGAACAGCCCATTTGTTTGCCTGAGTGTGCCCCATAGGTCCAGCAGATTATCTAGAGAGCTGCCACACATGTGAACACCCCACGGTATGGATTAGGGTGTGCAGAAACCTGTGCTCCTGCTTGTAATAGCTTTATGAAGTATTTATCAGCAGAAATCCATTCATTGACATGTCGAGTTCAAAACAAGGACAGCTGTCCTTCCCTCATATTTACAATTTACAGAGTTTCTGCATATAGGAACACCTCCTAAGAGAACACTTCACCTAACTCCCTTGTGTTGAAACAGATTTTTCTCATTGTAAATGCTCCGGCTAAAGGAACAGGAACTTTGCTTAAAATAACTCCTTCTTGGCACCGATAGCGATTTGTTCACAACGGATACAGTACTGTTTTGTAAAAAAGTAATCACGAGAATGTCTTGGGGGAAACTGATTGGTTTATTAAATCTTTCCAGAAGCGCAGTCATATCATTGAATTGTTGAAGTTGAAGTGTTGAAGTGCACCTCATTGTTACAAATCATTAAAAACAAATGCTACTTCACTTCCTACACAAAGTTGGAAATTGTTCGAGCTCTTGAAGAAATCCAGAATCAGACACAAGTCGTTGAGCAATTTGGTGTTTCCCGGTTCTGGTGAGTTGCTTCACCATTCTGTTAAATAATGTGCATGTCTTGCTGCTGCATTTTATAGCGTATGTAAGGGTGCTGTGTTAATTTAGTTTGACAGTTAGTTTACTAACGTTAAGCTAACCCTAAATACCAGCCATTATTTTAGCCTCTGCCATTGTGATAGCCCGAAACACACCCACCAGCTAATTTCACAGTACATAGAGATTTAAGCTTTTTGACCGTGTTGTTTTGCTTTAGTTTTATGAACGTTAGTTTGTCTGTTACTTTACTATTATAGTTTATTGACATACACTTGCTTTGCTTTCACTTATTCCGTTAATTTCATATATTGATGCACATGCGATATGACAAGTAATAAATATTTATTTAGTTATTTATTTATTGATTGATTCATATTGTGTTTGGTGGCTAACTCTGGCTATCAGAACACTTCCCTTGCTTCCCGAGGGGTGTTTCCTTAGCCGGAGAGTACTGCTCTAATCAATGGCAATTAGTAATTGCCACTGATTGATACTCAACTTCCACATTGAGCGTTTTAAAAGCCGATTGGAAGCAAATTTATCTCTCATCTGGGGTGCTGACTTTTTTTTACTGTGGTAAGGGATTTTTATAGCAGTGTGCTGAACTTAATTGCCATTGACTGATACTCAGTTTTAAAGATTTTAAATTGATTTATTAAAGTTTTAATAAATCGATTTATTGAATACCTGCTGATAAACACTTCTTAAAGGCAATTACGAGTACATGTACGAGTTTCTGCACACCCCTAGTATGGACACCATGCACCTTAGCACGTAGTCATGACAGTCTGTGTGCATTTGTGTGTTACGTGTTGTATGTCGCATGTGTAAATGTTGGTGTATAGTCATTGGTACACGGGATATAAACGGGTCTGTGTTTCACGTGTATTTAAAAATGTAGATTTGTATTTAGGCACGAGGATGGCACAAATCACTTCACGTGCATTTAAAGTATGTAATATGTGAGCACGGGGTTGCACGTAATTCATTCACGTGCTGGGATTCAAGTGAATAATTAATTATTAATTGAATCCCAGCACAACAGTATATAGACACATTTTCATTCACTCAGGGTTGGGTGGTCGAGAGTGGAAAACGGGAGAGAGAGAGAAGGAGAAAAAAAGAGCAAAATAAAACGTAAAGTTTTTGTTCGTCTCCGTGCACCGTTTGTTAAGTGTTAGTTCGTTTTGTTTGACTGTTTATTTTAGTCTCAAGCGCCGTGTCCTGTTTTGTGTTCTGTCTGTTTAACCCTTTTACTTTGTTAATAAACGCTGAGTGCTACCATTTGCACTCAGCTTCTCATCACCACCGTCTGTCTGTGTGTTTCTCTCTCTGGTCTGAGTTTCTCCCTGCAGCCAGCCTGTCACAGTAATGTGTCTACATGTGTCTACATAATGGTAATTAATTATTCACTTGAATCCCAGCACGTGAATGAATTACGTGCAACCCCGTGCTCACATATTACATACTTTAAATGCACGTGAAGTGATTTGTGCCATCCTCGTGCCTAATTACAAATCTACATTTTTAAATACACGTGAAACACAGACCCGTTTATATCCCGTGTACCAATGACTATACACCAACATTTACACACGTGGCATACAACACATAACACACAAATGCACACGGGCGGGGCACATTGCCACACAGCCACATACATTGAGGTCAGTAAAGCTCTATACAATAAGACACAGTTTTTTGGGAGTTTTAGCAGAGTTATTTGCTGTATGTTAGACTGCATATTTTCAATGCATTGTAAATAAAAATGAGAGACTTTGTTCCTTTTACAGTGTACACTGAAGGTACCCAATCGTAGCTTATGGTTTGTACTAAATGGTACTAAAGGAATATTATTCCTTGCAGTTATATGAAATATGCAGCTGTTATTTGCCAAACACAAAATGTCCCCATTCCTCATCCTTCAAAACACATTGCTGCAAAGAAACATGCTGAACTTTCTTTAACCTCCTGGTCTGATAAATTAACATGGCAGAGAACGCTCAAATAAGAATAACAGTAATCAAGGATTCCGTATTCTGTCAGTCTTTATTTGCAGCAAAGCTGGGGCAGAACTATTTTAGGATTTTTAATAGTTAAATTCCCAATTTCCTCTTTGAACAGCTGCAATTAAATCCCCCCTCCCCCCCCTGAAAATAACAGATGCTTACAGCTGCCAAGCACTGAAATGACACCACATATTACAAGCAAATAGAAATGCTAATTTGTTTGCTTGTAAATGTATCCCTTTTTTTTGTATGAAAGGAGTCCACTGAAGACTTTATAATGCAATACCATTTTATCTTTAAATGTATGTATACATTTAGACTCTATATGCGTTTTTAGTCTGGTTGCTTCATACTGCACATCACAAACAAAAATATACAAAACAAATAAAAACAAAGCATTAATATCATAGTGTTCTCATATACACACACATTGCACAATAACACAAAGCAAATTAAATATCTACTTGCTGAAGAGGTTTTTATTTTAGCCAGCGGGGCGTTCACTTGTGGCAGCAATGCACTAGCAAACGTCACAGGGCAGTGACGTCAGCTCCCCAGCAATAAGCCTCCTATGTTAGGAACGGGATTATTTCAATGCAGCCGGTTTGTGCATTTGAGAAAGGAGAGGAAGACTCATGAAATTAAGTGGAGACTTAAATTGATGAGAAGCAATTACCCTACGCAGTATAATTTAAAACGGTGTGCTGCTTTTTATATATGGAAAAATGAGAAAAAGCGGGTTGCGTAGAGGATTTATATTGGACCCTGACACCCCCGATAAAACAAGGGAGTGGTTGTACCATATTTGTTAGCCTAGTGCAGGGGTGCACAATTCCGGTCCTGGAGGGCCGGATCCCTCCTGGCTTTTGTTCCAACTGTGTTCTAAATTACTTAATTAGACCAATAATTGGTAATAATTGGTCCAATTAAGTAATTTAGGGCAAGGTTGGAACAAAAGCCAGGAGGGACACCGGCCTTCCAGGACCGGAATTGTGCACCCCTGCCCTAGCGTATATATCGAGTGGGTGTGTTTGTCTATATATATATATATATATATATATATATATATATATATATATATATATATATATATATATATATGAAAAAATACTTCATCACATGTAAATAAAGTAAAAAGCGATACAAAAATTATATTTTAAAAAGTACAAATAAAAATAAAATCTAAACTGTTATTCTTGTTTCAAGATGCATATATATATATATATATATATATATATATATATATATATATATATATGTTAATTAGCAAGCAATGTATATATATAGAGAGAGAATAAATAATAATTAATCTATTTTAAGTACAATATGAGTAGTTTGTCTATATATATATATACTGTACTGTATGTATTTTCTGGGATATTCCCTGTATTCTGTGTATATTGATTGTCTTGCTGTATTATCGCACAGGCACAGTGGTAGACCACTAAATGCCATGGCAACCACTCATGAAATCCCCTTCCCTTCTCCTATTTTCTAAAAGAACATAAAAAAAGAAAACTGCATCAATGTGAATTTAAAGTGACTTACAATGTGTCTGAGTTTACGTGTTTACACATATAAACCTGTAGCTTGTGTTGTTGAAAAGAATATAAAAATGTTATTTTTATTGACATATGTGCACAACCAGATGTATTGTAAATTATTGTTTTATGGTTTATATATATGGTGTATATATAAAGATTTTAACCACTGGAGTCCTGTGCCATGACATAAATCTATTCTTCAAATTTAACATACAATAAATTACCACATTTGAAACGTAAGATATGCTTTAACCGTTCAGGAAACTCTACCTTGCCTATGTATAATCTCTGCAACAACCACACCTACACTAGTGGTACTATATTCTTATAAAGGTGGAATAAAGCAAAATAGAAATAGATTATTCCATAGGAGTTAAATATTAGGGGCTGTTAGTCCTGGATAACATCGTTTTTCTCTATTCACTTTAAACCTTGCTATCTGAAATTTCTGGCCATTTGTTTTATGGCATTTTAAAAGCAGCCAGGTTACTAGGAGACTGGATAAACTGTTCTGTAGCTGTCAATTGCTAAACCGTGCTGGATGGGCTTGTACAATTTTAATAACAGCAGAATTAATATCCAATTTTATTTTAAAATGACACAAAATTAGATTTTACAGTTACAAGAAATAAACAACAGCAACGATAAACCTAGATTTGTTGCAGATAAGGAGAAAGCTGCAGGTGCTTCTCGGTCAAGATTACACTCAGGGAAAGCACGAAGCAGTTGTTATACCATTTGTTATTGTCGTAATGGTTAATGATTTGCAAGAGATTCATATTTCAAATGATTCCAGATATTAACATGAAGAGCATATGTGCAAAATAAACATGACCACTCACTCACTGGCTGTCATATCTTACTGAAGACAGATCTTACAGAGAGGAAGGAACATTGTGCTTTGCAAGGCCTGCAAACCTGAATCCCATCTTAAGCAGAACAAAGGTGAATACCTACAGTAGTTTGGATTTGTTAACTTCTACTGGCTTCCACAATGAAGGATGGTATGTCTTGAAATAATCGCAAGGCAAAATACTGATTTGTTTGAAAATACTTTTTTCAGGCTGATATGCATGACGTATAACTTCCAGTTGCTAAATGGGGTTTGTTCAGCACAATTGCAAAAGACATAAAGAAGGAAGACCTTAAAAAGAGCAGCAATACTTTCTTAAAAGCAGGAACAAATCAAGCTGGGTGGGTTTTTAATGTCGCCTCTGCATGGTCTGCATTTTCACCCTGGGACTAGCAGACAATGAGGATTGTCGTCATTAGCAGTGGATTCTCCACAGAGGACATTCTAAACCACACCTTGTCCCACAGTGAGGCAAACTGCAACTGCAGTTCTTCCAGCCGTGTATTAGAAGAGGTAGGACGATGGTTCCTGGCTTCTGCTCTGATTGCAATTGCATTTGCAGCAGTTTTAGGTAACTTACTGGTAATAATCTCCATTGCTTACTTTAAAAAACTTCAGACTCCCACCAACGCCTTTCTCCTGTCTCTGGCTGTGTCTGACTTTCTGGTGGGAGTACTGGTGATGCCCTTCAGCTTGGTCAGGACCGTTGACAGCTGGCAGTTCGGGGAGATCTTCTGCAAGGTCCACTCCATCCTGGATGTCACTTTCTGCACCACCTCCATCTATAACCTCAGCTGCATCGCCTTTGACCGCTACTTCACCGTGTGTGACCCCTTGAGGTACAACTACAGGATGTCTACCAGCAGGGTGGCCAAGCTTCTTTTTCTGTGTTGGACTCTTCCACTGCTGGTCTCCTGTGTCCCTGTGGTCCTGGACCTGCACGTCAAGGGCATTGAGAAGCATCTGAAGGAGGTTGGCCCCAATATTTGTATCCTAGTGGTTAACATCCCTTATGCCGTTGTTGCTTCTATGCTTTGCTTCTACATACCAGCAGCCGTCATGCTGGCAGCTTATGGAAAGCTCTTCAGTGTCGCCCGGAAGCAGGCAAGGCAGATAGATACTGTTGAGAACCAAGTCAATGGCCGAATTTTCTGTCCCCTGAGAGCAAGGCAGAGGTTTACTATGAAAAAGGAACGGAAAGCAGCCAAAACTCTGAGCATAATTATGGGCATCTTCTTGGTCTGTTGGCTCCCATTCTTCGCCGTAAACATAACAGACCCGTTCATGGGATACAGCACGAGCCCCGTCGTCCTGGAGGTGTTTCTTTGGCTGGGGTACGTCAACTCATCCATGAACCCCTTTTTATACGCATTCTTCAACAAGTCCTTTCGACAAGCTTTTGTAATTATCCTGGGCTGCAAGATGATAGGGAGGCAATTTCAAAACAGTGACCTTTCTGGAGACACCAGCAGACAGGCTCAAACAGAACTCGGCCTCTTCTCAAGATAATAAGCAATGTCCCTGTGACATTTTGCCTATTGGACGCTTGCCTATTTCATTTGGAAAAGCGTTAAGCACAAAAGGTACTTCTTGCGCTGTTTGTAAAACAGATAAAAGTGTGTGTTGTGCAACAGATGCTTTTGGTTACAAATTATATTTGTTTCAATAGCCTAATATTTTATTGACAGCACAACATTGTCTTTTTGGATCAAGAACTTAATCAATTTTTGATTTGTGTAAGGATGCATTGAATTTATAAAAACATCTTTCAATAAAAAAAAAGTTTGACCTATTGTGCGGTTTTACTTACTGGTTACTGGGTGCTATTACAGTCTGTGCTGTTTGAATCAGGAATAATTTCATGTTACTGGTTAGGATTGATTGTGTTTTCTCCATGTACTGTATGTTTTGTTCTTTCTCCCTTAGCTGTGAAATGATGGTGTGGTATTCCTCATTACTGTGCTGTTTTTGTTTTTTTACTGTAAGCAATAATGAAAGGTCAATTTCTTGTACAATTATCTTACTACAATCTGTGAATGCATTACACTTTAGCTCCGTTGTCAAAAGGGCATTAAACAGTCAATGACATCCTTCAAATAATTATTAACCCTAATAAAGTACAGTGTACTGGTTATTCTCAAGGGTACACTGGGACTGGGGCATTTAAATCCAGGTCAGCAGTAGTATAATCACTTTTCACTGGAGAAATTAAGTTGTTAGATTATTTCTTGGAAACATTCTGAAAATACAGGGATGAACACCTAGTGCTTTACAAGTTGTTAAGCGGAAAATCGCAAAACTAAGTTGCACAAAGGTTGTTTCTTACTAGTTTTACAACTTCGGTTTTTAGTTGAAAACAACAGCTGTTGAGCAATATAAGAAATCATTTTAGTCTACGTTTTGATGTTGTCAGTTACAAATTTTTAACCAATTGTAGAAAACTCAAATTGCCTGTCCTACTTGAAACTAGTCACGTAGAATCTGAGGTGACTATATACATGCAAGCTAGAGGAAATAATAATAGGCTTATTAATAATAGGCACAGCTGTAAAAAAATAAAATAAATAAATAAATAAATAGAAAAACTGAAAACCTGGGAACTAGAAAAGACTTCATCACTCTAGGTCAATAACCGATTCCTTGTGTTCTTATTTTGTTTTAATTAAACACTTATATTTCCATATTGATAGAGCACGTATGTAAACCTACTGAGTTATTTTATATTTCCGTTAGACAATTGCGTCATTTATTCTTGTTTGCTTACGCAGTAAAAACAATCTGTTGCTGTGTCCAACATGTAAATACTTCACAAATAAACCAAGTCTGTTTTCCCAGATAACATTTTTCTTGTTCAGTTTTATGTTCTAAAAAGTATTGAAGCTGGAAACTTCCATGCGTCTTCTTTTTAATGCTTTACATCTAAATAAACCCCATACATCAAATTTCAAATTATTATTATTATTATTATTATTATTATTATTATTATTATTATTATTATTGTTGTTGTTGTTGAAATAAAATGTTAGGTTAAATACTTAACCGCTACTAATATTCTATAAAAGATATATTCAAGAAATGATAATACATTATACATGAATAGTAACCACACGATCCAGAAGTGATCTACATTTTAATTGTTAATTAAAAGTTTTCTGATTAACCAGCTAAACGGCAACCAAAAGCACAGCCTCCTGAACCTACATGACCAACACTACCAGCTCTGCTAAGATAAACCAGCTTCAACCTTACCTGCTGAGCTGGCTATCGGACACATACATCAATTGCTGTCAATGATGTTTTTTTGTTTATTATTGCCAGCCTGTTACCAGTGTTGATAGCAGGACTGTTGCTAAACTAATACCATCTGCAAGCTGTGCGGGACTGTTGCTAAACTAATACCATCTGCAAGCTGTGCAATAAGATGATATTAACTTGTCCACACCGGCACACAAGTCGAACATCGCCATGCACTCATAGTGTTCGCGCAGGCTCAAGAACAACACGTGCATAGTTCGTTTTCATCCATAACAAACAAACAAAAAAAAAATTAATAGTGCTATTTGCTCTATTACCAAAAGAAACTTCTAAAATGCTATGACAAATGTTTCGACAGTAGACCTGTCAGGCAGTAAACACAACTGTCGATGCACTGGTCGCGATTTGCGCGCAAAGACCTTTTACGTCCACCAGATGGCGCACTTAATCTATCTCCACTACGTCATCACTGTGCGTTCTGCGTTGATTTTCCCAGAGTGGCCGGAAGTGTTGTGGAAAGGTACTGTTGTACAAGGTAAGAATGACAGAGCAGCTTTAATAAGAAATGCAATAAGAACGTCCTAGAAGTAAACAATTCATTGGTTAGACTGTATGCATTCGAAGGAGCATTTGAAAATTGGTGCAGACGTTGTCAGAAAAATTATAAAATTCCCACATGCCTTCGTGTTAAACATTCTATAGTTGTAACTTAATTTTACACGCGTTTTGGTTTGATAAAATGTTGCAGTTCTTCAGTACGTACATATGCTTTCACTATATGAAACGAACATGTTTAGGTATCGCACAATATAAACACTCTGTACGGTACCGGTATGTTTACCACTGTTATTATTATTAGAATGGAGTATGTATTTGCATGTTGTCAGATACCTATCTGAAGTGAACGTTAAGAATAAATAAATACCCACTGTCTCTTTAGGACACCCCTAAATTATGCTTAGTAAAAGCAGATCTGTCGCACAGACATCAACAATCAATGATAAAGCCAGGTTTGGCAGCTGCGTATTTGGCAGGGTACTTGCACTGGCTGTATCCTGCAGTTACTTTGCTTCAGTTAAATTGTAAATGTGATTCGTTGGTTTTTGAATGCATCGTTTTAAAGGTTCCCACAGATACCTTTCTTTAGGGCCACGCAATGAAAATGTTACATTGGATAAATCAGGTTACTGGCAAGCCCAATACTTTTTGACTGGGTCTATTATTAGCAGAGAGCGATTATCACCAACACAGTCTTGGACTTTGCATTATGTTGTTCGTCTAAAATAGATTAACACACCAATAAAATTATGCGAACTTTCTTATTTTTGCAATGAGGTGCACACATTTACTGTCAGGTTAGCTCTCGACATCCAGATTGTCAGTTTTTCTCGTGATATTTTTTTTATTATTTTTTTTATGTATTTCTTAACAGACGCCCTTATGCAGGGCGACTTACAATTGTTACAAAATATCACATTGCAGAATATCACATTACAGATAAGAGCAGTTGTAACATACAATAAAATCAGTAGCAAATTCAAATAAGAGCAAAAAATAAAGGATACAGTAAATAATTACATGTAAGAGCAGGTTCGACTAAGAGCAGTTAACTTATATTAAAACTATTTGCTTATATGAGCAAAGACCAGTATGAGCACGTAGTAAGTACAATAAATGGACGAGAATGATTTCAAATAAGAGCAATTACAAAAAACGTGAATACAGATACCTATAAGAGTAAAGTCAAATACAAGATACAGGTAGTAGTTATAATTAAGAGCAATAGTACAATATGGCAAGGTATGGAGCTGTTCAGTGCAAGTACAAGCTGATGCAAGTACTGGTACAATTGAGTGCCATGTAGTCCAGTATAGTGGAGAGTTGTGAGGTTTACAGCTGCTGTCTGAACAGGTATGTCTTGAGAAGGGTGCCGGAAGGTGGTCAGGGTTGAGTCACTCGCAAATGTATTTTACGAAGAACCTGCTTGAAAAACCACTTAATTCCTTGTGTATCTTAAAGGGTTAAGCATTGTTATTAAAATATTAGTTGTTGGATGTAGATGTAGCTAACTACCCCAAAGGACTTTAAATCCCTTTCTTCCAGAAGGGTAATTCTGCATTTTCTACATTAGTTCTCTCAATTTCTGGAAAAGTTGTATGATGCTTCAACCAAATTTGTACTTTGGCAGTTACTGAATAGAACAGCCTAACCTTCCATAACTTGCACATCTCTTCCAGGGAGTGCAAATGGAACCTGAATTCAAGGAGTGCACTGGAGACACAGCGCTGCTCCCAGAGACCCTGGACAATGTTTTAAAACTGTCTGATCACAAATCTGAGACACACAGCAGTCCTCTCGTAGACACCCTGCTGAACAACAATGTAGGTGCCTGCAGTGACACCACGCAGGACCCCGGGAGCGAGGGTAAGACAGAGGAAGACAAGTTTTTCGACTGTGAGGAGACCCTGGAGAATGTGTCTCAGGAAGAAGAGGAAGACTTCGACCTTAAAGAGGACCAGGTGTCGGAATTCAATGAGGAATATTTAAAAGAGTTAGAAAAGGATTTAACAGAAGAAGAAAAACAGGTATTTAAGTCTACTGTAAAATAAATGCATGTGTGGTGTTGATTGTATAATGCAGTTGTCAGAAAATGACAAAACTGATGAAATGCCTCTCTCTTAAGCATATCTTTTCACTGCATCTCCTACTGTGTAACACAAAGGTGGAGATGGGGGAATGGAAACAAGTCTCCCATTGAGTACTGTAGCAGTTTGAGCAGTAGGATTTTTTAAATTTATTTTCCATGAGTCGCAAAGAAATTGTGGAAATTGTTCAGCTTGGATACCTGACAGCAAATGGAATATTATGTGTTCCCTTTTCTTGAAAGTCCAGTTAGCCATTAACTGAGATTGTTACAAACTGTCAAGATTTTTCATTTTAACCACCTGTTTTCTACCAATTTTAAACTTACTAGTTTAAGTATTACTCATATTTTAATACATTTCCTTTTACATTTCTTTCACTTTGTAACAAATACTCTCCTCAAGAGAATACAATGATAACATACTTTCACTTTCAGGGTTTGAAAAAAGCCACCCATTAAAAGACAATTGATAATCTTTTTTTTTATATTATATATAACATTCTTGAAGTTAACCATTAACAAAAGCACTGTGCTGTATATAAAACATCCAGGAAATTGAACATTCAATAGCAGTTTTTCAATCTTTGCTCATAAAAAAAGATCTGTTAGAGGTGCTAATTGGTTTTTCCCATAGCAATGTGTTTAGTATGGAGCTTGATTGTTCAGCAAACAGTGTGAAAGATTGAATTATATTATCTTCCTACAGTTTTATATATGTGGCAAGTTATATTTATAGGTGAGAAGCAACTTTCTGTGAACTTGCGGTTTCAAATAAGTCACACAATTTTTGATCATCCAAATGATGCTGAATGCTTACTTGATTAATGATTTTGTTTTTTTTATTGACCAGTCAAATGACACATATTTTCTTGATGTGTTTTACAGAGCAGAAAAGACGAAAGCATGCAGTTAAAAGAAGGTGGAAACGAGCAGTTTAAGAAAGGAGGTGAGTCCAAAAAAAAAGAACGCGCACACTTGTCTGCAACAATGCTATATAGTGTGTCATACTAACGTTTTTATTTGTTTGTTGAGAACTACTTTTCCAATTGTGAAAACTTGCTGGAGTTCTTTAGGCCTATGGTGACCCACCTTTATAAACATTGGGTCATGATTATTGGCAAAGCTGCTGAAGGCAACTGTCTTTGATGAATCTATGAATTGAACTTGTGGTATTATATGAGGCTCTGTTCCACATGCTGTGGATGTAGGTCACACAGTAGATGTAGGATGTTCTACTGTTTCATAGTACTAATACCTGCCATGTGGAGGTTATATTGGTAGCAGGGGCTATGTCTGCTGCAGTACCTCCATGCACTTTCTTTTATTTTTTAAAGGCACTGCAGGATTACAGTGCATAAGACTGCAGCAGGGTGCGTAATACAAAGCAACATGACAAGAGAGAATAATACAGCCGTCAGGTGCCATGGAAAACCATGACTGAAGTCATTATCATATCAAAAGCTTATACTAATAATGTAATGGTTACATTATCCACCGTAGACTTCCTTGAGTTAGATCATTTCTCTAGAGAATATGCAAGCAGGAAAAGGCTCCTCACAATTGTTATTTTTATCCCAGAGGTTTTTATTATAAATTGCTAAAGTGCGTTCAGTCTGTTAGCTAGAATTCTTCTGATAAATTCAATGGAGTTAATAACCACTTAATCGCTGTCCATTTAGGCAGAGTACAGATCAATAGTACAGAGTGTTGTCCCTCCTTTTATTTGTGTGCTATTAATTTTGGCTAATTTCACTATTAATTTAATTAGCAATATAGGCCACATATAAAGAGATATGGCAGCTAAGATGTCAAAGGGACCAGTGATGCGTCTCAAACAGATGATTCCTTAAACGACAATGGCAAATATTAACCTAAGGTTTCACAGACTCTGATTAATCCTAATCTTGGACTACCTAATGTTCATTTGGGTAAGGTAGTCCAAGATTAGTGTTAATCAGGGTCTGGGGAAACCACCCCTAAAGGTTTAAAAATTGTTGCTGTGTTTTTCTTCAAGAGTACACAGAAGCAGAGGACTCCTACGCTAAGGCTCTCACAATATGCCCTTTATGTTATGAAAAGGAGAGGTCCATTCTGTATTCCAACAGGGCTGCTGCTAGAATGAAAATGGTAAGTTTCAAATTTACATTTTTGTAGCAGTAGTCATGAATGGATGAAGCCAAACAGCGTTCCTGCTATTTTAATAAGCAAATCAAAACGAAAAAGCACAGCGTGCCAGAGTCTTAAGCAATGACGTCTCTGTTTTAAAAATACATGTGGTGTAATCTGAAAAGGATGCTGAAAATATGATGGTTCTGTGTGTGTAACGCAAAAACAGTTCCTGAGTAAAACCATAACAATCTCTGGACTTCGTATGTCAAAGGTTATGTCTTTCCTGCTCACTCGTTGTTTTTACTCTACCCACTTTTTGTTTTTACTGTACCCATAGCTTGTTGTAAAAAGAGAAGCCAGTTTAACAAACCAATTCTAGGTAGCAGTCTGTTAAACCAAATCTAATTCTAGGAAAGAAAATACAGTTGAAAGCAAGTCAGATGTTTAACATGGAATCATTTAGACTAAGTGGGCTGATGATTGCTGAAAATACTATTCCCTTTTGTCTTGAAATACTGATATGAAATTACTGCAGCAGTGTGGTGTAGTGGTTAGGGCTCTGGACTCTTGACCAGAGGGTTGTGGGTTCAATCCCAGGTGGGGGACACTGCTGCTGTACCCTTGAGCAAGTTACTTTACCTGGATTGCTCCAGTAAAAACCCAACTGTATAAATGGGTAATTGTATGTAAAAAATAATGTGTAAAAAATAATGTAATTGTATGTAAAAGTAATGTGATATCTTGTAACAATTGTAAGTTGCCCTGGATAATGGCGTCTGCTACGAAATAAATAATATGGTAATAAATAATATGAATAGGTTAATCGATTTATGTCAGTATGGATGTCGTCAATATCTGTTTCTTGGTTTCTCTTGTATTCTGGTGAGCAAGCAACTCTGGTATACATAATGTAATGATTTACTGACAAATGGTGTCTTCAGTGGCCAATCTGCTGTGCTGCAGTCACCTTTCAACTCTTGTATACAGAAAACCCAGTAAGTGAATGCAACTTACTGCATGGGGTCTTGGCTTAACAATCATTGTGACTGTGGCTTCTGCCTCTCTCCTCAGTGAATGTAAATTAAGAATGTAGAGAACTTAGGGGTTAAGTTTTTTTAATTTTTTTATTTGCAAATAAAATTCCCCAAATGTGTGGATAATTGCATACATTTGTCCTTTTCAGGATAAAAAGGAGGAAGCCATATCTGACTGCACGAAAGGTAAAGAAATAACATCAGCAGTTTTTGAAAACAGTTTTGAAAGGAATGTCATTTTCTTTTGTTATCCCTAAAGTGATGTCCTGATCTAAGTGTATTGTTTTTGCCACGTTGGATTGAGAATCTGTATTTGTGTAATTTGAATTTGAAGGACTTAACAATATAAGTGTGTAGATTTGAATCTTACTTGGTGAGATGGGTCTGTGAATTTATTCAAACCGGAAACAGGCGTTGGCAGTGTTCTGCACTGGCCCGTGATACATGAAACAGATTGAAACACAGCTATAATCACTGTTCTGTTTTCCAGCCATAGAACTGAACCCAAATTACATCCGAGCTATACTCCGGAGAGCAGAACTGCACGAGAAAACAGAAAAACTAGATGAAGCCCTGGATGATTACAAAACCATTGTAGAAAAGGATCCATCAGTGACACAAGCACAAGAAGCCTGTATGGTAAGACTTCCAAAGTGATTTGTTGAGCCCTGCAACCCACAATCGGGTTTGATTTCTCAGGTAACGATGCATGTGTCTAAATCAGAGAGGTGTGGGTGGGGAGCCATAGTGGGTCATATATGAGACCCCACCCGGTAACCCGGGGGGTAGCACTGTACCCTGGTCTCTGTCGTTCATTTTACTTCATGAGAATATTCCTTGTGGCTCCCACCTCACCGGCAGAAACAAAAATAGCTCAAACATAAACGTAATACAACTCGCCAGACACATGAGGAAAACATAGAAAGAGCACTGCAGAGAACAGAAGAGGAGTTAGGTAAAGATACACATATTTATCAGCATAGCATGCATTAAGTGAAGCCTCATTTGCATTTATATTTAAATGTCAGATAGCTTTTTTGTGATTTTTTTATAATGCTGCCTAATAAAAGCGACAGTAATACAACTTTTATTGTCTCATTCATGCCTCTACTAAATGTAATACAGTCCATTTATTTTAATTTAGGGTGAACTATTTTGATCATGTTTTTAGAGGAAACTGTCAGCGACACAGAATACAACTTTCAGTGCCTAATTAATTTTTTTAGCTGAGACAAGCACCTAAAATGGGACAGCCTGCTTATTCTCAGTGTGCCTAATGTTTTAATGGCTTTGCAATACGTATTCGAGTCTTGTGCCAAAAGTAAGTCTTTGATAAAGATGGCCCATTTGCACGTGGTACTCCAGGGTACCGCGTCAGTCTCATATGGTGAAAAAAGAGCTCAGTTCCAGCCAAAGAAGTTCAGTAATTGCATTCAGTGTAATCCAAAATAAAGTCTGTTTTGAAGGCAACACTACACTGCAGTAGGCACCTCATCTGAAAATGATCCTACAGTAATTAATTGCATTCCACGTTGTGTTCATTTTTTCTGTTGCTTCTACGTACTGTAATTCTCTGCAGATGACACTCACTCTTGTGTGCTTGCAAGCTTGTAGATTCATAAAGAGAACCTTGCAGTGTCCCCCGCCCCGATTTTAGAGATAACCCTGTTAATATTTGTTACCAGAACACACTAATCAGAAGGATTCGTTATGGGTTCCTTTACGATGCTGTGGGGAATCTCCATTCCAGTTGATTTACAAGATTGTTGAGACAGGTTTTTCTAACAAAAATCTTGTCACGTAAGAAGGCATCCTGGCCTTTATTCACCTGCTTACTGTAGAGTGCAGCTTTCCACATTCATTGGCAATGTAACAAACTGCATTCAAAGTTACGGAAACAATTTGGTGGAATTCAGAGCCTTTGGTTTTGTAATTAACCGTTCTGTTGTACTTTCTCAAGAACTCAAGTTGGCCGTGTTGTTCAGGAAGAGTTAAAAAGAAAATGCACATTCTATTTTAAAAGCCAGGCCCAAGTTACAGTTACATGCACAGCTGTTCTCAGACTTCAGCATTTAAAAACCTGCACAGCAGAGGGACATCAGCCTCTCTGTGCGTTGTATAACAGATGTACATGGCTGTTGCATCTCCTAGCTTGGATAACTCGAGATGTATGTGTGTGTGGATTAGAAATCCAATATCATGGGTTTCCAAGGCAACATTTTAAGACTTTAGCACTTGTCCTTGAATTTCTTAATAAAGTATAATAATAATAATAATTAATAAAAAGCACATTGTTACTCTGACACGTGACTCGTACGTTCTGTAAACACAGGTCAGGTCATCCTGACTGAGTGAACGGATACATGAATACAATCAAACCAATTCATTTCTAAAGATTTCAGTTTGCAGGCTTTCATAAGCAGCACGTTCATCATTCATTGCTGCTTGGCTTGTTTCATTCCTTTTCTTTGTCTAGCAATTCAATTTAGTCATGGTACAAGCACCAGCTGTACTCATTTTTAAGGTAAGGTAAAAATCTAAGTGTGTATCTTGCAGATGTTCTTTACATTAGTGTCTGCTTTACCATAAAATGATTTCAATTAGAAAACATTGAAGAAAGACTTTTAGTAAATGTATTTCTAAATATACCCTCATTTTAATCATGCTTCCAGTGTACAGCATTACATAAAATCATTTTGCACAATATATGAATTGTATATTATTACAAATTACAGGAACAAATGAACCTGTATATCCTGAACGAGTGGCCTTCTGTTAGTTTGTTTTACAACTTGGGTATTGGATTTCAGTTAGGTCTATAATTAGCTAAAATCATGTTCAGTGTAAAATCGGTTTTGGTGCCTTCACTTGTGATACCCATGTTGTATTTACTTTTTATTTATCTATTTATTTATTTATTTTAATGCAAATGTAATTCATAATGAATTTACTTGAAAATATAACTTCCCAAAGAGGGAAGTAACGAGCATTGTAACTATTATGACCAACTTATTGTCAATCCAAATCTGTTGTGACTTAGCGCACTTTTCCTTTCCAGCGGTTGCCAAAGCAGATCGAGGAGAGGAATGAGAAGCTAAAGGTGGAAATGATGAGTGAGTATTCCCTGTGATGCTGCAGCATCTACCATTAAAATACTTATGAGTTAGAGGTAGTAAGTGCTGTAGGGATACCTGTACACATTTTAGCATGCTCGGAGTAAAGCACCCTTCTTTCACGTGAGAAGGAGTATAAACTGCTTGTGGGGGGGGACCTCCTTGTTCCCCTTCTGTAACGTAACTAGAACTAAATTCTTCCGCTCCATTGGGTTTATGATAATACTACCACTGCACTACTGTGGATCTTGTGTTTGAC
The DNA here is from genome assembly GCF_902713425.1 of Acipenser ruthenus. Lineage (NCBI taxonomy): Eukaryota > Metazoa > Chordata > Actinopteri > Acipenseriformes > Acipenseridae > Acipenser > Acipenser ruthenus. The sequence goes on from NC_081211.1 coordinate 23,462,025, forward strand.
AGTGTGGTTCCTTTTTAGCATTAAATTAAATCTAAGACATGGAAAATTAGCTAAACCGTATTGTCAAACAAGATTTTCTCTTGGGTACAATGCATGCTTGTATGATGTTGGTCATAAGTGCTCTAATTATACTTTACTCCTTTGAGCAACCGCCAGATTTATTTCAAAGCTGCCAGCATCTTGAGTCATTTGGGAGCTGTGTTTACACTGTTTATTAATTTGTTATTATTATCTAAGGTTTGTCAGGGAATTGTCACAGCCTGATCCCTCCTGTCTCACAGTAACCTTATAGTGTTCTGTATAGGATTTATCACAGCTTCACAGCGATTAGTATGCTTGCAAATCGTATATTGCACCACTATCCAGACATCGCACCACATATTTTAAGGACCAACAGAGTTGACATCTGTGCATTCTAACATGGGTTGCCATTAATTCTGAATTCTAAGGAACTGTGTTGCATAAAATACCTTAAGTATGAAGTTCATCATATTTCCCTTATCTAGGGTATTGGCTTCTATGTTGTTTTCTGAACTCCAGAAACACTGAAGAAGAAAACTAAAGGGAAATTTAACTTCAGGTGTTTTGTGCAACTGATCACATGAACAGATTAATAAAGACTTCTCTTTTTAGCACTCCTGTACGTTTTGCTTATCAACATTGTGCTTAATGAATATGATTCTCTTCTGTAAGTCTATAGATTACAGCTTTGTTATAGTTATTTTAGGGTTAGAAGCATGTGACAAAATTTGAACATAGTTCACAAAGGACTCTCATCATCATTAAAAAATTATTACTTGAAAGAGGGTTACTTGTATCTACTGTCAAAGTGAGTTCCAGTATCACAGAAGTGCATGTAGTTTTCTGTACTACCTGTATGCTGCTAAACATGCTTTCACTTCTCAAAATACACTTTCTAGTACTTACAACAATACAACAACAAATGAAACCTGTCAGTTTCGACTGAGTACTTTTAAAAAATCAGGATCGCTGCAAACCCATGAATCAAGCTAAGTACGATACTATAACCAGTGCTGTTGGATAGCTACCCACTGCAGACCCGTTTAAAATTGTAGCTTTGTTTTTTTCAATAACCACACTTATTTTTAAACAATATTATTTACAATTATGGAGGATATAACCGTTACTCAGTGAATATTTTGTTTTATTTAGGCAATTTTAAGTTAATTTTATTATTATTATTTATTATTATTATTATTATTATTATTATTATTATTATTATTATTATTATTTAAACGGAAATGAAAAGGAAACTGACAATTGTAAATGCAGTAAGGTGAGTAATAAACTGACTCCATTGTGATTTAGCAGTTGTAAATAAATATAAAACTATAAAGAGAATGGGTTTTTAATCGCTTGACAGCCTTAATATAATGTGTATTTTGATATATGGAGTAATGCATAAACCTTCGTGTACATTTATCATATATCTATATTTGCCATTTATAAACGATCCTGAATAGCAATGGTACAAGTTGACGCAATCATTTGACTATAATTGCAAAGGCGGTTTGGCTGCTTAGCAACATTTCCTATTGATTTCACTGCAGTCTTGACGTAGAAGAGCTAATAAAAGCTTTGAGAATAAAGGAACTCATTATTTGCTAGTAGGAATGTAACTTTTAGTCTTGTTGGCATTTTCAGTGATTGAGAATTCTCTCTTGGCTTCTCACTTGTTTTATAATAAGTAAGAATGGGATTGTAACTGGCGGTCTACAATAAAAAAACATAAACTTCATGTGCTGCCAATAACCATTTATGAAATGTCAAAATGACACAAACATTTGTGGTTTGGTTTAATGTGTATATGTAGTAATACACACACACACACACACACAAAAAGAAATGTGGGTAATGATAGCATTAATACCCAGCAAGCATGACCTGCTAAATAATTGACCTTGTGTTTTGTGAAGTGCCCTAGACCTCCGCTTGGGAACTCACTGCAGTCAGTTACTGTGTCTAAATTTGAATGAAATCTGTGCCGTGTTGCAGAGCTTTACATGTCTGTATTGTATAGTAAAGCTACCTGTTCTGTGTTATTTATTTAATTTTGTATTTTGATTTTTTCCCCCACAGGCAAGCTTAAGGATCTCGGCAACATGTTTCTTCGCCCTCTTGGACTGTCAACAGAAAACTTTCAGGTCAACCAGGATCCCTCCAGTGGCTCCTATTCTGTTAATTTTGTTCAAAATCCGAACAACAACAGATAATGCTTTCCTGTTTAAAAGCTGCTGGCCCCCTCTCTTCCGCTGATATTACAAAAGCAGATAATCTGATGGTGGTTCTGATGGTTTCAGCAACTGCTCAAGCTAATGGCTTCTAGGAATTTGGAAAAAGAAGTTCCTAAAGTCAGCACTGGATTCATACAGATCAGCTGAGAAGAGGTTGAGGTTGCCTATAATGCCTGATGCCTTTGATGAGCCTCACAGCCAGAGTTTAATTTAAAGATAAATTATTAAGACATACAGCTGTAGTATTTAGCAGCAGCAACATGTTTTGTGACGCAGTATCTGTACATAGTTTGACTGCATAGTACATTTGTTAGACATCAAAAAGCCAATCGTAGTGTTTTTTTGTGTAGGTGAAATAAAGATGTATTGGCATTTTTTTGTTTTATTAAACAGCAATGGGCTATTCTGGAATCACACATTATCTTGCCTATCTTTTAGATTAATCATGGTTTCAGAATATTTCACTGTAATATGAGAGAGAGAGAATTATGTCTACGAAGGAACAATAAATACAAGCTAGTAATATTTTGAAAGGGGTGTTTGATGTCGGTTTTCTATATATAGGAAAGCTATTTAAATCTGATTGGTTCAGTTGTTTTCCACGTAATATAAAGAGTTCCAATATCGAAAGGCTAAAGGTTATCTGCAGGTCATTCAGCATTCTTATTTGCTTAGCTTGCTTGAGTTCACCCCTAAGTATTAATGTATAAGGCTATACCAAAGTAGCTATGGTGTCTTGCTAGTTTTTGTTAATGGTGCAGCTTGCAGTGGAGTATAATCCTGACCCTTATATTCCAATTGTAATAAGCCCAAATAATTGAGATTTCTTTATTGTCATACCTGTTAGGATGGGAGATTACAGTACAAAGCTGAGAATCTGTTGTTTTTGTCTGCTATGGGATATGGTTCCCTACAGTTTGCCACTAATATGAAATGCATTATCTTTGCTTTCCAAAATGGCATCTTACTCCTCTCATAGGGGTTGTTGCTCTATTGTAACCATTGTATGATGTGAATGTAAAGAAAGGCGTTTGTTTTTACAGATGAGCCCTAGTGCTCTAAAGTATATTAAACTTGGACTAGATTTGAACTTAAGTTATAACACAGTTTACGATTATGTGGTGTCTTTTTATGTGTTGGTTTTATATTTGTTTGTTTGTTTTTACTAAAAGTGTATGAGAAACACATATTTTGAAGCTGCCTTAGTTTATAGATTGATATGGTTTAATTGTCTGGCAATGCTAGTTTTTATGTAATGTCTTATCAATGTGGCATATAAGCTGCACATTAAAGATAATTAAAAAAATGTATATTCCAAAGAGCATTTTCTTCTGTACCATCATTGTTTAAATATGGTTTGGTTTCTGGCATTAGCTGTGAATGGGCCCCTTGCATAAAGTAAAATACATCATGGCAAAATAAGGCATCAATATTACCTTCCTGTCTACTGTGACAAGGCAAAGCAAGCACCTTGTATAGTTCATCCTTCAGACTTATTTGAGTCATTTCAGTTTTTGCCATGAGCTTATTTAATCAAGAAATATAAGTAACAAGCTCAGGTTAGTCCAATTACGCTCATAGTGAATTGACAGCATGTGCAGTGGTTGTTGAATTGTTACCAATGCAGAATCCGAAGTCCTTTTCTCTACCCACAAGACACCCCTCCAGTGAAGTTCTTTCTGCAGAGCAGGCAGTAGGGACTAGAGTACATGGTTATGATCTGGGTGTTTGCAGGAATTCTTGCTGCAATGTCATTGTCTGGCTCATAAGGTGTCAGAGCCGATCAGCTGTAGCAGCTGCTGATGTTCACAATGCCCCCTGATCTGAATGTCAGTGACTCTGAAAGTGATGTGGTGAAGTGGTGCTGCCCCCAGCCTGTTTGTGATGCAATTCCATTACTTTTTACCACACCTCATCAACAAACATCATGACGTGCTACCCACACGTCCCATAACGCTTTAGGCTGTTCTGCTAAACAACATGTCAGTGTTCAGAACACACATTCAAAGCATGAGGATAAACAATTTTTACATTATCAACTTCATTCTATCTTTTGACTAATAAACTGTTCCTTTTTTTTACCATGTTTTATGCCTCAATTATATGATCTTGCGGGGGACTGTTTTATTTATGGAAATATCATTTTTTCTGTAAGGATAGGAGTGTGTGTGAGAGAGATACCTTTGAAATGTTACTGAGTGGTCATCTTGTGTTGATCCCTGTCTGAAGAGAATCCAAACACCTACTGTACTTTCTTTTTAGTAGGAAATAAACCTGGTTCCTTATGTAGTAGTGGGCTTAGTGATGGAGTATTAATGGAAACGTAAGATATTTAACTTAAATATTAGTATTGAAACCCAGGACGTTGTCACCAAACCCCCCCAGAAAACAATCTATGATTCATTTTTATTTGAATAATTGTTACACAACATTCATAAAACATTCAGTTTGAAGCAAACTTTAAAGCTGAATCACGTTTTCATTTTCGTTTTCTTTTTTTTAACTTCATAAAATAAGGAGGGGAATATAAAGGGGGGGAAATCTTGATATGCAGACACAAACTCAACAGTGAACCGCAGCTTAAATATTAAGCAACTAATGCCCAAAAAAGTGAAAAGCAATACAGTACTGTAAATTCTACATTATAAAATATCCCTGACACAAACGTTTTTACATTTTACAACTTGAAATTGAACAAAAAAAATAAATAAAAAAGGCTACGGTACTGGTAAAACAAATGATGCGTTATTTTAACAGTGAATGCCTGAACAGTTGCCAAAACAAGTTAACACACAGCAGGTATTGGGCTGTGGATCACAAACAAGAACTATGAAAATAGTTGTGGCATGTCTAACTTGTTTAGGTGACCACTCAATTCATTTCAATTATATATTTAGCATCCATTTTGCATACTAATGAAAGGTTGAGACAGAAGATGCAAACAATATAGCATTCTCTTATTTTAAAGCAAAGATAGTAGCTGAATGTTTTGAAATTACTCCAGCTACCCTACACAAAGTCCTTGATAAACGGTATAAGGAAATCAGTGTGTCAACAGCATAGCTGTGCTCAATCTCTTGCACTATGACACGCTATACTTTTAAAAGCGTTTCGCTCATTAGAAAATGCAGTATCTCTTTTACAGTAAATGGCTGACCATTTTCCGTGGTTAAAAGTTGTACTTACTTTACAGGTTACAGAATCCATTCACAGTTGCCTACCACACACTATATTGAGTTTCTTCAGGGATCCAATAGCTTATACTTGGAACCTCCACTGACGATTTTCTCCCCACACGTTCAATTTTAATAAATACAAGAACACTTACAAAGCTACCAAAGGCTTAATACTGTTTCTTTTAAGCCAAATACTGCAGAGTAAAAAGGCGTTCAGCCCATATCTATGTAAATAACATCCAAGCCCCAGTATTATGTGTAATGTTATATCAGATTATTGGTGATTAGTGCTACAGCATTGAATGTTTGGTCACTGGAGGGGAACCAGTGGAATGGGTTACACACAGGGTCTTAGACTTCAAAGTGTTGCCTCTGAACTTTAAAACATATAGCCTGGTCCTGGGGTTGGTGCGATCTCAGACCCTTCACCTCCAATCTCTAAACATTACATGTATGTTTACTGTCTAATGCAGTTCACTGTCTTAAAAGGAGTGGCCTTCAGATTTGTTTGGTAAAAAAGTTATACAAAATAAAAAAGTGGTTAAAACGTTTTATGTTAGAATGACATAAAACAAATAAATTCTGACTTCTGTACACCAGCCAGTCTAAACACAGACTTTCTTCATACACACACCCTCCCTCCAAAAAAAGGTTAACAATACATTAACAAGGAAGCATTAAAACCTGAGTAACCATTATCACAATTGCCATTTGCACAACTCATAAAGCACATCATTCCATTTGCACAACTCATAAAGCACATTGACTAAAAGCATGTTTCAATTCTGTATCATTTAGATTTAGGGGACCGGATGAAAGTCCCCATAATTGATTACAAAAATTCTTGTGATCCTTAATTCATTTTTTTCATAAAATGAAGATGTTTTAGAGCATTATGAAACAATCAGAAAAGAGATACTGCATTGCCATCATCACAATGGCACCAGAACAACCCTGTAATTTGTGATTTTGAACTGTGGGGTAGTTATAATGCAGTCCGTGGATTGGCATCACCCTGTCTCTCCACATACGTATTTGTTCAGACTGCTGCCTAAAATAGGGCTCAAAATTGCACTTTGGCAGAATCATTTGTTTAACACTATGTTTCAGTCCAAACTCAGCCAAAATGGTTACAATTAGTCAAAATCCAGCTTAATCATTTTCAAGGTTATTTTGATTCATATAGCTGAAGCATCTAGCAAGCTGGACAAAAGCATTAATCAATAATGTACTGATGGAGCACATGCAATATGATATCATTTAAGCACACATTAAAACGTTCACAGATGAAAATACAATCAGTCAACCCTTAAACATACCAAGCACTGGCTAAGTTCATTGAAGGAGTTATGCTGACAATATTTATAAAATGTTAAGTGTAAAAGAAACAGTGCAACATAGGATTAAAATCCAACTCTCACCATCATTACGAAGTAATTAAACCAATTGCATCCTACCACTTAACACAAGAGTACAGTTTAATTTAGCCTGTGTTTATACTGCAGAATAATGTGTGTCAGATTAATTTACCCAGTTAAAAAACCACTAGTATCATGATTGTGATCAAATTAATTATATCTACCAAATACATAAACTAAAATAAAGCAAATAAACATGTTATGGCCATGATAGTACTCATGAAAACAAACATGGAAGCCACAATGGTGTTCTGTATTTCACACTTTCTTAACTGTACGAAGTAACATGTCTGATTCATAAAACAGCAACTGAACACTAATTGTTTGAACAAAGTCAACCACAATAAAATACAAACTGGTCTGATAAGTAACATGAAAGAGCATTATGACACAGTACTATGGCTTTGTTACACTACCTATTTGAATTAACAACACTGAGTGCTGGACAAAGAGATGTTAGGTCATCTACATATTAATGAATTACCTGTTATATCCTGGTACGTGTGTTCTGTATGATTATCTATAGTTGTTTCTGCTGAGATTATTACGGCATTTGCCATGCTTACTAACTATTCCAGCCAAAATTGCTTAGGAAAGTATTCCTCAATACTGATTGAAAGGAAGTGAGGTGGGGAAGCATATTAGCGTTGCGCGGTGTGCAAAGCCCATAGGAGAAGCACTGCGCATGCAGCCTGTGCAACGCTAACACCCTTTCCCACCTCACTTGCTCAGCTATCAGGTCTTTTTTCAGATGCAAGTTTTGCTGGAATAATTAGCAAGCATGAGAAACAAGAGAATCCCACAGAGCACACAACAGGTAAGAAATAAAAATATCAGGAACATGGAAATGACATACGAGTATCCCTTTAACTTGGAAATTCATTATTCAGGGTAATGTCCTCCAGTGATTGTGATGTTAGAAGGAAAGCCCTTCCAGTTTCACACAGACAGTGGACACCACCATTACATGCATTAGGATTGTTTCAGAGTTTGATTTGCAAGCCTTGCAACCAGTGCCAACTATTACTAGCTGTAAAATCCATCATAAATCACCATTAATTAAAGAAACAGTCAACACATGAGTACAATTCTAGCATTGCCTTTTTTCCCTTAAAAAAAAAAAAAAAATAGCTTTCTTACTGGCAGAAAACAAAATGCTTACATCAGCAGTATGCAATGTGGGTTCATTTGCATTATGTTTCAGTAAGCTGGAGTTGATTTTAAATGTCAAAAGCTTTAAATACAAAAAGGAAAAAGAATCCTGCTTGATGAAGCAAGTTCCTCTTGGCAGTGCTTGACTTACTCATATCTCCACTCTCCCTTATTACGGTAGATCAGGGTGTGCTTCTCAGCCCTAATGCATTGGAGGGCCCCAGGTCCTGGTGGAGCAGGGAAATGAGCACTCACCCCACATTTCGGCACCTGTTTTTCCGGGAGTGCTGACTTCAGCCAATTGTGACCTGAGCTCATCAAACATTTAGAACAACAAAGGTCAGCACTATAAAAAAATACACTGTGCAGATATATCCAATGCATGCAATGCCTCAAGCCAGTCAAATAATTAATAAAATCAAGCGTGTCATGTAACGCGAATCCAAAAGAAGTTGCATAGACAGATTTTGCTGGTACGGGTATTAGACTTATCAGTCGGAAAGGCAGCTAAAAGAGACGGAGCCCTGCCTTCCGAATGAGGTATTCACAAGGATTCAGTTGGATAATTTATATTTTTAACAAAAAAAAAAAAAAAACAACATACTGTAACCAATATCTCAAAAGATTGGTTTTAGCCTCAAGTAGTAACCAGCCGAAATGGATTTTGGATAGATTGCAGACAGAAACTTCATACTGTACTCTACACTATGCTGTATGGGAGCTGCTCTGCATGGATTATAGTGCTTAAACTGAGGAGGCTTCTAGCGCTGCGTGAGCGAGTGACAACGCGAGTCAGCGAGTAGCAAACACTCCAGTAGTACGGTTCATTCTGAGAAGTCTAGCACCTTTAGCAGCATCAGGGCTTCAAGCTCCACCCATTCAAGGCTCCGCTCAAAATATTATAGGAAGCAAAACCTCATCACAGCCCTCGTTTTAAAAGAAACTCAAAAAGGGTAACATCCATATGGAAACATTATAGACTCAAAGGGATGCTACACTATCAATATAAAGTGGGTCCCTAATCTTTACAATATAGAGAATTTCCACACATGCAATACTTATTGCAAAATCTTTTTTTTTTTCTATTTATAAAATATTTTCTCATCAGGTAAAATAAGGTTTTCATTCTCTTGTGCCTGGGATGGGGTACCCTCTCTCTCTGTAGACTCCCAAAAAGTGGCAGAGTTGTAGTGGACTTCAGGGACCAATCAGCAGCTTGTTAGTGTCGCTGTGCTGCAATAGGAGAGAGAGAAAAAAAAAGTAAAACAGCATTACTGAAAGTGCAGCTCAGCACCACATTACACATGGGCTTGTGTAACCCCTCTCTGCATTGGTTACAAACACACTCCTACGTGCCTTTCTGTTCACAGGTCCTTGGATGTACGGGGGTGCCCGAATACTGTTGGTATATGCCACAATACACGGCTGTACTCTAAACAGTAGAAAGGTAGTGGTTGTGAAAGGATTGGCACTACAGGCAACTGAAGCCTTCAGTCTAGCAAGTGTCTAAACAGTTACAGGGTTGTTATGTAGGTCTCAAAATGTGCGGTTTTGAAAGAAACTCTTACTGTAGTAAACATGTATTTTATTTGAAGCTAAAGAAATTTCTATTTACAAGCTATGCTTTCAGATAGGAAGGTGAAATTATCCCAACCGCTTCTTCCCTGTCATTAACTAACCAACTCCTTTAGTACCCGATTCCTGGGAACATGTACACCACTACACTATGTTATTTATACTGGACAAATCTCTTCCCAGTGCTGTGCAGTTCACTAACATCAATTTGTATTTTTTCTTCCAGCGCTGTCATGTTATGCAATAAAAATAGGACATCAAGCAACAACAACAGCAGCATGGTAAGGTCAAAGCCCTAATTGCTGTATTGTGTTATATCCATAGCACATATTTCTATGCGTCACTAGTTTGAGATTGGTTTGCACAATGAATAAATTGTTTTGCGCTTACAGTTCATCTAGGAAAACCTCTGTAGAGGACTTGACAGCTTCTTCATAGTTAGCCAGAATGTGCAAGAAGTGGATTGCTAAATTAAAAGAGAGGTCTGGACAAGTTTTGTAATTAGGCTTGCTACTACTCGATTTTAATTTTTTTTTACCAAATCGACAATTAATAGACATTTATTTTAGAAAGAATTTACCAGTTTTTTTTCTATCTTTATTTTTCAATTCAAGCAGAGAATGGGTGAAATCGACCTTTATGTTTTAAAATAAACCTGACTTTTTATGTCATTGAAAAACATCTCATTTAGCGAAACCACTATCATAGTCAAAATGCAACAAAACAGCAGAGCTATACTTTTAAAAATGGTCTCAAATAAACCGTAGTAAACACAGCATACAAGAGTGTATTACACAGACCTTTATAGCATACATTTACAAGTAAAAATAATATGCACAGAACAAAACATTAGATAGTTGAACAGAACTAACTTGCACTTATTATACAGAGACTGAGCTCCCCCTCTCCTGCTTCAGCACAGCTGGACTCGGAGTCACTGGAAGGTAAGACAGACTGGCCCGCTTCGTCCTGCCGCGGAGACTTCAACTGTCTGCAGGGTATTGTGCACAATATTTATTAAGTGTTTTTCTCTTGCGCCCCATTTTCAAATCAAACCAGTAACTGTCACCGTATACCTAAAGCAAAAGCGTATGTATACCTTAACCTGCTAATTTCAAAGTAGGCGCTTTGAATGACAGGCGCTGTAGCTGGCAAACGAGAGCATTCTAGCGCTGCTTCAGTCAACGAGATCTCTCAGAACAGGGTGAAACTACAGTACTAAAGGACACCGAGATGACTGACAGCGACCCCCAGCCAATCAGAACGGAACGGAGACGGGACAGACAGCAAGTATAAAAACTTCACAAACTAGAGATGATTTCCAAATTATTATTTTTGGTAAGAAAATAAAAAATAGCGAGTGGTTTTACCGATGTTTATCCTATATAGATTTATTTCAGTCGATCTCGATATTTTTTGGGAATTCGACGTTTAACAAGCTTTACCGATTAACATTGAAAAGTAGCAAGCCTAATTATAATGAAGGGACAGACACCATGTTTAAGGTAGTACTGTATTACTGTATTGGATTTAGAACCCATTTTCCTACACTTTAGCTTTATTACTTATCCCCTCCACTAAAGAGCTGCCCTTTCCCCAACGATGGACCACACACTGCACTAAGAATCCCAAATGCAGGGCAGTTTGCGGAAATATTTCTCTCATTCTATGTGCCACAGTTCCAGTAAAGCAGGGCGATGTGTTAAGTGGAAAGGGCTCTCTGCAATAAAGTCACAGTACGCAACTGATTTTCATCATGTAGTTGGTATATCATTTCAGATGATGGTAGCAGAAGATCCACAATAAGCTTGTTTTGCAGCTTTCATTTACACAATCTACACTGCTGTATGTACATTTCCAATATGCACTGTGAAAGCCGAAGGAGTAAGACTTGGAGTATGAACACAAGGTGCTGGAGAACAAATATGTGTGTTCAGAAGCATTCGCCATTGGGAACTCATTCCAGTTGGTCACTTTCCCTAAATAATTAAAAAAAATAAAAATAAAAAAAATAATAATAATGAGAGACTACTGCCTTACTTTCCAGTGCAACTAAAAATGCAAAGTCTGGCGAAGCAGGAATCTTTCCGAGCAGATACCTTGTGCGACAAGCTCCCTTCCTTTAGCAGCTTCTGAGATTCTACCCGCTTTCATCCAAACCAAGGCCAATGTATATGATGCGACTGAATTGTTTAAACTCTGTTTGCAGAAGAGAATATTCTGTGTAACCTTGAAATAAATAAATATGGTAGGAGCCATTCAACTGGTATCCATAGCTTTATCTTTTAAATTATGGGCATTATTTTGTTTTATGTACTGCATACATTTGCAATGAGAAATAGCAGAAAAAAATGTAATTGATCTTGAAACTAGATAGAGTTTAGTTTACATGGAATGTGCATTCCTTAAATGCCAATCAAATTTCAAAAAATATATTACAAAAAAATTAAAAAACACACCTTGATCAGATTTTTGAAGTTAACATTTTATTTACATAATCTTTATACATCAGAAAACATTCACACAAATAATGTCTTCAGTTTTTGTTTTTGCAATATACAACACTCTCTGATCTGCAAACAGATAAAAAAAATAATAATAATACAAAGCCAGAACTATCAATTTAAACAAATCAAACATTCGGACTGACAGTAACAAAGCGTGATCTACGAGCAAACTATCCACTGCAGATCATAGTGCGAGTGTAGTATCCATCACACAAATTCATGGAGAAAAAAACACACACACACACACTAAAAACCATTTGCACTGGTTGCAGACAGTTGTGTTCTCAGTCTAGAAGTTATCATTCGTGCAATTGGGTTAAATCTGTTTTATTTCGGCAAGATCATTAATATTCCATCAATATCCATTATTTCCTAAAAGTGGCTTGACCATTCACTGCAGGCAAAAAAAAAAAAAAAAGTTCTAAAGACAGAAAGGCTTGTGCTGATTGAACAGCATTTTCATGTCTTGGAATAATTCTAAGCAATAAACAGAATGCCATTTTATATAAAGAATTCTCTTTAGGTGTAGTGATTATTGGGGAAATAAAAATAAAATCAGTTCTCACTTTAAAACCATCACTTAAAACAGGAACCGAGTCCAGTACATCCCTATTCATTACTCAAGGAAAATAAATAGACAAAAAATGATCCTTTTGTAACATTATTGTTTCTTCTTTGGGATTGTATTAACTAAATTGTAAAATGTCCAGTCCCACCTCCATTACTCTCTATGTTCTTTCCTTTATTACAAAAAAAGTACAGACTGAACTACCACCTGGGTTACTGAGTCAAGGTACAAAGGAGAAACATGCACATGACATTCTATCTTTGAAGAGAAGAAATATATTGTTTTATTAGCAGCTTTTCAAAATTAAATATTTCAGATGAACACCTCCAAATGCAACGAGTAGCCTTCTTGATTGTGCCGTACACACACTGTATTGTACATGGAAGATAAAAGCTCAGGGGTCACCGTATGTCCCACACTAGTCACAGAGGAAACCAGCTCTCCTGGCACAAATCACTAGCAAAACCCCAAACCAGCAATGTGAAAATGATACGCTGTATCCTTCAATATTCTACACTTAAAAATGTGTTTCACTGGACTGTATTCAAGCCATCTCGAGCTCTCAAACCACCTGCAAACCGCACCCTTTAGTGCAACACCTAGTAGGGTGGTTAGCCATTGTGCGGTTGCTGCTACAGAACCCCAATAAAAAGAATTTCCCATCCAAATGCTGCTAATGTAAAACAAACCTGGTAGGACTGGAGTTGGCGCCTTCCTGACTGGACAGACTGCTTTGCTTTCTCCATCTGCTACAGACGTACAGCTTTTTTTCCTTTTCTTTTTATTGTTTTTGGGATGCTGAATGGATGACAAACGGATCTGTGTTCTACATACAATTACATGCAATAATAAAATGTTAACCTTTGCATTTTATTAGGAAAGTCCGCATTAAAATGAGACACTGCATTAACCCTTTCAGTCCTGGCAGGACCTCAAGGTCCCACCTTATCTTAGCGCTGTATGTTAACGTATGCCGTCAGAAATCACGGTGGAACCTCACGGGACTCCTAGGTCCCAGTTTGAAGTAGTGTTTAAATATGTAAAAAATATTTGTGCATCCTGTTCTTATGTATACTCAATAAAGGAGTTCCTTTTTTAATTGTATAACTTAAATTTCAACAATTCAGGACTGAAAGGGTGCAGATTTCAACCAGCTGCTGTTTTAAACTAAAAGGGGGTCACTGTCCTGCACCTTGCCCCCTTACAGCACAAGCACTCGAGGGGACGTTGGCTTTGCTGCTGTTCTTGAAACTGCTTTCTGGAGAGACTGGGCTGGCTTTGAATCACAAGACGATAAACAGCTTTGTATCCAATCTTTTGGAAAACAATGTGAAGCCTCTACTTCACAGTAAACTGATTACTCTGTCTATCTATATTCAATCCCCTACTCCAGGACTGTTTTTAATTTGTACTTGTTAAAATGACTTGCCATAATTTAGAGTGGCCTACAGAGTCAGGCTTTAATATTATTAGCATCAGGTGCCTTGTTTCTGTGCTGGACTGCAAACACGTTTATATCTGAAAGGTTACAACAGGGATTTATAGAAGACTGTTGATTAACAGATTAAAATCAAATCGAAGTCCGTCTATAAATCTGTTTCTGCTTCTAGCCATCCTATTTCTACTGCAACAGATTTTTCAGGACACATCTAATGTATTGCATTTTTTTAATATTTCAGTTTCCAATTTAAATAGTGTTTTAATGCTTTCAAGACTGAGTTTTATTCAGTGATTCATTCTTAAGTGATACTCTACAATACAGAAACAAAGTAAAATCACTTAACAATACAGCAGGATGTTCTCCTTCATTGTTCATTCAGTCTATTACACAACACTTTCACAGTTCCCCGTGGCTTAATCCAGATCGCCCCCACCCCATCTTTCTGTATAAACCCCTTCGTCTACGCTCCCAGCAAAGACTACCAACCCCAAAAGTACTCCTTTAAATAAAAATTCCCTGATGTGATTTCACTTGACCCCAAGGCACCAGACCCTACCTGCCTGCCTTGTGTGATGAAGAGCATCATGGCTTTCAATGGGCCTTTGAAGTCATGTCAACACTTGAGATGGGAACTGCTTTTAAAATGTGTATGCGTGAGTGTGGGGGTGAGGAGAAGTTGTGGTCCAACTGGAACCAAGTTTCAAAACAGAAAACACAAACCAAGAAAGAGCATGTCCCTTTGTAAAATGTACGGCCACTAGAGAGGCTGTGTGATCTCTACCCACCCAAGTTAATTCCAGTTATTCTAGGCTGGAATTTCCTATGCCAGTGGCGCGGTGTTTGGAGGGGACAGGGATAGTGGAGATCTCAGGCACAGCTTGCTTGCCTACCTTCCTTTCCTGCCATGTTTCACGTCTCAAACTGTGTCAGCAGTGCCCGCACCTCAGGACTCAGCTGCTTGGCAGCCTTGGCTGCCTCTGTGATGGCCTTGCGGTACAGGCCCTTTCTCTTCTTGTTAAAGCGCAACTGGAAGCTTTCTAAAAAGGGGGAGAGCTGCGAGAGGGCCAAGAAAGAAGTCGTTGGGGAACCGAACCAGGAGATCCGGGCCTCCTGTCTGACTAAAAGACCATTATCTTTGCGGCTCACGGTTATAGCAAGGATTCGGGCCGGCCACCAAGGGAAGCCGTATATTTTGGCCCACACAATGTCCCCTACGCATATGGTCCTGCCATCTGGAGTCACGCACTTAGAGACATTTTTGGAAAAGACTTTTGCTTTCAAGGAATTACTGAGCTTTTTCTCTTCCTTCGAAGAGGAGGAGGAGGAGGAGGAGGAGGAGGAGGAGGAGGATGTCGTGGTGGTGGTGGTGCTGGTGGTGGTGGTGCTGGAGGTGGAGGGTGCGTGCAAAGAGCCGGGAGGAGGAAAGTCAAAGGTCTCAGTAGAGCTACACTCAGAGTTGGACGATTTAAGGTCATCTGCGCTATCGCTACTGCACATCGAAGCACTAGACGAGTCTGGCTTTTTCTGATTTAAGGTCATGTAAACTGTGATATTGCCCTTGCTGCCTCTCTTTTCCCGTTTCTCCTCCTGCTCCTGCTCCTCAGACACCACTACCAGGTCTTTATTCTCATCTGTGGCCTCGACCTCTGGCCCTGGCTCAGGCTCAGGGTTGGCTTCAGGCTTGGGCTGGGGATCGGGCTGGGGCTCAGGCATGGGCTCAGACACTGGCTCAGGTTCGGGGCTTTTAGCGGGGCTCTGGTTTTCAGAAGAAGTGGCCTCACCTGCTGAGGAGCGAGTCGAGGTGCAATGGGGTGGAGTAGTCGTGGGCACCCCTTTACAGCAACCCTGCACTTTATCAAAGCCCGCTTTACAAGAGGAAGAGTTGTTCTCTTCGTTACGGTACCTTTGGGGCTTGATGCGTATCCTGGGTGGCAGGGGGGCCGCGTTGCCGCTGCTGTTCTGGAGGCGCCGGGTGAAGTGGACTTTCTGAATGGTTCCCTTGGAAGCCGCCGTGCTGGCACCGCCACCGCTATCCCGCTGCCGCTTCTGCACTTTCTCCTTGGCCATCTTCAGCACATCCTGTGCCTTGGAGTGATCCACATTCTTACTCTGCAGCACTTTTTTGGTGTTGAGCTGCACCCGTGAGCTGTTCACCTGGGAAGCTGCAGCAGTCACTTTGACTACCCTGCTGCCGCCACCTTTGGTCGGGGCCACGCTGGAGACCTTGACTACAGCAGCGTGGCGTTTCGCTCCTTCTGTGCTGCGGCCTTTCTCCTCCACCTTAAGCTCACTTCGAAGCCTCTTGTTCACAGTCGCCACGCTCTCGTTCCGCCTTTTTTTACTCTCCTCGCCCCTGTAGTCGGAGTGACTCTTTCTCACATCCTTCTTGTCCGGCACAATGCCATTCTTGCACTTGTCACACAGTACCTGTCGCGGCCGAAGTTTAATGGCGTTCATAATAGACGTGGGCTCTTCCCGGTACAGTTTGCGCTTCGGCCTTTTAATTTTCCGCGGAGGGGGCTGAGGTATTGACTGGTTGTAAGTGTCCCTGATAAACAAAGGCGGAGGGTAAGGGGCTCCTTCATGGAACAAAGGCGGAGGTTTAGAAGTCCATTGGTTGGTCGGCACAAGTGGATTCTTGGCGGGGTCCTCGGGGGCATCCCCTGTAGCTTCACACTGTCCCTTGTCTGTCTCTGCCTGGAATGCTTCAGTCTTTAGCTGCATAGAATATGGTTTATCCCTGTATTCTCTTTTGGGAAACACAGTCACTGGAATTCCATATGGTCCAAATCTGAGGAAAAGGGATAAGAAAACACATTTTTACAGTGGGTAATGGGATTTGTAAATCCTAATAAACCTAGTGTTATCGGTCCATGCAAATACTTTCAATCTGCAAAGCTTCCCTCATCAACCGCACCAACTTGTGTCGATCAAGGGCTACGTGCATGATTTATTGATTTTAAAAGGACTAATGAGCAGCATAAGAAACAGGATTCCTGATGCAAGGATACATGGTATCCTTGAGAAAGAGCCAATTTCAGGCTGATGCTTGGGTTGATCCCTTTAATTTAAAAAGGTGCATAATTATTTATTTTTAACTGCTGCTGTTCTGACCTACTTGTAGCCAGCAATGAGAGGGTAACACTATTTATGCATTAACCTACATATAGTAGCTATCAGATCAAAGAAACCTGTGCACCAAAACTACCCCAGGTAAAACAGCAGCTATAAAAATTACTGTGATTTAATCAAAAAAAAAAAAAATGTTGAAAACAGCATATAACACACAGTCTTTGATTTTTTTTTTCTGCTACCTCTAAAATTACAGAAACCCACTTCAAAAAACACAGATACAGCTTTGATCTCCCTCACCAGGATCAAAGTTGCTGTGTGATGTTGCATTACATTTTAAAAGACTCAATGGAGGACCTCCTGCCTCCATGCCTTTCCATACAATAATCTATATTGCCTCCGACATCCTTAAATCTGGTTTTGAACCCACAAATCACAACAAACGCAAGACCTTTCTCAGAGTTAATAAATAAAACACCCCAAAGCCAAGCTGTTCCTTTGCAGCAGGTTACAAACCAATCATGGCACACTGTCACTCCAATGGACTGAAGCCATGCCATGATTTACATCCCTGCTGCAGGGACGGACCTTTACAAACACTGTACAAATAAAATACTGGTCGAGTACTGTAGAACAAAGACCAAATATCAGCACCCATTAATAGAATGACAATTTATTATAGCCTACTTCTCCTAGAATTTCAAAACAAAAGGACTTTGGCATGCCCTCTACATTCAAACTGTTGGTAACAGTAACTAGATCAAGTATTTACATTTGTTTTCCCCGTTGAATTGTGCCGAGCTCAAAAATCCCAGGGCTTTTAAAAGCAGGGTTGGGGTCAATTTCAAATTCCAATTCCATTTCCTTTTTAAAATCAATTCCCAATTCCAGTTCCCATTCCTTTGTAATCAATTCCAACACACCCTTGATTAAAATGGCAGTTAGCAGTATCCTGTTAAAATGTGCTTCTCTCAGAGGCAACAAATTACTTAAAAATTTAAGTCTTAGTCAATTAAATTGGCTTAAAATTAAAGAAGTTGAACAATCCCAACTATCAATTCTAGTTCCTGCAAAGGAATTGGAAATTGATTTTAACTGAAAAACAGGAATTGCCCCCAACCCTGTTTACAGGTACACCTCTGATCAGTACAGTACCCAGGCATAGGGTCCAGCGGCTTTAGTTTCAGCTGCAATATCAGCACGGACGGCAGACTTGGCACCTGGTCTTCCTGTCGCTTGAAACATATTGTTTACCCACTTTAAGGAAATTAAAACTGACATCTATTGTTAAGGTATAATTTGTAGATGTTTTCTGTTTATTCAGTTGTTTAAAAAGGAAGCCTGTTGTATGTTATCAATTCATTTAGCATATTTATGAAGATACAACTTCTCTACAAAACAAACAGTAAGTATAAACCTTATAAATGCATTAGCATGTATTAGAAATAATCTTTCTTATAATGTAACTTGTTTCATATGTGTAGAGTAAGTGACCAAGATATTGTCAGCAGTTTTTATGATCTTAACAATACATACTAACTCCTCTGCTGCTACAGATTTCTGAATTGCTGTCCGAAAGTCAATTAATTTAACATTGTGTGTTTGATACCCGTTTTAGTAAAAAAAGAAAGTGGCACAGCAGGAACAAAAACACTCTCTTCGAAATCACAAAGTACCCGTGGAAGACTGCTAAAGAGATCTTTCTTTGGATTATCATTGTATTCATTTAACTTCTAGGTTAATTTCCCAATGAAACTACAGGGTCCCAATTTCAAGTACTGATGAGAGAACATCTGGAGAACTGCTTATCCAGTTGTGATGATATCTGGAGAAACCCTTCCTCTGTTCATATGCAGGTCTCAATGAAGAGATGCTTTACTCTTTTACAGGTACTGTACATACAGTATGTAGATCAGGAGGATCTGCTTGGTACGATTAGCTCCACTTTTGAATTCACATCAGAGACAGGAGATGAAGGTCACAAACACAACTGATGTTAGGCTACCGTTCTTTGCTTCATATGTATTTGGTATATCACAGGTCCATGCACAAGGCCACAGAAGCTCCTCGATGTTAAAAGCAGAAAATACTTTCTTTCTTAACTTTCTGCTGACCACAAACGGTGCATACAGTACTTCTACTAAATGTCATCTTCAAGTTCTTCTTTGATTTTTATTTTTTCTTATTTTTATTCCCCCCGCCAAATCTGGAATGTCCAATTATGTTTTTTTCTCCTCACCGCAGCGAGTCCCCACACAGCACAGACGTTCCGAGGGCGTGTCAGCGTCCTCCGATCTCACAAGCCTAAAGCCAGAATCGCTTTTACGCCGAGCATTCCAGAGCAGAGGTGGGAGGCTACCAATCCCGGAGAACAGAGACCAGCCCTGCCACTTATCCACTCTGAATGTGCTTGATGTCTGGCCAGAAGGGTTCGCTGTTGCGCGATGAGGAGAAGCAATCTCTGTCGGTTCCCCATCCCCCACCGCGGGAGCGTCAGTGCCCATGTGATTTACATCAGTGATAATAATGCACATTGTGCAAACACAAGCCTGGTGTTTTTACAAATATAGGTTGTCCCCGAACTGCCCATTTGTGGCCATACAAACAACTGTGTGTTTTCCTGCATTCCTGACACAGAGCAATGTGTCCACAGGCATGTTGGGAAATATTCCACAACACGGTCCTGGTGATCAGGAATGCATTGTGGAAGGTGAGCCTCTCCCAGTTGCAGCTGGGAAGATCAGGACTATATGCCAGCCTCCTAAATCAATCCAGAAAGTTAGCATCCCTGTTCTGTACATCCTCAGTCCAGGATTTCAATACATGTGTCCGTCTCCACCTGTGCATTCCTTTAGAAACATGACTTGAGCTGTCAGGATCTACTGTTACAATATTGTTTCTGACGATCAGAAGGTAACTTTACAGATGTAGTTACCATTACCAACACCATCGTAATATCCTAATGCTGATTAAGAGATGTGTTGCTGGCTGTTACAATATGTGAAGGCCATTCATTGACAACCATGAAGCAGAACTCTATTTATACACTCACAATGAATACTAAAAAAAAAAAAAAAGCAGCATAACTATTTAATGGCAGTCATCCTAGTTGTACAGTAATTTTCCAGCACAGATTTGGTTTCTGTATGGATGAGCAAATATATTCGGCACATACAGCTGCTCACATATGTAGCATTTACTTTTATTGTCAGTCCTTTTATCATAATATTAGAGTACCATCCTATACTATTAAACGACTATGTTTGTTCCCTGTACCTTATACATTACACACCAGGAGAACACCAGTAATTCCATCTGAATGGAGATTTAGGATACTCCACAGACATGTGGTTTCTCAAGGTTTATTGGAACTAGAGAATTCATTTTGAAGGCAAGCTATGCAGAGGATATTCCTGATATTGATTTAGACTGGCCATTTCAAAGTGTTAAACTGACTGGCAAAAAAAAAAAAAAAAAAAAAGAGCGAGACAATGCAGTTGGGTGTGTGGTCCTTCTCCCTTCTGTCCTCTCATCCTTGTTATCCAAATACAGTTAGCACATCAGTCTCGCCTCACTGAATCTTTGCAAACCCAGAGTTAATGTGGCCCACATTATTATGAAGGTAGGCCGAGAGTGTGTTTGTCTGCCATTTTCTGAAGCAGAGAAACAAATCATAACATCCGATGAACCGAACATGTACAAATGTACATTACTCCGTGCCATAGTTCAGGGAATCAGTTCTCGATAAGATGTGTCAATAAGATTCTCTGTGGTTATAACGAGAGGCTTGTTGTGTAAGGGTTACTGCATACAGATAAACACAGCCTGGCTTTTGTACATTTTATTCTCGGTTTGTTTAAGAAAGGGTGGGCTTTGGGTTGCTAATGTCTTCTAAATCTGCTTCTTGCATTACTTAAAAGTAAGATACCACAGGAGAACTGCAAGATTGAAGCAGGTTTCCCTCTGGGAGGATTACAAATCATTTTCGGTTCTCATCTCCTTCACGTTTTGCCCGTCATAATAAGCTGGTTCACAGCAGCAGAACAGCAGTTTGTCTCCAACAGCATTAGCTGGGTCTCAGAGGTCTTAAAGAGACAGTCTGCTAATTCACTCCCTTGTGGCTGGTGAGAACGTCAGGAAATAAGAAGCTAAACAGCAGCTGGGATAGAGATGGCTTTAGTGACATAAGAAAACATCAGATCAAAACATTGTTGTTACCTTTAAACTAATTCACAACGATACTGCTAAACTGAGCAAGGGACAACTTATTTCTGTATCCATGTAAGAAATGATCTCCCGTTCAAAGAATATTAATTTATTATGAAAAAACAAGCCTTTCCTGGAGCCATAAAGGCTTTTAAAGAAAACTATTTTAAGGCCTAGACACAAAGACCGCCCTATTGCACTACAGTAGTGTAGAGACTAGACCACTGAAATGACTAGTTGTGTTTTGTTTGAGGCACACCAGCCTGGTGTTAACAAAAACGAATGATTACTTGCATTGGAATATTAACACAGGATAGGATGGAGAAAACAGGCACCACAAAGGTAATCCATTAGGTTCCATACACTCAGGGCTCCGGAGGTGTTGTGGGTGTGCAGCGAGGGACAAGGTTTAACAGAGCCCAAGCAGCATGCTTTCTGTACTTTGTGACAATTCTCTCAGTCCAGGATTGCATTTGAATTACAGTGGCTTTAAAAACCGTACCAAATAAAAAGTGAAATATTGAAGACTGCAGTTGAATGTTAGAACTATTCAATGCCACAAAACAGCCTAATAACTGATGTTGTTACTTCCAAACCACAATAAGGGCAGAGGCACCATAATCACAATTGAACCCTAGCCTCAATTAGACTGTAGTTTCCTGCTGCATACATAATGATTTTGCAACATTAGGATCAGACTCTGTCTGTGCTAGTGTAGGAAATTCTAATGAATCTAAAGCCTACCTGGAAGACTCACAGTTACAGACTCCCTTCCCCATTCCTGCACAGAACTGTAAACTGTGCTGTCAAGTACACTAAATCTTGTTGAAGGCTTTTCACAATGTGGGATTGATGCACACTTTTAGCAATGTAATTAATACAAATAACAAAATACTACTGCTGGACAGAACAACAAGGTGGGGCGCAGAGTCAGTGTGGAAGATGCCAGTAGAATTGGGGAGGAGTTAGCAGCTGAAGGGTATTCAGTTGAAACACTCACTGCTAACCCCTTCCATTTAAATACTGTGCTCATAGTTTGTATGCAAAATAAAAAGTATGCTTCACTTTGTCTTTCCTATCATTGTAGATCCGATTTCATTTATGAGATACTTGGAGTGCAAGCAAGCCATAAACAAATAGACGTGTCTGGCCCCAACTTGCACATCCTGTGTCATAATAGTTCAACCAAACATAAATGAAAAGCCCTCTTCCCAAGTGTTATCCCTGAACATGTAATCTGTCCTTCTGGTCTCCCAGGCCTACATAATAAACTGAGATGACTCACAGTGGAAAGGGCTTGGTATGCATGGTTAGAAACCAGCACCTCTGCTTCACTGTTATTACCAACAAAAAAAAGTGCATGAAGCTAAACTATTTAAAGAGTACATTGCCTTAAAAAGACTGTAAAAATGAAATGCGAAGTCTCAAATCCAGTGTTAGCAGCCAAGAAGTGCTTGGTTTGTAAACATGCTACTTTATGGTTGTATTGGATACCGATATGCGAATTACAAGACCACACATGAGAAGTTATGAGATAACTGTCTTTGCATACATTTGCATATGTACATCACTACAGTGATTAGTACAGTGTGAATGCTAGTGTGTGAATGCAGTGGCTTAATTAGATGCAAGAGCTTCACTTGGGGGCTGCAATCTACATGGGTATCCAACAGAGATAATAATAACACATTCGCGTTATGAAAAGTCCGGTTGTTATGTAGCCATTAGTTTGAAATCAAAAAAACACTACTTGTACATTAATAAAAATAAAAAATACTGTTGCAGGGTTTTAAAAATGCACAAAGGTGAAAATGTGAATTAAACAAGCGTGTTTGGAAGTGTGTGTCCAGGTGGTTGGCCTACCCGGTGCTTTCCTGTGCATGCGTGCAGCAGTATTTTACTTTATGTGTGAGTAAATGGCTATTCTAGTAATACCAGGGCGTCATATTTACCTTCTGGACAGGTCCATAAGAACCCCAGAGAATATCTTCTCGCCAAATCGGAAGGACACCACCAGCGCATCGTCGATTATGTGATCCAGCATGACCCGTACCTCGGATCCCGGGATTAGCTCGGCGATTGTCTCTGTGTGGACCACAATAGAACCCTCCCCTGCCATCGGCTTCGTTTCTGGTTCGTCCTGTTGGGTTTCCATCTCGAACTGCTGCGGTACCACCAGTTCCTCTGGTTCTGAAGCAACGGAGTTAACTTCAAATAATAAAACAGGCGGCTGCACTATATCAGTACTGTTAACGTCATTGTTTTTATTTTGAGCTGAATCGGTCCCAAACAGTTTCTCGTTTTCCAGTATCGGTATAATGTTCGAGTCTTGGTTCGCTATTGAAGAACAGTGTGGACCAGACTCAGCAAACGACTGCCCCACAGCACTCTCATCCTTCAGATCAGTAACCACACCATCAAGAATCGGTTTATTCTCTGGCAATGGCTCGATCACAGTTTGGGCTTCACCGTCCGTTTGAATGGGTTCGGTCTCGTCTGGTTCTGTATGGACCGTGTGATCATCAGTTGCCAAAGGTTCCTCCAACAAAGGTGCTTCCATCTCAGCTTCTCCTAATGCAGGAGCGGGGTCTGGATTCGAGATCGCCTCAACCACTAGATCAGAAATAACCCTGGGTTTGGGATAAGCTTGAAAATCATCAGAACTGACCTCGTTGCTAGCAACCGGATCAGACGCTACCTCCGGATCTCCGCCGCTAATCTCACTCTCACGCTCCGCTGTCCGCTCCATTCCCTGGTCGTGGTCTGCCGGAGGGGTCACAGTCTCCACTTCACCTCCTAAGACCATCACTGTATCATTCTCCTGCTGCTCGCTGGGATTAATATAAGACTTTCCCGCGGTCTCCGGGTCCGGATCTGGCCTGCCCTCTGCCTCAGCGCTGACCAAGCTGCTGCATTCCGGAGCGACATCCCCGTGATCAGGAATGGGCTCCGGGTCCATTTGTGAAACAAGCTCCTTCGCAGCCTCGGTCTCGATTTTGGGCTCCGCCTCGGCTAGTTGCAGTAGCTCCGGCTCGGGTCCCACTCTGTCCCCCGCTGGTGGTGGTGGTGGTGTTGATGCCGCAGCAGCTCCAGCCTCCGCAGCCACGGCCGCCATTTTCTTTCCGCTTTTCCAGAGAACGCTCGGCCTTCTCTCTCTGATAGGATATGCGCCCACCCACCATGCGGAACAGACACCTGGGATTGGCTATTAAACTACCAAGTTGTTTCTGAATGGCTAATGCCTAGGTCAATCAAAGGAACCAGTGAAATAAAGTCTTCTTATTGGTTAAATTCTTTGATTGACAGACCCTTTTCTTTCGCGTGAATTTGCATCCCTTGGTGAGGATACTAATCAATGATTGGTTCATTCCAAGTCCTTCGGCTTTCTATTGGCACAAGAAAATGCCTATCAATGTTATCTTTGAAACCGGCCACCCTTCGCAGTGTTTACAGAAAACGTATGGATGTGGACCACGTGTTAATATCAAAGCATTTTCACGAACATACAAAGGCACACGTTTTAAAAGAACCCGCGTGGGTCTCATTCTAGTCTCCATCAAGCAAGCATCCTAATTCTGGACACTGAACGTCTCTGTAACACTTAACTTGAACATACATTGATTTGTGTGTTGTCAGTACACCTTGCATGTAGCTGAAAGTATTGTCTAGTTAAGTTATATTGTTGTAACCAAATTATGGCGCTGGTGGTTGTTTTCAAGGCGGGGAAAGACGCTAAATACAAATGCATATATTATTATTATTATTGTACTTTAAGAATAATATGTGATAACTGCGAAAAACAAATAACTTCTAGAAATATTGTTGACAGTGGTACACTCAGTTAGGTATGGTCAAAGAGGTAATAATAAATAAATATTATATTAATTTCCATCCAATTTTGAAACAGTTGTCAGCAGACAAGTGCTCAGCACCCATACAATATCATCAATCTGCAAGGCCTTTTGCATCTGTTAGTGAACAGTGATGTTAGTTACAGTGGTACAGTACTAATATTATCCTGATTCATTAACTTGTGCTCAACTTACAGGACTAGCATTGCAGTGTTGCTGTAGTCTGTAGATCTTTTACAGGTCATCCAGCCATCTTCCAGGCCTCCGGCACATTGCCTTGGACTGCCCATTCTCCCACTGAGCAGCCTCAGAGACAAAACCAGTTTGAAACATCACAGTGTAGTGCACACTAATGTCAGTTTGTTCTGTAGACCTTGTTAGGAAGTCCTTTTTAATTTGCTGCATTTGTTTCCTGTTAAATGTCAAGGCTAGATGTACTAAGAATTTGCTCAGGTGATTTTAATAGAATGTTCTGCAAACGTTTCATTCAGGCCAAATCTTACTAAACACATGTTTGCACATCCTTTATATGTGTTTCTTTCCATGTTGCACATTTGAGACTTATGTAGTTAACAGTGACAAACGAGAATCCTGGAAAGATTTTGTTTATTTCTAAAACTACACAGAATGAATGCCCTTATGAGCAATCTATTTTGAATTAACCAAACATTTAATTACTAACCTCTTTGGTTTTATTACCTCTGCTCGGAAAGGTACCCCCTACTTAATTATTGACCATTTCACATAATCATATTTGCCAATTTCAATGATTTGACTTATTTTCATTTGAACGTTTTGCTCTGCAGGGTTGCCTCCAGATATATACAGCACCTGGTTTTCATGAGGGTCCTGGAGAAAGGCAGTCTGATTGTGGATATTGTCATTGGGACTGTGAGAGTGTTAGTTCTCTCCAGTTCACACACGTGTGTATCTGCTATACACCTGTGCAAAATGCTATTTCATTTCCAGACTACTGATACTAATATGTAAATGTAGCTTGTGTGATCACACTTTCTGTACTTGCACTGTTTGATATTTACCTTTTACTCTTACATTACATTTATTTACTTACTGCATGTCCCTTAAACTGGTATATGTAATTTAAATGAAGGGGCATTTTCAACACAGCTTATTAAGGGGGAATGGAAACATCCAGCCCCACCTCTTTAAGAGTGAGCACTGCATTCCTCATTTAAATATGAGTTCATAAAATTTAGACTGGTGTGTTGAACACTACATTGGACTAGAGTGTTGCACACATTTTTATTGGCTGGCATGAATCCTGCTCAGCCAGATCATCCAATTAAATTATTCAAATTTTTGGCCAAAAAAAGACAGTATGAATATTACATTGTTGCAGAGGGGGACTAACACTTCTTGTGAAGAACAGGCCTAAAATAGAAACCTACAGCTTTCCTCAATATGGGAAGCTGAATGAATATGCAATGCAGAGTTCTAACATTGCTGTTGGTTATTGCTGTTTGCAAACAGTACCTTTAGTACTGTGTTTTGTGGATTATCCTCTCCATGTTGCAACACAGAGCTTGCTGACCCCATCGTGCTCTGCTTGTACAAGTACCTTATAATAATGCTGACAAGCACAACCCCCCTCCTGCTATTTACAATTGCCTTTTAGCTGTCTTCTTCCTGTGAGGTAAGCATACATTTAAAAAGCCATTCAAGTGCTTAGTTTTTCAGTGCCTAATTACCATTGATAAGGGACAAGCATTGTTCTCTCAATGAGCTTCCCCTATGCATAATTGCATCAGAAAGAAAGGCAGCCACAGCACCTATATAATAAGGAGGAGCTATGTGGCATTCAAGCTTCGAAAGGACTTTTCCCTTGTGGTCTCCTCTGTTGTTACTGTGTTCTTTTGATTGGCGTTGTTGGGATGTTTCTGTACAAACCTGAGACTGCAGATCAATGGCATTGACTGGTGTAAGTCAAAAACAATGGGTTGAGGTTTAATTAAAGAAATGTGGCAAAAGCATATGGCTACATCAGGGTGATACTATATTATAACCTATAATACAAAAGCTACACCTTTCATTCATACCGTCACTGTGATTACAGCTTCAAAGTATTGGGTTCTGCGTAATGTACTGTCCATCACATACTGGAGTGAATTGTGTTCATACGTGCTTTCTTATCTTTGAGAGTTTATTGTTTATTTTCTTCTACACTGATCCTGCAGGAATAACAGTTCAAGTGCAACGTGCATTTTGACCATGATCTCAATTATTATTATTCACTATTTCCTGAGTATTTTCAGTTGAGGTTTGTGCTGTCGTGAAATGGTTGAGTATTGTAACCATTTAGATGGTTAGTTTGGTTTGTTTGATGTCATTCTCTGATCTTCCAGCAGAGGGCTCCTTTGCGTTTCACTCCCAGCTTTGCACAAGCTCCTCCACAGCAAACACACAATCATACGATGTTGATGAAACTTCAAGAAAAGGTGTCCTTTACCTAGTTTATGCAGTGGTATACCAGGCACCATGCTGTTAATTAGGCTTTTATTTATTTACCTGTGTTAAATGTTATTTCTGCAGGATTCGTTCAGTGAGGTGCTAGCACCTTGCTCACAGCAATGTTGTTCATTTAGATTTGAAAAAACTGTAGTGCTGCTGGCTGGCACCATATACTCATCAGATAATTTCTCTTATCAAGAGCCTTGAGATTTTGTCATTTTTGGGGGAGAGAAGAAACGGAGCAGGAAAAAACAGAATATACTGAGTATAACTGCTGAGGCCTGTTGTTTGATGTGTCTCTCAAGCCTTGCACGCAGCAGAATTTTAAATAGCTGTTAAATAGCTTAAAATAGTGGCACAGTATGCCTGATTTAATCTGCTTTGATATATATATATATATATATATATATATATATATATATATATATATATATATATATATATATATATATATATATATATGTCTTTATCTTGGAAAGCTACTGTGTTTGATGTGATAAGATGTTTATCTGAATCAGGTTAATAAACTCAGACATCGGAAGGTCAAGGCCAGTGACGCACTCTATCCTCAGGAAGACGTTGTAAAATG
This sequence comes from Acipenser ruthenus, assembly GCF_902713425.1. NCBI lineage: Eukaryota > Metazoa > Chordata > Actinopteri > Acipenseriformes > Acipenseridae > Acipenser > Acipenser ruthenus. Next base: position 23,490,304 of record NC_081211.1, read on the forward strand.
TTTCAAATCCAGATCTTGCTGTATGTACTACACTACATTCTGATGGAATCTGTAAGTGTTTTGCTGGGATTTATTTTTTGGTTTAAAATTCAATCAAGGGAGCTTTAAAGGTTTTCCCAAATGATCCTGCCACCTGATGTTGCCCAGGCAGGTGAATGAATGTATTAACATGAACGCTGCTGTTAGGTGCTTTAGGTTATTTTAACTGAAACAGGTTCTGCCTTGACTTTAGCTCTATATTTACAGTCGCAGACAAAAGTATTGGCACCCTACGGTTATTATACCTTCATTCAAGGTAACAGATCAAGGACAAGTAGTTAGTCAACTTTAACCACTTTGTAATAAAACAAAAAGGAAATACACAATTTCTACTAATTTAATGATCTTTTTCAAAAAACAGACACACTTATGTCATTTAAAATATTTGTTCATGGCAAAAGTATCGCCACCCCTGCTTTATTCTTTTATGTATCCTCCTTTTCCTTCTATTAGATGTGTATGATCATTCTTAACCTAGTATGTTACATCTTGTTGGTGAAATCTGGGCTCATTCTGTCTTGCATATTTCCTTCAGCTCAGACATATTGGATACACAATGTTTTTCAGATCAGTCCAAAGCATTTCGATTAGATTGAGATCTAGTGATTGCAAAGGCTGTTCCAGAACTTCTGTCTTTGTTTTCTTCAAGAATTCCATAGTTGACTTAGCTGTATGCTTAGGGTCATTGTCCTGTCAGTAGATAAACTGTCTGCCAATCAGTCTACGAGGAGACGGTATCATTGTGCTTTGTGGAATATTTTGATACATGGCTGCATTCATTCAATCCAATACGCTTATCATGAACATGTATTTGAAATTGCTTAAGTGCTTTTATTTTTTATAAAGATGGTTTGTTAAACTACTAGAAATTGTGCATTTTAGTCTTTGTCATATTAATTAGTGGCTAATGTTTACTAATGTATTTAACATGTTTCCTTGAATGATCTTATATTAAGTGTAGGGTGTCAATACATTTGTCTGCGACTGTATTCTCTTCATTCCCAATGACTGTGCTAACATTATGCAACAAAAGAGGTGATTGTAAAGAGAATACATTTCATATTTCTATGGATTATTCATAGAGGAGGCAGAAAACCCTAATGCCATGGGGGGCCTTGAGGCTAGAGAGTTTGGGAACTTCTATCCCCTGAAGACTATAGATAAGTCTGGCTTTTGTCCTGTGTTAGCTCATCCGACAACCACTGTAGAGCACCCAGGCTTGGTCGTGGTATCGAGGTACATCTAATGACCTTTAATTCTCCTGAGATGATGTGGGGATTGCTGTGCTGATGGAACACTACAAGTCAAAAAGAATTGCATTTTACATATGAGGTGATACCTTTTATTGGACTAACTAAACAATAATTAATCACCAGTTTTCAAGGCAGAGGACTCTTTCAGGTAAAGGTAAGTGAAGAAGAGACCTCTGAGGTCTTGAAAGCCTGTGATTAATTATTGTTTAGTAAGTCCAATAAAAGCTATCACCTCCTTCTCTTTGCCTATCATCTCTGGACTGATATGAATACCATTTCACCTATCAACATATATGAGGTAGAATTCTTAATCAGTGTTTCTGTATTATCATGGTAATCAGCAATAAAGTCATCAACACAAATATCATTTTCAGTGGTTTTGATAAATACACTTCAATCTTGGACAGCCAACCAGAACACCAGTTTTCAGTTGGCGATTGTAAAAGTGAGTTGATATTTTACAGAGCTTTATATTCTTAGTAGTATACAAGCATGCCATAACCTAATTGAATATTTTCATGTTTCGTAACTGTTCAGTCTGGTTTCAGAGCCATAATCGCTTTGGCAAGATTTTCTCTTGAGAGTAATGGCTTAATGTATTTTACCTTCATGACATCAAAGCTAATGGGACTCTGACTAAGTGAATGAATAACTGAATTATTTTTTTCTCTCCTGACCTCAGCAAACTTATAGTCCCCCGATGGGGTCATTGCCTGCATTGGATTTCGTCATACAGAATCAGAACGTTGCTTATTCAAATAGTATTCTAGAGGAACATGCATGCCTGCCTTCTATGCAGATAAAGAAGGTTCTGTCTAGTTTGCGTAAGGATCCAGTGGCACTTATTTAAATTCCCATTTTAAAAAGTCACTCATCCCCTCTAAGACATCACTGAAAACAATATGTTACACCTTGTGGGTTTGTGTTGAAAGTCAGGAGAATGAATTTGAGAGACAAGCCTTTCAGCTTGCCTGGGGCAGCTGTTCATTTAAGTAATGAGGTGTTGGTATACCTGTTTCTGTCACCTCCACTTTATCTCTTATGAGGCGCTCAGAAGCAATGTGAACTTGTGTGAGAGAGAGAGAGGGGTGTGTGGGTGGGGTGTCCATTTCCTTACAGATCATGACAGAAGCGTGAGTCTTACATCTGAACTGCTGAGGGGCTGAGGGCTAGATTCTGGAACACTAACACTGATTCTAGACAGGAACTTTTATTAACCTCGGATTGTGGGGTTCAAAGAACCTGCAGTTAAATCTTTAACCCCACAGTACCATTTGATCAAATGTGACGCCACGTGAACATTATCTTTTAAATAATTAGGAATGTGAATGTCTTTGCTACAGGAGAGACAGCGATGTCAAAGGGGGTTGGGGGTTAAGAAGCTAAATGCATTGTTCTTTTTCCCCCTAAATGTGAAGCCACACCACTGTTATCTGAGCTCCCTTTGTGGTGTGGAATTCCCTATTGTGCATGTGTGTGGAAGACTGCAGGGTCACTGATCCTCTTCTAATACTGATAAAGAAAGCTCAAGACGATCACTGCTCTTACAGTGCAATGTGTGCCACCAGCAGCTCAGGGGCAGGGTTCTTGTGGGGTCTCAGGTTGGGATTTGGTACTAAAATGCACAGGCTGGATTTGGTACTAAAATGCACAGCATAAAATGAAGAGCAGTACCATCACTGGAGAGAAATCCAGCGGGCGGTTCCACTGCTACTTCGTGAAGATCTGGGGAAGCATGCTGTGTCCGAGGGTACTTCATCCCTTGTAAATGTTCTTAAAAAAAACATACCTATACTTTTACTAAGTTATAATAAACTTTAAAAAATTTTATTTTTTTTTTAAACCTTGCTTTTCATTTCAGAACCTAAGCTATTGGATTTTGAGATGTTGTTTCTTAGGATGTGAACTGCTATGTTTCTGGTTTAATTAGTTGAAATATGGTCGACATTTATTCTGCCATTTTAACTGGATTCCGGTCTAAGCATTTCTTATTTCTATCGTTCCTTCTAGAAGTTCAAGAGTAGACCTTTTGTTTGAGACCAGCAGGGAATCACATCTTCTCATATAAAGAATGCAGCATTCCAATTTGTGTGTACAGAAGATCTTGTTTTTAGCTGCAACCAAATCAGTTTCAAGAAGGTTTTAGAAGGTTTTTTTTTTTTTTTTTAATGAAAGCTGCTCACATTTAAAGATTTATCATCATAAAATAATATAGTTCTAACTATTTATAGGTTTATAAACACTTATAATTCACTGAAAAAAACACGACAATAATACATTTCAAGTTAACCCTTTCAGTCCTGAATTATTTTTGTACGGTTGAAGAATGCGAAATTAAATGCTATAATTAAAAAAATAAGCTCTTTTTTAGTATACATGAGAACAGGACAAACACAGTTTTACATATATTTTGGTAAATGAGACTTTAAAGTCATGTCAGTTCTTCAAGAACTCTAAACAGCGCTAAGACTGGAATGAAAGGGTTCAAATCAGGGACTTAATACCTGACATTATGTTTTTTGGAAGTTTATTGGTCAGACTGTAAAATCTAATAATTTCTAATCATTATTGCGCTTATCTAGAAAGGGATATGGAATATGCATTTTATTTCTGTTTTTATTTTTATACTTTATAATCCCGGATAACTGGATCTGTGAAATCAGCTGGAGGATCTTTAAAAAGCAGTTCTTTGTTACCCACGGGCACCTGAAACAGATTTCTATATAAAAAGAGAATCTGAAGGCCCACTTTAATGCTGGCGTTTCTTGTTCTTCACTTTGCCACACAAAGATCCCCACAGATGAGCCAGTGTCTTGTACAGAATTGTCGTCTCAAGAAAATGATTAACTTTTGAGTTCATTGACATTAGAATCAGTGACTTACTTTATGCAGGGCAACCTTGTCAAAACTGTGGTGCCACAATAAAGTTTATGATGTACAGTGACACGATGAGTGTCATTAAGGTGTGTGAGCACTGTATTTAAAGAGGGGGGCTCTCTGACAGTCTACACCTTCCACAGCCACACTCGCCTCCAGCCAGCCTCCTCCAGCAGAGATATCACCATGGCATTCAATGGCAAGTATGAGATCGAGAGCCAGGAGAACTACGACGAATTCCTCAAGAAGATCGGTAAGACAATCTTTCCTGTTATAGATCTGATGGCCGGGGTATCGATGGACGTATCTGCATTCTTAAGACTGCGGTGCTTTGATGAATTTGAGAGCAACATTCTAACATCCTACATGCACATGCATTTTAGTATGTTAGTTATTATAATAGCACTGTGCTGCAAGAGGAAGGAACTAGCTGCAACAATGTCTTGATCCTCTATTCTCTGATGGAATGCCAGTTCATTTTGTTAAGCTAAGATGTAAATGTTGAACACTGAACATTCTCTGGGTATTGCACTTCTCAAACCCTGTATGGATAGCCTATTTATGTAGTATAGGACTCAAGTAAAGAAACCCATTACAATGCTGTTTGTAAGGTGCAGGCACTCTGGTCTCTATAATGTCAAGTTTTTGTACCAAGCCTTTGTTTCGGCTCGTGAAGTCCCCATGCTCTCACCTGTTCAGGTATCCCAGATGATACCATTGAGAAGGGGAGGAACTTCAAGATTGTTACAGAAGTGATCCAGAATGGGAACGAGTTCACCTGGTCCCAGGTCTACCCCCAGAAGACCATGACAAACAAGTTTGTGATTGACCAGGAATCCGAAATGGAAACCATGGCGGGCAAGAAATTCAAGGTAAGATCATGGCATATTGCTGACATTACCAAATCTATATATACATAAACTGTATTTACAAATAAGCTAAATACAAATTCAAAGTTATGTTAATTGGGCTTTTTGTTTTGTTTTAAACATACCATACCAATACATTACAGGTTACATACTGGGTACACCACTCTGTATTCACTGTTTTTCAATGACGGATGTGTTTCCTTCCATAGGCCACTGTGACCCTGGAGGGTGGAAAAATTACAGTGCGATTCCCTAACTACCAGCACACAGCTGAGATCTCAGGAGGCAAGCTCGTCGAGGTGAGAGGGGAGGGGAGGGAATTCTTCTTCGGTGGTGTTTGTGCAAAATACAGATTTGGTACAAAAACAGCAATTATTTAGATAGGCAGGCAGATATGAAAGATCAGATTGGCACAGCCAGACAACTTTCACTGTATTTCTAAAGAGCTTGATAATCAATCGTTGCTTTCTTTTTTTTTAAATGTACAACACATATGACTAACTCCCTGGTTTTACTCCTGGTGTTCTGAAGAGTGTGATGTTTCTTCAAATGAATGCTGTGTATATATTTTTCAAGATGCTGATATTTGCGTGTAAGGTTTACTATTTGCAGGTTGTATCTTGATGAAAGCACATGCAGGCATTTTGCATGGTGAAATACTAGATTTTCATTGGCTTCAGTTAAATTTTGATGTACAGCATTCTTCTTCAAATGTTTTAACGTGACATGACACATTATCAAGCATTGAAAACCTCATTTGCAGCTGTGTGTCTACACAGCTGTCACGGCTGGACTGAGAAATGTCTTGTTTCTGTAGAAACCAACATACTGTGTCCATTTCTTTACAGTGCTCTACAGCAGGTGGCGTCACAATGAAGAGAACCAGCAAGAGAATTTAAAGACAGACTCCAGTACAAGAAAACTGGTGTAAACAAAAAAACATTCAAACTGCAATAAAATAAATAAATATGAAGGTTCACTTGACTACTTCGCGTTATTTTGTTACCTATATATATATATATATATATATATATATATATATATATATATATATATATATATATATATATGTGAAATGATTGTGCACTTCATTATTAACCTATCCAATGACATAAAATAAGATTTTAAATCTTCAGGCAGATATTAGAATTTATTGTATCGGTCATTGAATAGTGATTTTCTGCTGCTGGTTCACTCAGAGAACTGCAGTACATCTTTACAGCCACAAGAGGGAGGTGTGTTCTTATTCGACTGCACCAGAAAGACATTTACACAATAAGCATGCTTACTAACCACTTTGTTTTAGAAAATTTCACGTTTAAGGCTGTAAAACAGAGAACCACCAAAAGAATGTTATGAAACACTAACATTCCTGGCAAAATGTTATGGATTGCTGTTGTTCCAAACAAAACCACACTGACCCCTTGTTTGACCAACTCAAAACTAAACCTTAACTAATTAACAAAAGGGGACAACTAGCAGCCTTCACTTTAAAAAAGTGACCTTTTCAATGCATCATTTCAGTATCTTTTCAACTTTCTTGTTATATTTTGATGTCAGTTTGCAATCAGACGGTTTTAATTTGGTTCTAAGACCAATCTTGTAATAACGTATTGATCCTTAAAGAGCATAAGCTAAATATAAAAGCATTGAACAGTGTTGCATTAAACTGTACTGAACATCGTGCAAAGGGTTAAATTAAGCGAATTGAAATGGATCTGGACTGTACTAGGGTTCTGATTTATATTAGAACAGTAGCTTTGTGCTTGCGAGTATTACACAACAGTTAAACAAACTTCTGAATCACACAAATACAAAAAGATTTTTTTATTATTATTACAAAAAAAATAAAAAAACAGAACAGTTTCTAAATATTTCAGTTTGCTACACTGGTATAAAAAATGGTCTGACATGGCAGTGCCTTGTACATTTCTAATGAACACTGAATAAAATCATTCAGCGAACACAGGGGGTACAGAGGGCTTGAAATTAAAGGAGCCACACAAATACAGCAGTGACTTGCAAATGTAACAGGCGCATTATTAGTCACAGTAATAAGAGTGCATTGAGCAGTGCCCCATTGAGTCATTAATGACCAACATCCTACCAGGGGATTTTATACTGCATAACTAACAGTGCAGTGGGGGGATTATGCAAAGGACAGCAGCATAGAAGACTGGCTTATTCTGAAATGAATACAAGAAAGACCCTTATTCTGTTTACATAATGAATCGAATGCCAAAAGCAGAAATTGTACATCGCAGGTTTAAAGGCCACTGAACATAGCGTTTGCTTCTTTATCCGGATGCAGAAGTATAACCAATATTAATTTAACACACATGTACATTTCTCATTGCACCTCGCACACCAAGCCGTAACTGAGACGGACGAAGCAAGCGTAGATCTTAGGAATCCGAATCATTTAGATTCCATTTTGTGTTTGTTAAAAATAACAGCAAGGACCCAAATCCAGAGAAAGCAATAGCCTTATATATTACATACAATCCCTCCAGTTCTGACTTTCATACATTTTACATTAAAGTGGTCACTGACTATTGATATAAAGTATTTATCCATGCAGTTTCTTCCCCTGTAAACCAGAAGTTAAACAATTGTTTGGTTTGCAGTGTCCGATCTACAGGTTTATGGGTTTCCAGTACTCCCAGTGTCGGATCAACAGGGTTATGGGTTTGCAATACTCCCACAGTGTCAGATCTACACGTTTATGAGTTTCCAATACTCCACACTCCATTTACCTTCTATAGAATCAAATTTGATTGGTTTGCTTACCAGCTACGCAAAGATACCAAAGGGGCAACTATGAGCTTTAATAATTCAGATTGTGTGCCATTTGAAAAACGCACATTTCACATTAGTAGTCCAGTTTGCAGCGGTACAGTAGTAAGTGATAGCTGCATTACAATCTAGCTTCTCTAACAATAACTTATTCAGCAAGTCCTGACCTGAATGAAACGGGGAGAGCTTTTTTTCCTTTTGCAAAATACTCCAAATTGTTTTATTATTTATTCTGATGCACTGTTAGTAAGAGTATGGGGGCCCTGCCTTTTTCTTCTTTTAATTTTTCTTTGAAATTAATAATTTCATTCATACTGACAATGTGCCACAAGTGATTTAAATAAAAATGTTGGTATAAGTTTCAACCCCTGCATATATATTTTACACTACAGATTTTTACTTGTGTCAAACATTTGTGATACAGTTTGACAATAGGTTGCAATATGCAACATTTTCGTGGCTTTTTAAAAAAAAAAAAAAAAAAAAAAAAAAAAAAAGACTGTAGACTAAAACTAACAAAATGATCTGTCGCATTAAAACCCTTAAAAAAACAATCTCACAACTGACTAGAATAAATTAAAGGAATTAGTGGTATAAAATGAACATCAAAATGGGAACAAGCTGTTGGAAGTAAAACAGAAAGAAAAGCTTATTGCACTGCAACACTCCCTTCTGTGAGGGATGGTATTCACTGTAACGCTCCATTCTGTGAGGGTTGGTATTCACTGTAACACAGTTGCAGTCTGAACATTTAAAAGTTGTGCTTATACTAAATTAAGAATGCTTTAAAGCAAACACTTCAAACATGCACACAGATATTGAGGATTAGATGCATTACAACAGGATCATTTGGTAGGTTGGATTTTTCCATTTTATAAAATGAAATATACATAGATCCTCTTATCACACCGTTTCTATTTTAATTTTTTTTTTTGGACCAGCTTCAGGTTTTTTGTAAAGTATGTCACAGCCTACACTATACCATTTAACATATAAAGTAGTTTGATATGGCAGGTGGTGTGACATCCCACATCACTTGGTCAAATGTGTAAAAGGATGGCCTTCATAGGCTCTGTATTTCATATAGGAACAAGGCCGGGCTTACGTCATACTGAAAACATTTCAGGAAAATACAATTACTTCAAGGATAGACAATCATGCTCACTTTTAGTTCCTGCCTATCCTTGAATGTGAAAGTACAGCCCAATGTCAATTGCGAACCTGTTTTTTTTATTTCATTTTTAGCCGGATTTACAGCCTTGTCTCTATTCCATATTGAGCTTTTTAAAAAGGCCTGGCTTGCTTTAAAATCAGAATCAAGGAGAAAAAACAAAAACCCAATAATTCATTTTAGATATTGTTTACAGAGCAATATAACTATACTAAGGGGGAAAAAATACATAACGAAACATTATAAATAAAACAGCTAAGTTCAATGGCATCATCTTCAAGTAATCAGTTAGTCCCTGATACAGCACAGTTCATGTAAACAATACTAGTTGAAAAAATGTCACAGTAATATAAAATTGTTCAGTCTTGTAAGGCAGCAGCTTGAAAAAGTGTTTTTTTGTTGTTTTTTTTTTTTTTTTTAAAAAACAGCTTTTTCACAGTCCTTAAGACATTACATTGAATGGACTTCAAACCCCTTTTTGTATTTTTTTTTTTTTCAACTGGAGTCACAAGACTCCTTCGCTGGTTTGTGTCTGAGGCTCTCGTGCTTAAATATTCTTGACAGTAATCCAAAAGATGATGAAAGAGGAAAGGACTTTAGATATCAAAATATTGGCTTCCAATGTCACATCGGTCCACAGGTTAATACTGCATACAAAAATGTTTAGTTAACTGAACGGACTGAAAATGAACACCCAGTGTCATCTCGACTCCAAGCACACTCCACCTTCACCCCACCCCACCCCAAGAGCTTCTTTGAAATTCTCATTGGAACACTTCAGATGGAACCAGAATTACAAATAAATGTACACTATTAGAGCAACATAAAAAGGAAAAGGAGGTATTTTATAACTTTTTCAGCTATTTATTACGAAGCACACAATCGACGGCTCGCCGTAGGCAATTACTGTATTTGCCTAGACTTCTTACTGGTTAGAATCAAAACAGCTCCTGGTCTTGGATGGTGCTGGAGGAGTTCTACTCACTCACTACTCAAAAGGCACTCAAGAAACCTCAAGCTTCAGTTAATTGGAGGGGGGGAGAGAGAGAGAGAGAGAGAGAGAGAGAGAGAGAGAGAGAGAGAGAGAGAGAGACATAGTCGGTAAAGACATATAAACACACATGGCAGTGCTGGAGGGAAGCAGGAATGTGAGATGATATTAACACAGCTGTTCAGTTCCAGGTGCCAATGGCTGGCTGCAACACTTCCCCCTTCCAGATTTATGTTTTGTTTAAAGTGGATGCACTATAGCCCTGATTAACGTAACAGAGTCATTCTGACTTCGCGAATAATCTGCTCTCTGGAATAAATCAAATAAAGCTTCATCTAGCCCCCAGTTGGGCCGAGGTAAGAAACGCATATGATTGCATTTAACCACTAGGGTTTACTGGCAGGAGGTCTAGCATTAAAAATGGATTCAATTACCCACCACTTCCTAGAAAAAGCTTAATGCTTTCTACTCAAAGCCACAGAGGAAAGCAGAGTGGAATAGTCTAGCGTTGCATTAGCACCCGATGCTGCAGCATCTATACCTCTGACTTATTTGCCTTGCAGACCACCTTTCTTAATAACTAAATTAAAATCACATGCCAGATTGAATTTTAAATACTATGTGCTTTAGTAATCTGCATGGCCGGCAAATGCTTGAAGTAACAGACCTATTTCACAAGCGGGCTGCTAGGAGCTTGTGTGAAAGTGACTGAATGAGTGCTTAAGTTTCAGTATAAAATGTTGAAAATGCTTAACAAACCCCACTATTCCAACGCTTAGCTTGAAGGTGTGAAAAAGAAAACCTTTTGATTCCAGCAGGTCTTGCCCTGGTCCCATGTCTTTTTTCTCTGACATTTTATTAATGGCTTATTTTTGTTATAATGTTTTACAATATGGCAGCATTATTTAAATTTCCACAGAGAGATTTCTTTTTTTGTCTCCCACTTTGTCACCTATCAAAACATCCCGCTGCAAAGGAATGGTGTCCATTGAGATAGCTGTTGCCGTAGGCGACAGACAAGCAGTGGCGTGGCTCTGTCGCAATGGTGACCTGCATGGAAATGGGCCCCTGGATTGGCAGGGTCCTGACAGCAGGCTGGAGGCTGGACGGAAGGCTGGGGTAGGAGTGGAAGGTGCAGTTGCTGGCACTGGCACTGCCAGACAGCAGGGTGGCACGGTGAGCTTGCAGGTAATCCCGAGGAACGACTGGTGCCAAAACCTGGGCCTCGGCTAGAGTGTGTAGCTGGGAGAGAGGTGTGGAGTGCTGGGAAAGGTGCGTGTAGCTGGCTGGTGTGAAGAGGAGTGGTTGAGTAGACGTTGACTGATGGTGCCTTTGGACTGCTACTGGCAGCTGCTGCTGCTGCTGGATACTTGGCTGCTGGGTTTTGGTCTTGTTTGCTTCTTTGACATCATTGTCATGGGCCCTTTGAGGTGGGGGAGGGGAGAAAGACATAAGTGACTGAATTCTTAAAGATTGGCATTTAAAAAAATAAAATAAATAATGTTTACGGTTGCATTTGGTTTTGTAAAGAAAATGCCAACCTGACTTACATGAGCATGAGTTCGATGCACTGGGTAAGGTGGTCCCAGGTGTACCCCGTGAGCAGGTGCAGCGGTGTGGTCCAGCTGGGAGAGATCTGCAGACAGATCCGCGATGCCGCTATGCAGGCTGCGGCTACCTGAGATGGGCGGAAACTAAGGAAGGAGTGATCTGAAAACAAGATCGAGAGTGTCCAATATAAAGAAAAGCCTCTACATTTTTCATTTTTGCAAAACAAAGGCATGGAAAAGAAAGCGTAATGCTACTGCTAACAATTAAATTTACAAGGTACTGACATGCAGGGGGGAAAAAAAAAAAAAAAAAAAGCAGCGACTACTAATTTGAGATCGGCTAGTGTTCAAATTCTACATACACATGCAGTGAATTCATTGGGTCAATGCTCAAATCCACAATGGAATTCAACCTTAAATACTGTGATCGCAGCCTACAACACTGAACACACAAAAGGCAGATGAACGTCCTTCCAACATGCTTTGACATATCAATGGTGGGATAACTTTAGACGACCTTGTGAGGGTTCTAAAATTCTGCAACAGTAGCATGGGTCAGATTGTATGTACTGTACAGTTAAATATATTTTATTAGTGTCTTAAAGTAAACCTATACAGTATATTTGCCTAATAAAAAATATACATTAAACATTCTAGTCGCGAATCCCAAATAGCCACACACTTTTTATGTGTTAATGCAGAACAGAAGCATACTGTATCACCATCCCTTCTCGCACCTACCCTGCAAAGACACTTCTAGAAAGTAGTGTGTGTATTTCTCAATGAAGGCTTTGGTTTTGGTGATGGAGGTGAGTGGCCAGCCGTTGTGCAGGTCGTTCTCCTGGACAGAGGCGTAGAGGTAGTAGTCGATGAAGTGGGCAGCCGTCGGCATGCACAGGTTCCAGTTGAAGGTCTCCAGGAGCAGCACCTCCATCTTGATCAAGTCTTTCTTGTTCAACACCAAGTTCAGGGTGCACATGAAGCTCAGGTTGTTCAGCTGCTCCAGTTTGGGGACTCGGTCTTCCTTCTCTTCAAATTTGCCTGGAAGGGGCAAAGAAAGAAGATATACAGAGTCAAACAAATGCAACAGATTGTACTGCTGTACATAATGCCACAGCTAGACCACACTTAGGACAGTATGCAGTTCTGAACATTATTGTACAAAGGAATTCGGTTATCCCCAGAATAAAAAGTATTGGGATCTAGTTTAGGGTAAAATAACGGAATCGTTTTTAAAAATAAAATTCCTTTTGTAAAATACTAAAAACGTTAGATTAATGTCTCTTCTCCATACTGAGAAATGAGTCATCAATCCAATTTAATTTTTTTTTTTTACAAAAAATAATAAATAATGATAATGTAAGTTTTGCCCAGTTTGCCATGCCCCCCCCCCCCCCCTCCCATTTTAATTGTTTTCTATAATTATATAGCAGACATTTCCACTTTAGGGCACTCAAGCATGAACAAAAGCATTGTAACTTCATTCAGAATACAGCAGCTAATTCTCAACCCTTTTTAAGCTCAGATGAACATGTGTTCCAGGCTATTTCATAGCAGATGCAAGGATGATTTGCATTTTAAAACATTTCAAGAATGTTATAATCAAATCCTTGACGCATACATTTGATCTTCAGCAAAGACCAAGATTCCTGAATTGATCTCCACAAAAGCAAGACAATAAAAGAAAGATTGTAAGAAAGCATAAGGCAAGTGGGATATGAACAGAATGGAGATCTCATTTGAATCCCTCTGTAGACAATGACAAGGGTTGCACTGCTAACAGCGTACAGCGCTATAACACTCCTTATAAATGACTGGCGGTCCAACACATTTGTCAAAGTCACTTTTCATCCCTCCACTGGTTTGATCTCTTTAAAAAAAAAAAAAAAAAAAAAAAAAACCAGAGCATCAAGCAATTAAGATTCACTGAAAACTACCATAAACCAAGAAGGTTTGTGCAATATTACAATGGTAAATGTATTTGAAAACTGTATTGAAAAACTATAAGAAATTATAGATGAACTGAAAAAATAAAAACAAAAAACAAACCAACACCCGAACAACAATGTTAAACAATGTATTGCAGCTCATCTAAATAGAATGTGTATTTTCATGTTCAATAATAAATCGCAATGCGTTATCAATCTTCCTCAAGCTGCTTCAGTAGGCCTATTTCTTTTCCCTCCTAGCAACAGCTGTGTGACTTCACAGCTCTCCTGACCAATCAGATCTTTAGCCTTTTAACCCAGTCCAAGAGGAAGCCAAGTCCCCTTTCTCTCCACTGCAGCGTGGGGTCGGATTACAACTCGAAGCCCCCTTTGGCCTCTGTCTTTCTTAATATTCCCTGAGGGGGCCTCCTTGTGATGCAAATGTTTAACAGAAGCCTTCTTAATAGCACAAACACAAGCTTAATACAAGAGAAAATGCTAATTATTCTCAATAAAAAACAAAAGATAACAAAAATGCTGCTCACTTACATCCTCATGTAGGAAGAAAATAAAAATGCTTAAAAGTTCACATGCCTACATACTAAGTAATACAGCCTACTCAGTTTAATGTTTTAACTCCTGAGTTATTGAAATAATTTGTTTTAGTCTGCTTTGATGAATTAAATGAATTGATATTCAGCAGGCTGTAAAAGAAGCCAAAATATTCAAGAACATTCACGAATATCAAATAGCTTCATAAATAATAATAGAAAAACAGCTGTTGAGTTATTGAGTTAGTTATGTGAATAAGTAGGCTACCAGAACCAAACTGATAGAACAAATCAGTTGCAAAATGGAAGAATCAGACTGGCAAACCAATTGTCTGTACCATGTAGAAAGTAAACACTCTTACAAGGTGTTACATGCATTTAAATACTGACTGATATCCAATAGCACTAACGTTAACACTGTATCTTCTGAAACTGTCAAAACCACCTTCCTAAGCAGTGGGAAGTCTGACCAATTAACATTAGACGAAAACCAAAGAGCTCTCATTTTAATTAGGCAAACAAATCAGCTGATCTACAACTAAATCAAGAAGCGTTTGATCAATACGATGGCTGCACTTCGAATGGCTGCTTTAAGACTTTTAGTAAAGTAAAAGGTTCAGACGCACAGTAAATACACCTTGTTGTATGCTTGTCCTATAACAGGATGCTGCTAATAATATGGAAAAAGATACTGTCCAGTTTGGCTGCATAACTATACCCATGTAACCTCATTTCTCTGCCTCTCCCCCCCCCCCCTCCCGCACACTCTCTGGTGCACTCTGGAACTGTCACTCTTCTGCTAACAAAGCTGATTTCATCTCTGCCTTTGCCTTCCACCTCTCGCTCGATTTCCTTGCTCTCACTGAAACCTGGCTGTCCCCTGATAACACTGTTACTCCTGCTGCCCTGTCCTCTCTCTACGTCCTGTCCCATACCCCGCGTCTCACTGGACGGGGGAGGTGGGACGAGTCTTCTCCTCTCTCCCTCCTTACTCTTTTCTGTCCCCTCCGATCTCTCCTCACTCTCTGTCAATACCTTTGAATTTCATGCAGTCCAACTAACCTCTCCCTGTCAACTCCTGCTCATCTGCTGTATTATTGAATTGTGGTTTGTCACACTTGTACTTTGCTTGAACAAAAGTTATTGTATTTCTTGCTCTTATTGTATTACTTGTATTGTAACACTTGAAATGTATTTGCTTACGATTGTAAGTCGCCCTGGATAAGGGCGTCTGCTAAGAAATAAATAATAATAATAATAATAATAATTGTTCTGTACCGCCCTCCTGGGCCTCTCACTCACTTTCTGGATGAACTCAACTATCTACTCTCCTCCCTCCCCTCTCTGTCTACCCCGACTGTGCTGTTGGGTGACTTCAACATCCATCTCTCCAACAAAGCTGGCTGTCAACTGGACCTCACCTTCTCCAGGGCCTGCTGCCCCTCCAACCTCTCTGATCACTATTTCATCTCTTTTTCTCTGTCTCTTCCCCCCTCTCCCTGCTCCTCCTAACCCCACTGTCACCTCTCTCCCCCTCTGTCCTTGCCTCCACTGCTCTCTCTCACCTCTCTCCTATCAACTCCTTTTCACAACTCTCCGTAGACTCTGCTATCTCCACCCTCTTCTCCTCACTCACCTCCTCCCTCGACTCCCTCTGTCCCCTCACCTCCCGACCTGCTCGCCCCCCCGCCTCCCCATCCCTGGCTCTCCTCGGCGCTCCGCTCGGCAGATGCCTTGACCAGACTGCACCCAGCTACCTCCAGACCCTCATCTCTCCCTACACCCCCACTCGACCTCTCCGCTCCGCCTGCACTAGAAGACTGGCTCTACCTCCGCTACGCTCCCCTGCCTCCAGAGTCCGCTCCTTCTCCACCCTTGCTCCGCAGTGGTGGAACGACCTTCCTACAGATGTCAGGACTGCCCAGTCCCTGACCACATTCCGGCGCCTCCTTAAGACTCACCTCTTCAAACAGCACCTGTAGAACTCCTCTGTTTGTATCCTGGGACACCATCACCCTTCATTTAAATGTGCTTTATTTTGCTCTTATCTGCCCCCTATTTTACTGCATTTAATCCTGTACTTCAGAATACTGTAAATAGCCAAGTGTTTAACCTGTAGTATTTTGTATTTAATCATATCCTGATGTAACTATCACTATTTAATCATATCCTGATGTAACTATCACTATTATCTGCTGTATTATTGTGTTTTGTCACACTTGTACTTTGCTTGAACAGAAGTTATTGTATTTCTTGCTCTTATTGTATTACTTGTATTGTAACACTTGAAATGTATTTGCTTACGATTGTAAGTCGCCCTGGATAAGGGCGTCTGCTAAGAAATAAATAATAATAATAATAAATAATGTACAAATGGCAAGGGCTTCTTTGTCTTCTTGAGAATATTTTAATCTCTTCCAAAAAGGGCCAGTAACACATATTTAGGGAATTAAATACCACAGCAACATAACTAAGTTGTTGAATGACAAGAGTTGCATGAATCAAGTTAGACAATTGAATCTTTTGGACAGTCTTGGCCAAATCTCATGTGTAAATGAGATTTTAATGTCAATGGAACTGTGGAGCTTTTCTTTCTTGAGTTTCCTCATCATCAGAATGTGACACAACATGGTTCTCCCCTAAAAGGAAAGCAGAGACTGGGCTTGTTAGTAGCCATGGTTGAAAAGGAAGAGATGAATGCTGCAGCCTGAGGCCTAGTGATGACCGCTGCATCCTTCTTCCTCTTAATAGGTCCAGCCTAACTTCCCACATGTCTTATAGCAATATACAGCCTGCAATAAATCAAGGAAAGAGCAATAATGCACACACAAAACCCATCTCAGCCCTGCCCTGCCAAGTACAACTTCTCAACCTTATCAAGGATTTCCACAACTGCCCATCATCACACCCAGACAGGGGGAAAATTCTCAGACACTTGTCAAGCTGTCTTCTAAAAGGAGGGGGGATCTTTTAGAGCTGCCGGATACTAGCTTTATGATCAGCCCTTCTGCACTTGCCGTTTCCATTCACACTGTAATAAAACGTCTCAACCATCAGCCTGGGTGTGCCTTTAATCACTGGCTTCCATTTGTCATGTCTTATTTGTTTTAGCAGCTGGACCGTGTTTTGGCTGCAAATGTAAGAACGCAGCACTTGAGTGCAACTTAAAAATGCTCAAGTCTGCTCAAAGCACTGCAATATTCACAGGTAGTGCGTGTTCTTTCAGCAAGTTAAAAAAAAAAAAAAACAGCCATTGTTTTGCTGATTCTGAAAGCGTTGTTGATTACTACATGGTGTAACTACTTTCCACACCCTTCTCCTGACTCCTTGTACACTACCTGCATTATGTTGAGCATACTGATTAATGAACACCACAGGTGCAGTTGATGAAATGCCAAGGGGGAAATCAAAAATTGCATGAATTAAAATTGCCAGCAGAAGACGTATTCAAATAATCTAGTATCTACAGTTGTAATGTTTGCAGGCAAGGCATTTGTGTGCTCCTCAAACACAAGAGCTGGCAGTGCTTGGGGTTTTCTGTCAGTCTGGCCTGTTTAGGGTTTGATCTGCAAACTGATTAGAAGAAACGAAGGGAAATCCCCCTCCTGCAGCTTTGTTCTCCGCTTTATTTTACTTATCAGCCCTTTCCTCTCTGCAAGAGATTGTGGTTTATCCAGGTCATTGAGGGGTTAGAATGCGTACTGTAGCACTGAAAAACAGAGCTTGCATGTCGAAGTAAGAACAAAGCAACATCCCTCATGCATTAGCAATAGACTAGTTTGTCCTGGTTTCAGGCAAACTCAACACTCTGCAGGTTCTAAATAATAAATACTTTAGCCATTCATGTATAGATCATATTAGTGATGTTCCGCTTGTGCCATTGATGCAATTCAGATTTTACCAAAAGGTAGGAGGGCTGCTTACACAATCTCATCGAGACTACATACAAGATGGCAAACAATGTTATTTCAGAACTGGGTTACCATGAACAATGAAATAAAAGGTGAACACACCAAAGAAAACATTTCTAGAATGTATTAACCTGTCTCTGAAAGCTGTGTTGTTCAAAACTTGTAGTCCTGGTATCTAAGGAACTGAATACACCACAATGCAGTAATAAAAACCAAGCCTACATCTGTTCCATTCATTCAAAGCACTGTGTTTTAGAAAGGTAATCCTGCACTCTCTTACCAGGGCCATGCACTAAGAGCTTCAGTCCTTAAGAGGAACAGAATTACATTATATAGTTATTTCAAAAGCTTATCTAATCATCACTACCATCTAGATGGGAAATGGATAATTTCCTTGAAAATTACAGTACATGTTTATGTACCATTGTTTTGGAATAGCTAACCATCTTTATTGGATAATACATAACCTACAAGCCCTACATATTTACCATTTCTCATTATTGTCTAGAATTTCAGCGGCTTTTTCATAAAGTTCAATTCCCCAGCCATCCACAATGTAACCTAATCTCCTGTGTGTTTTAGCAGAGGAAAAAAAAAAATGCAATTCAAAAAAATAAAAAATAACATTATACCACAGTGATTTATGTTTAATAAATATGTATGACTGCATTTTTACTGCATTTAATCCTGTACTCCAGAATACTGTAATCTGCCAAGTGTTTAACCTGTAGTATTTTGTATTTAATCATATCCTGATGTAACTATCACTATCTGCTGTATTATTGAATTGTGTTTTGTCACACTTGTACTTTGCTTGAACAAAAGTTATTGTATTTATCTTGCTCTTATTGTATTACTTGTATTGTAACACTTGAAATGTATTTGCTTACGATTGTAAATCGCCCTGGATAAGGGCGTCTGCTAAGAAATAAATAATAATAATAATAATAATAATAATAATAATAATAATAATAATAACACAAGGAATAAAAAAACACCACCCAAGCACTGGTAACAGCTTGCAGACTCCACCTAGCTCAGATTGGCGATTGAAAATAGCCTCCCAACTGTGCTGTGATGAGCTTTAAAGAGGGTGAAAAGGGCTTTCAGAAGAGACACTGATCCCAGTCAATGAGCTGAAGAATGGGCTGTGAAATAAGCAGGGGGACACAATGGAGCCACGGTGCAACCCAACACTAGTCTATGGAATCCATGGATAAGATGGCCACCGCTTCTTTCAAGGCGCTGTTACATTTTCTTTTTAATTACCCCCCCCCCCCCCGTCCGTCCGTCCAATTTTCTAATTACATGTAACCATTTACCTCCCTCAGGGAATGTTAAACTTCAGCGAAATGAAAAAGCCTTCAAGCATGAGCTCAGGGCAGCCCTCATGCATATATTCACTGCGACTCTTCTAATGCCTGCCTAAACATCAGCTAAAAGAGCAGCAACAACCACAGTGTTATGAGCCGGGGGGGGAGGAGGAAGCCAGCCTAAATATAGATCTGAATATCAAGAGGAGATACAAGGATGGAGACGGAATTGTATTCTTCAAAGGAATTCCAAAGAATCATTCACTTCAATTAATAAAAGCAATACCAGACTCCTGAATAGAAGGTGTTTGCTTTACAATAAATACACAAACAAGCAGTGTACTATTCCAAGAGGCATTTACTAAACTTTTATTATTATTATTATTATTTCATTAAAAAAGGAAAATATTCTACAAGCAATTAAATATTATCTAACTCCAGGACCCATTGATTATTTAACTTATGTGTTTGTTTTAATGTTCATTCAAGCACTTCAACACATGCTCCAACGAGCAGACACTTAATTATAGGTTCTGGTATTGTTTGTAATTGGTAACTAAATGTGTATGCGTCCAGTGTAAAAAAAGACCTTGTGGTTAAATCTGGAATTAAAATAAATGCAAATTGGAGGTGGACAGCTGGTAGGGTCCATGAAGTTGAGCACCAATGATGTTAGAGAGCATTTCCACAAGTTCACGCTGAACCCTTCAATGGCATGGAAACCCCACTGCACTTCAATAAACCCTCCTCCCATCTAGAAGTGAAATCCTGGCAATTTTCCAGCACCGTCTCCTGCCCCATAATGCCTCACGAGGATACCCACTCATTAAAACATGGCAGCGTCCGAGCCTGTGATTTCTGATAAGCTTTATCCATGCCACTTCAAAAATAAATGAATGTTCATTCAGTGACAGACACTGCACTGTAATCTAAAAGCTGCCTCAATGCACACACGGCATTTTTTTTATTTTATTCCATCATGCTTGTGACATACTGCAATATAGTATTGACATCTTCCCGAGTCAGTTTAATTGGAATTATGAGACCATACTGTTATTCTAAATGAATAATAAGGATATTGGTATGTTAAATTAAGTAGAACAGTCAGACATATGCAGTGTATTTGTCAATATGGGGGGGGGGGGGGGGGGGGGATTTAACCCTATTGTTCACTGATCAGATTTTTAAGAATGAATTTAAGGGGGGGGGGGGACAATTGATTCAGGTCAGTCCCATTATCTGTTACTGAGTTTAGAGAACTTTTCCATTTCAAGCATGTTAACATCCTGCGTAAGCAAAGTGTTAACACAAGAATCAGAGCCAGGGACACCAGACAGGAGGGGCAAGCCACTGATGACACTTATCAAAAGACACCATTTCATTTCTTTGCAAACATGTAGGATTCTGAGTGGGAAAAGGTTTTAGCTTATTCAGCACTGGAAAGCATGTACCTCCATGACTCTTGCCACTTACGTGAGGCAATGGAATATGTCAATACTATGTTAGAAAAAAAACAGTAAGGAATAATTTGCAATGCAGTTTAATGCTTAACTGTGTACACTGCATGCAAATATACATGCTTATCTCATCTAGTCTTTCAATGGGACTGAAATTCTACCCAGACAACAATAGACCTACTTTAAATGTTAAAACATGCATTGAAATTTACATACTTTGTGAATATGATTGTTAAGCAGGGCTGGAGCAGAATGCAAATTAACAAAGAGTTCACAGTGAGCCGTTTAACTTAATTATTGGTAATGCATTTGAATTGCATAAAGTCCTGAATGATGTGTATTTAATGACTGAAAGCCTCAAAACGGCAGACTCATTTGCAGGGCTGCAAGTTATTCATGGACATTTATTTATTTATTTATTTATTTTAAACATAACTTCCTAATACTAGTCTTACTTCTCGTCACAGATCTTCTGTTTACAATAAAGTAAAAAAAAAAAAAAAAAAAAAAAGTTGTTAAAATAAGAAGGGCAGCTTTAGAGACAAAGCACACTGCAGCTTTTTCGACATATGCTTAAAAAGGTACACCTGAACGAAAAGGCTGTACGAACCTTTGAGATCATCCACATTCTGAAGTCAGTTTTAAAGTTTCAAAGGACGCTCCCAGCGGAAGAGAAGCAATTAAGTGGTCATGGGAAATAACAAGGCACAGAGAGTCTGTCAGTTAATTTAAGGCACATAATGGACAGAGAATGCCTTAGGGGTAGCAAGTCCAGCAGCAGAATGAGGGAATACAGACAAGAGGGCTGCAGAGACTGCCCGGCACTAAAACACCCCACAAACTTCAGCCTGGGCTTAGACATGCTTCAACCCACTTCACTGAGCAACTACAAAACTAAAAGGCACCTCCGAATATGTTTGGGGAAGATTTCTTCCATGACTTGAACACTCAAATCACAAGAAAATTCTGAAGTTAAATCATAAATTGACAAGAATAAGTTATGAATCATAGGAAAATGTTGAAAGAGACTACTCTTATTTGAGTACATTCCAGAACATTCTTCGCAACACTCTGTGGCCAATGTTATTATTTTAGCACCAATACAACATTGACCATGACAGGAAACACATTTTATAGAAACATCGACACGTACTTCCCAACTGCTGTGCTCGGATTACAATAGAAATCTATTGGTCAGCTATCACAGGAAAAGTTGCTTTCATGCATCTCAGTTTCGACAGCAAGTAAAAGACTAATTAATCAAGATACAAAGAATGATAGCTTACTTCATATCCCCTGGAACCTGCACGATTTTGGCTGACACACTGCTGGAAATTGAAGTCATATATACAGGACAGAAATAAGTAAAATAGTGAATTAATTCATAGTCCATAAAACATAGTCCTGTAGGGTGCCTACTGTTGACATTCCTGCAAAACTCACGTAACTGTGTATTGTTTAACTTATGTTTGAGTAAAATAAAAACACACACTTTTTGGTCCATTGAAACAAATTTGATGTTACTTTATTTTAAGTAGAGTAAAAAAATGTTTCTCCCCCTACCCAATTAAAAGAAAAATACCTTATCAGCATTTGCCTGCATGAAAACAGTTCAAACATTCCGCTCCAAAGAGCAGACTTTACGTCATCATTGTAAACAAATGTACTTGTTACAACAATGTGTGCTTGCCTGAGGAATGCAGTATTTTGAGTAAAGCACATGACAATAAGCTCAGCAAAACCGGCACAGAAACTGAGTGACAAACCGTGTCTTAGTTACTCTTGCAAAACACGAAGACTGAAATCCCGAGCGGCCTGCCCTGTTCCATTTTAAAATGCCAAAAAGTGAGCATGAACACAGCATGGATTTCTAGAAACTTTTTTCGCAGTTCAATGAAAAGCCAGGTGCTCATTTAATAAACTACTTCAGCAATCCAAGATGAAAAATTCAAGGTACTGTTACATTTGGTCTACAGATTTAGAACCCAAAAGTTTTTCACCAGAAAAGCCAAACACACATGATACTGTTCAAACAACCATGATTAGACTGGAGCTAAAGGCAGTACTAGAGATAGGATTTCAGAAATCCATTTTATAAATGACCCCGTTTAGAAAGCCATGCAGTTCATTGGGTGATTTCTTTTAAGTGGGAGACTTTGCTTGAGATGTATCCGAGCAGCCTGTTACCCACAGGTCAGATAATGAAAGCCTGGAAAATACAGCACTGCCCTCTCAACCTGATCCCTGACCTACAAGGGCAATGCTTTGGAACAGAGGGTTGTCTTTCTCACCCCCACAGCCAGAACAGCAAGCAGGACATATTACTACAGTATTGATTTCAGGTAGGTTTGCAGGTACACGATAAGCATGCTATGAAACCTATTCACCTGCATTTGTTTAGTACTGGGAAAAAGGACCAATTGGTCATGATAAACACAGACCTCAGTCGGTATTTGTTCTGACTGCCATCTTGTTTACTCCCCTTCTCTCGTCGGGTGTCCCTGTCTCAGAGCCAAGCTAGAACTAAGCGGTGAGAAGTTTGCATCGCAGCCGAGACGAGGGAGGCTGTTTTCTCAGCTTTTGTTTCAACTCGGTAAAAAGCATATGGCAGGTGCCCCCGACAACACAGCTTTACAGCCCTGAGGCACTCGCAATAGTATTGCTCTTTTCAAGCTTTTCAGGACAAAACAGACATGTTGCGAGGGGACCCAAAAAATAAAAGGCAGCAAGTGCTGTTTCTTAGCCAGGCTGGGGGAAAACACATTTATTATCTAATCATCACAGCGGCGAACAAAACAAACAAGCAAACAAACAAACAATTATAAAAGTCAGCTCTGAAAAAAATGCTTTGTGGAGGAACAAAAGGTGCAAATAGGGACAACTTATTTTAAGTTTTTAAAATAAAAATAAAAAAAAAAACACATAAAGTTTCAATTTGTGACTCAATCAGCCACTTGCTTAATCTTCGATAAACTGGATTCGCGTGAAAACATCAGTCACAATTATATGCCTCACCACCAGCCCTTTCATTGTGAAAAAAGTACTCCTAATAATTTATAATAAACTGATTACCTGACAGCTCTCTCCAGGACCCTCAGTGTAGTTAATTTGGCCAGTTTACAATTAATCAGCAATTGATACAATGCACAGATGCAACTTAGTTAGGCAGGGGTCTCAGTTAGGTGGAAAAACATTCTTAGCATGATTTCAAAATATAGGTAACACATAATCAAGCTACTGTACCTATTGTTTTACTAACCTGTAGTCGTCATGAAGATAAAACAAAAAGAATCATGTATCAACTTAAAGAAAAAAAATGCAATGTCTATAACTTATTTTTTACTTTCAAATTAAAAGCTACAGTAAATATAGAAAAAAAATAAAATTAGCTTTGCTCTAAAAACAGAAGTATCACAACACACACCTTTTTAACAAAAGCACAACAAGGGAAGCATACCCCCCCTTCCCTTTATATGCATATGCTTAGAAAAAAAAGTGTATATATTCTGTAAACAATGATCTGACGCAATACCGACACAGCTATGAAGCCATTATGCCATTTCCTTCCTTCCCACAGCCCATAAAATACAAATCTGCTGCCAGGATCAATGGGAGTCCTTGAAAACGCTCCTCAAAAGTAACAGCAGCAGCACCCCCACCCAGTCACGGAGCATCTCCACATCCCAGTGTCTGCATGTGTGAAAGACAGCTCTCAGCCTGATGGATGAGTGGGGGGAACTGCGTCCCCTTCCTGCTTTGGTGTGCTTCATTAGATTAATTACTACATCTCCAAGTAGACATCTAGTATGTTTCTAGCAGTTTGCAACTAATCTTCAGAACAGATGGAGTTCTGTAATCTTACGGTAGTACAGATATACTGGAGGGTCATTATTTAAAAGAAAAAAGTGCAGACTAGACAAAAAAAAAAAATACTATGAGAAAAGTGGTGTGCTTTTTTTTTTTTTTTTTTTTTACCAAATTAAAAAGTGTAGTCATTGAAGTTTAGTAGCCTTATTCAGAGACCGACATGTTTTTCTTGTTTATACTTTTTGTTTGTTGATTTAAAAAAAAAAATCATTATTGTTTTGTTTATTTTGCAGTAAATAATAAAAAAAAGCATGTAAAGTAGAAAATACGCACTTGACATTTTTTTTTTCTTTCACAGTCCAGATACCAAACATATCAAAGTGTATGAAAGACAGTATTTGAATATAGTGTAACTGCACACAGGTCTTTTCATTTTCATCCCTTTTTTTATGGGCAGTTTATACCACTTGCCAAACACAACACAAGGTCTGAAGTGTTCGCAATCTTAAGCACACATGGACAGGGTTTGTTTGTTCACCTTCTTCCACATGTTTAAATCTCCAATCTCCTGTATTCACTGGTTTTAGAAACTTGCTCTTCCCTTTTAGTGTTTGCATGTGATAAAACAACTCTGCCTGATAAGAGGGGCGATCGTCTTTAACAGGGTGGTGGCTGCATATAAGCAGCTGTTTCCAGCAACATTACTGGGCCTAGCGTTTGCCTTCGGAATTTTAAACTACCAAAGCTTTGCACCCAGGGGGGACCAAATTCTACTAGTTTTACTTTGAACTTTTCTTCAAGCTGATGAAGGAATTACCCAAAACATTAGTCCCCTTCCAATTGCCCACTCCACAGTTAATTTATTGAAACAGGCTGTTTATTTATTAATTATGATACATAAAAATGAAGACATTTTGTTGTAAGTGATCCAATTAAGATATAAATATATATATACATGGGGCGACAGACTACGGGTCTCAGAAGTAGACAATTCCACAGATAACAGGGTTACATGTTTGTTTGTCTAAATGAATGCTAAGCTGTGATTGGCAACGTGAATGTGCACCCAGCTTCAAGACTCATGCCATGGCTTTCAGAACAGCGCTGTCTAGACTACATCAAACATAAGTCCTGGGTGCGTCATAACAGCAATGTGTTCATCTACTGTTCTGGAGGTTTTAGCCCAGTTTAAAGCTTCCTTTTCTAATTAGTTCAGCTTGAAGAAACTTTGATCTTCATTAATATTTTTAAGGACTACTCGGGGAGACAGATGTATTAGTACAATACAGTTTTTAAATTTAGGTTTAATGAGGTGGTCTGTTTAGTGTTTCTTTGATCAGCATATTGCACCTACACATTATTTGTTTAGAGCGCAAACTTTGACCATTTCTGTCGTTTGCAACAAAGCAACTCTGGGTTAAATGGCAAAAGATGAATTATAAAAGTAATTGGATTATTCGTGGTTATCAAATGGATAAGTAAATGAAATGCATTGAAATACTCACTGGCCAGTAGCAGGCAGGACAGCGCAATGACATAGAGCTGTTTGACAGCAACGTCATAGTGATCCATGAAGAGGTCCAGCAGATAGACAGCAAGGTGGCGTGCCGTGGGGCAGAGCTGGTAGCGATTGCTGAGAATAGCCAAGAGGTCAGCAAAATAGCGGCGCATGCCAATCTGCGGTGAATGGGCCCGGAAAGCAGGCAGCTTCAGCTCCTGTACAACACAATGTGGAGAGAGAAAGAGAGCGTCAAGCGCGTGTCCACAGATCAACAAACAGACCGGCTGCTTCCTTGCCACCTGCCTCAGCATGCCTGGCAACATCAGGCTTGACAAAAGGAGTACAGCATCAGGAAAGATAATCCCTTCCAAAGTGGTATATGGAGGTTTGAGTGGAGCGATCTATAGCGATGGCCAAAAGTTTTGCATCACTAGAATTAACTGATTTTGCTTCTTAAAGTCAAATGAAACCTGCTGAATAATGTTACATTAACATATTCAATTACATACCGCTGTGTAGTTTTCCATATACTTTACGGGAAAAAAATGACAAATTGAAAAATGTGACATTTTAAAATCTAGCATGAAATACTGTGATACTATTATGGCTTTCCTTAGATGTTTGCAATATAATTCTGTAGTTTCTTTGATTACTTGATGTTAAAATAAAATATCTACAATTATGTTTATTTATTTATGTTAATCCTAAAATTGTAGACATAGCTGTAGTTGTTATTAACAAAAGGACATTCAAGTTGCTCCTGGTGCACAGATCACTTTGTACTTAACTCTTTCAGAGCGATGTACAGTAGGAGGTGTAAGAAAGAGAGACGCTCAAAATGTCTGTCCACTATCTGTCTAAGAACTCCACTTAACATCATAAACTGGTCTCAGGTATGCATGCCTAACCTTTAAATTAGGGTTAACACAGTCGTTTACTAATTAAAACAGCTTTGAAAAAAATCAATTCAGCGTGAAGTAAAAATACTCACAAAGCTGACCCTACAGATATCTTCACTCAGCCCTGAGGATTCCATTTTAAACACGGATTAGATCTATGAAGCAAATTAAAGTCCAAATCTCTCCAACCAAATCCATTAAATTAATGAAAACAATGATCAACATGGATGTACAGGAATAACAAATTGGGGATGTTTTGCAGTTGAAAATCCCTATGGTCAATTAAACAACACCACCACTTTTTTTTGTTGTTGTTTTAATAAATCGAACATAGCAGAAACACTGCCACCTTTCAGAATTTGCCAGGGTTTCAATTATTTGTATGGCTCTGATGCATTTAATTCCATCAGAGTCTTTTCAATTTTAATGGCCTCTTTACTGCTTTGCCACATGCCAGTCTAGAAGAAGCCAACGTGTGCCGAAACCACAAAACAAGACCTTGGTTCTCAAAGCATGTTCCGCCTGACTGACTGACTGACTGGCTGAGCAGCCCTTTAGCAGGGCTCTGTGAAACAGGCAGCAGCTGCATGCCGAGCCTGGGCAAGCTGAAGCTTTAAAGCTTTGAGATGCATTCATTAAGGGAGATAAAAGGCTCCTGACACTGGATGCTACACCATCCTTTCCATGACCTTCCTTATTGATGGAAAAAAATGGAATTCTCTAGTGGTGCTAAATATCCTTCTTGTGGATTTTCAGTAGGCTTTCTCCACGTACTGCATATATAATCAACAGCAGTTTCACAAATTTCAAATCTACCTCTGGAACACTACTGTAGCAGCGTCAACCTTACGGTTGCACAGCCTTCATTAACAGACTACAATTAGGAATGAGGCCTGTGCAAACCTGTTTCCTTTCCAGATCTAACAAGATGAGATCATAGCAAGTGCAGTTCCTGAGTACCATCATGAACTACAAAGGGAACCCAAAGAATATAGCAAACCTCAACAAAACAAAAAACAACAAGAGAACAGCTCGTACTTATTTTTACCACTTCAGTTTTTACAATAAAAAAAAACCGAAGCAGATTATGTTTTTTTGTATGCAATCAGATCACAGGTATTTAACAAAAAAAAAAAAAGATAATTAAAAAAACTCCACTGTTTGTTGCCAAGTAGGACTTGCATACACAACAAAGGGCAACATTCCAAAAGCTGCAGCTGTGATCAGGCAAATAGGACCCAGTTCTTTACACGGCAAGCCATTCTAATTGCCACCCAAACAGACCTGGGATAAAACAAACAGCCCAACACTTGCAAAGCCCTGATAAACGATACACCACATGGTGCCCAGCAGCGGGATGTGAACATTACTGTTAGTTACTCATTTCTAAACTGTGCAAGGTCAATCTGTTGTCCTTTGGTTAGATAGCCATTCATCAGATTGATTAATAACAAAAGAAACCCATGTCACTCTAGAATTTATTGGAGTAATACAAACATACAAATATAGACCAGTCTGCTTTTTCAGATAGCTAGCAAAAAAAATATTTAAAAAACAGAGGTTAACAAAATCAATACAACCAGTTTAGTTAGCAAATATGAATTAAAAAGGTGGCAATTATAAAATAATAATAATAATAATAATAATAATAATGCAGCTCAATCCCTGCAGTGCTCCTCCATGCCATTGTTGTGCATGGCGACAGTCTCTGTTTTTATCACCCATCTGGCCCTCCCAGTGTGTGACAGAGCTGTCCCCATCGCTGTCCCCACTGCCACTTTACTCCAGGACGCTGTGGACGAGCTAGAATTGAGGATTCCACAGCTGTTTACAGATCCCGGCTGATAACTCAATCATCCACATCCTACCAACTTTTATAGATGTACTGGTAAATACAATCCTTTCATCTCTTTACAGTTCTTCATAACTCAGTGAGTTTTTTTTTTTTTATATACTGTATACCTTAGAACACCGTATCCCCCCAACCTAAACACTGAGCTACTTAAACCACAATACAAGCAGCAGAGGATTTTGTTTTACAAGAATGACCTTTCCTGTTCGAAACAGCTGCTAAATCAAATACAACAACCCACCCCTCCCCACCACCACTTCTGTTTCTTGATTACAGTATGTGTATTTTTAGATTCCTTTTTTAAAAGCAGCCGTTTTGTTTTCTCAACCAAAAAAAAAATCCACTTTGATTTAATGGAAAACTGTCTTACAAAATCAGCATACAGTTTATGTCTGAATTGCATTCTAATGATTCCATTTTCAGTGCCGCCTCAGCAGTACACAATGTAGCAGCACTATACTCCCATTCAAGTGGAACACTGTACTAATGTGTTCATTAGGGCTATGAGAACACATTCGATTAGAATGAAATTAAATGCTTCCCCAAGGGGGGGGGACGGGACGACTCTGATCATTATAAATATAATATTACTGGGGGAAAACGCCTACACGCCTACCCTTATGGGATGAAGACAGGCAACTACATCAATCTTATTAATTTTGTATTTTATATTTAACAATGTTCGATGAAAGATATTTCCGTCCCAATGAAAAAGGAAATGTCTAAAGAGGATACAGGGATGAGGAGAAGTAATTCTGGGAAATGTGCGTATCCTGGAAACAGGACCACAGAAGAGGCATTACCATGAAGACTATGAGCTTCAGACTGAACCATTATACTGTGAAAATCTGAAAAGGTGTACGAGTAAAATGGAGCAGCATATTTAATAAATAACTTGTTCTATGCCATTTTGCATACCGTTCCCTGTAATAATTAGGCTCCTACCACTGTAGCCTTAATTAGTAACCTGCATGTAGTCAATTTATCAAACTGAATAAAGAAATCTCATTTAGCCCAGCGAAACGGTGTTCTTGTATCCTCCAATTCACACAAGGCATTCAGCCTTACAGAACTGTAACACGTAAATATTAAATTCATTCAGACTAAAGTTCTTCTACTAGACTCACAATGCTACAGATCTAGCAGATGCTTGAAAATGTGATGGTACCCTCAACGTTCGTGCCTTTAACACTTACAAGTACAGCACCAACACATTGACAAGCCCTTATATATATTTTTTTCTTAATAAAATGAGAAGGGAAATGTATCATTTTCAGTAAAGTAGCATTTTGTGACACAAAGCAGTAGAACTCTGGTGATCAGAACACTGGCTCCTCTATTCTCCAGGAATGATAATGCAGAAGCAGGGACCTTAATGCGAAGAGCCTGATGGATGTCTGCAGCGAGCTGGCCCTTCCACCATTGCTCTTCCATTTCCATTCTTCCCATTCAGCCACAGCGGAAGGGACGGACTTTTAAACCTGCGGAGGAGATCAAAAGAGAGGATGGCTCTTACAAGTTGGCCTTATGATGGATTGCATTCATAACAAAGGACATGGAGATTGAATGAGCTGGCACAGTAATAAATGTGTTACTTTGAGAAGGCAACCTTTTAGTGTTAGCAGTAGGTTACATTGCAGTGTGTGAATTGGTCTCATTTCATCATGTTTGTCTTTCAAGGAATTAATAACTAATGCATTCAGACTGCTGAATACACAGACCCGCTTAATGAAAAAGACCTTCATTTTTAATGTGTTGTCTTTCAGACTCACGTCATGCAACATACAGTACACAGTACTAATTCCACCGCAAACACAGTGGAAGTTACATTAATACAGAAAACTGTCCGCAATATAAATCAAAAGTGAATTTAACAGTGCCACTTTAAAATTCTTTAAAGTGTTAAAATAATCAAATATACTAAAATGTAAAAGCAACCATATAATTAATTCTTAAACAATAGAAAAAGTTATTTTAAGTATAGGTGCAATTTTTTTTACAAAAACAAACTGGGTTATTTAAATGTTGCGTGCATCAATGTTATAAATACGTATTTATTTTTATTTTT
Source organism: Acipenser ruthenus (assembly GCF_902713425.1). Taxonomy (NCBI): domain Eukaryota; kingdom Metazoa; phylum Chordata; class Actinopteri; order Acipenseriformes; family Acipenseridae; genus Acipenser; species Acipenser ruthenus. The sequence goes on from NC_081211.1 coordinate 23,521,137, forward strand.
TCTAAATAATATAGTACCTCTAAGATCAGAGTTTATGTTATTCCATGCTATTTTACACAAGCCTGCTTTGCCCTTTAAATGTCTAAACTGTCATGCCTAATACATAACCCCAATCACAAGAGAATGGTTGCACTCTTCTATAAAGTATTTCAGTACAATGCACGTTTCCTTGTTCTGTGTACTGATTTTAAGACTGTCTGACGCCACTTTTATGTAAACACCATACCAGCTTCAGGCGAAAACCGGTACATACACAACATACAAAACAAAGCATGCTTTTGTAATATTGAATGAATTGTTCCATTCGGTTACTCGTGGATACTGCGTGCAATCGCAGACTTCCATACATTGAATTTTGCTTCCTCAACGGGTTTAAATCATTCAGCCCAAAACATTTCGTTTCGTATAAATACAGTATGATCAAACAGCATACTGGTGGCGAAGTACATTTACACAACATGCCTTACCCTGGCTTTATTCTCAGAACCCAGAACTCCCGAGCCTTTGTCTCATCCCAACATCCTGCAATTTAAAATCCCTTCGGAAGTTTCCTTCCACGAAAACACGTAAATGAATCGACTTATTTCTAATTACACGCACATACCCAGTACCGTGTTCATTTTCGGTTACCTGAGTGTTTTTTGGTTTTTTTTTTGTATATAAGATTTTCCACTTTAGCTGTTGTTTGTGCTTTTTCCAAGGCCGTCCCTTCCGCAGCAAACTGTGAATGAAACACGGCTCCGCTGCTGTGAGGCGAGCTGGGAGACCAGCCAAATGAACCTGCACACGAGCGCTACAGGACACTGGACACGGGCATTCTGGGAACTGTAGTTCACACTACCTGAGAATGGTATACAAGTCTTCTGGGGGATGATGCCCATCTACTTTACTGTTGTTCACACACAAGATCTTTTCGGCTTGGTATCCACACCTGGCTGTCTTTAAAAATCCCAAACCTATCAACTGTATCCTATGTTGACGTAGTATAGTACTTCAACGCTGATGAAAACGATGACGATGCCTAACGGTTAATGTTATGGTTTTATTAGTTCTTTATACATACAAGTAGGATGCTTACCTCAATACCGTCAGATATAACCTTTAAAAACGAAATGGCTCTTTATATTAAATCTGTAAAAAATGAAATAAAATCAACATTAGCTGAGAAAGTGTATGATCTATTAAACAAAATCAGCTGGACGCTTGTATTTAGCTATAGTTTCATAAGCGCAGTAAGAAACTCCAGGGAGTATTTTCTGGAATAATTACCCCTTCGGGCTATTACTAGAGGCCTTCCTGGGGTTGGGTTGGGTGGGGTGTTTTTTCTAATTGTAGCTCACCCCGTGGTGTGTGTTTGCCTAAATACATTACACACTCTGTCCACTCACGTGTGCTTTACATAAGTGAGCTTGTAATGAATCGCCCCCTAGTGGCTGATCAGTTAATAATAACCCGTCCGTACCTACAGCATCTACTACAGAGTGCTTGCTCTTCATTTGAATGGTTAGACGTAGGTCTATCCCTGCTTAAGGGACATGCAATTTGAAGTGGAGTTTCTTTAAATCTTTAAATATGGCAACCAAACAGTAAAAGGAGTTCCTTCTGATCACTTGCACCTTTAAGTTAATCATTGCAAATGTGCAACGGTGATGGATTTAGCAAAGTTCTGTATTACTCTCCACTATGCTGTTACAATGTTAGATCACAAAATTGTTATGCAGCAGCTGGTACTGTTGAATCCAGATAGCATGGGCTACTGGCTATGTATTCTGTGAGCTTGAAGACATTCACTTCTAGTAGTTGTATAGAGTGGATGCTCATCCAGGTTTTCAGACCACTTATTAAACTACTTTACCGTCACTGACTGGAGACAGGAAATTAGCCTTCACTTCTCCAAGGTAACACCAGTAGCACATCATTTAAAGGGATTGCACAAGGCTGATGTTTGAAGAATAGAAAATGAACAAGGAGGTGTGGCAAAAAAGAAGTGTTTTCCAAATTAGGAACAAAAAGATTGAATTAACCTAGAAAAGAGAGAGAGAGAGAGAGAGAGAGAGAGAGAGAGAGATAGAGAGAGAGAGAGAGAGAGGGGGGGGGGGGGACTTTTATTAACTCCAGTACACCAAGGTAAAGCACAGGCAAACCTCAGTTAACCATGGTCAAACAAACAAATAAAGAAACAAAAAGCAAAGTAAAGCTAAGTACATTTAGCATTGATCATAGCTGAAATTGAGTTGCAACAGGGAGATGGAGCTTTCATATATTACAGAATTATATTAGCGTAATCAATCAATCAGTCAAGTGAGGGACAGGTGTTTATTTCTTTTTTTTTTTAAATTGGCTATTACCTATGGCTGTTGTTTCCAATTTCTTGTCCAACACCTGCAGTTTCTGAGATTTCTGCAGTCATAGTAATCGACCCATTATGTGTTAAGATACAGCAACTCACATATTTGGTTTAAGTTTTTTTTTTTTCTCTGCTTGTCTGTCAAGGGAGAATTGGACTGCAGTATGATTCAACTCCATTTTTGTAACAGCTTGGACTTTTTTTCAATGTGGGGAGCGGGAGGGGCTGCAAATTTTGTAGAATAACCCCTATTTAAAACCTTAACATGAGCCTATGGTGTGGTGACACATCTGTCTGGACCTGGTAAAAAATGATAAGCCTATCTTCAGTATGTTTCATGAACTGGTTGTTAAGTCAACATCACCTTTTTAGACCATCTTAAACATTGCAGAGCTCTTTAAGACACCCGTGTGCTGGTAAAGGCAAGACCTGGGGTCTCTAGTTTCGCTAAGTGCATTCGAAAACAAAGCTGTCCCAAATCATCACTGAATTGGCAGCCAGTTCTGTGATTAGAGCTAATCCCGTCCTGTGGTAAACCCCCTACTCTAGCCTGACTTGGCAGAAATGTTGATGTGAGGTTGCAACAGCTGGACTCATTCTGTAACCCGCTACATGAGCTTTTGCAGGAGAGGAGAGAGGCTCCTCCCTTGTTTGATGCATTTACTTTCCTTCCACAACAGGAAGGCTGGGAGATAAAAGAGCTGACTTCTTTATTAGAGCACAGTGTTCCGTCCCTTGCATTATCTTCACTGATAATTTCAAACTGGAAGCACTCTGGCCTTCTTCCAAGGCAATGGCAAGCAGTGATAAGATGGGGTCAAACAGTGCTAAAACAGGTCAAATATCGAGCTGTTTTAGGACTGTAAAAAACAGTAAAAAACAGTGCAGGGATGGAAATAAGACGATTGCAGAGCATTTTCACCCATTCCAGGTTTTAATGCATATAAAGGTCACAAGGTCAAGCGTGTCTTATTAAACCCATAGTAAAATCAGGAATGGATCGAACAGCTCTGCAGTGGGAGTTTTATTTCCATTCCTGTAGTAGTAAAGTATATTTTAGAAACAAATAAGAACCCCTTTCCTGTTTTGTTTTTTTCATTTAATACTGGCGCCCCCTGCTGTTTCATTTAGATTTCCAGCAGTAAAGCTGCTTATTTTTCAGTGCTATATTTCATTCAGTTTTATCTCTGTATATAGATTTTATTAATTAGGTCTTTAAAAGCTTTGTGTAGTGTGTTTCCAGACTAGCGTTTCATTTTGAACACTCATAGGTTATAAAGCAAACATACTTTCCACGACAGCATCCACTAACTTGTCAGAAATCATCTTTAACTGTTAAGGGTACACTTGGAGTTTCACAGGGACAAACACATGCTACTAAAAACTGGGCATGGTTTCTTTTCTTACTGGAGTTGCTTCGATAGGTGTCTTTATCATATATTATGCAAAGTAACCATTTTCAGGCTTTATTGGTAAAATACATACGACATAGTCGCTGCAAATGATCAGTGTTTGGTAGAATTTGCACTACATGTACTTCAATGAATTTATTTCGTAGGACATTTCACAGAGTTCTAGAAACAATGTTCTGCAACAGCTGAGCAGGGATAGAACTGCACGGGATACTGCTTCAGATATTTAGGTGTCATCCTTTGGAAGGGTTCAAATGAGACAATGCATTCTCCCAGTGAAAAGTAAAAATAAAAAATCTGTGAAGCCAAACATTTAGCTTTTGGCCTTGTCATTTTACTTCATAAGTCCGACCAGTGAAGTCAGCTGAGGTTCTCCTCTACCTTGTTGAAGAAATCCTGGTCCGGGTATATCAGAAACCCGGTGAACAAGCTGTCAGTCCGGTATGGATCATAGAAGAGTCCATTCTGCTCGGAGTAGAAGATCTGCAGCCACACCTCGTCACCCCGCGCCAGGCGCAGGACAGTAGATCCCGATGCTACATCGTAATTGCCAGTATTGGCATCGAAGGTCTTTATCTTGTATTGTCCGTTGTGCACCAGCCCAATTGCCAAGTGCTTGTTTGCCAGAGTGATATCGTAAGTGAAGAAATAAATGCCAGGGATGCCACATACAAACTTGCCGCTGCTGGCATTATAGTGGCCACCTTCGTTCATCAAGACCTTGTTGAATTTGATGGGCAGCCTCTCTTTCGGGTAGCTCTTAGTGGCCGCGACGGAGAAGGCACATTTGGCCAAGTTGATGCCACATTTGCAGACCCCAGGTAGCCCATCCTCACCGGTGTCTCCTGCCTTGCCCTTCGACCCAGGCGCCCCTGCCTGGCCAGGGTCCCCTCTGGGTCCCTTCTTTCCCCGGGGCCCGTGCTTGCCGATCACACCTTGTTTGCCTTTAGAGCCAGCCTTTCCAGGATTCCCCTGTCTACCTTGGTCACCTAAGAAAATAAATCTGTTTTATGACAGTTTATCAGAAAACATGCATATCACCTCCTAGAAATAAATTAACACATTACAGGGGTCAGTGTCATAATAGCATAGCATAGAACAGCATCTCATAACATTTGCCCATACAAGGCTATAGCCTGAAAAAGAAGGGCACCAACAAAAATAAATGTAATATAGCAAACAGTCTGCATATTAATGACTGTACCACTGTTTTTATTTATCTTTGTTGTTTGCATAGCACAGTGCCATCTGATGGCTCGGTTTTGTAATGCACACACCAGAGTATGATAAGCTGTAGCTCATTGGTGTGCTAAAGAAATTGGAATTACCTTGTTCCCCTTTCTCCCCCTTGTCCCCATCCTTTCCGTCCTTTCCATCTTTCCCTGGGAAGCCCATTCTCCCGATGGAGCCTGAGGCCCCACGGGCCCCTGGCAGGCCTGGGGGCCCCGGGGGACCGGGCATGCTGCACACCAGCTGCGCAGGATTAATGGTGAGCAGCTTGCTTTTTTTGGCCCCAGTGCTTACAGTCTGATTGGCCATAAAGGCTACAAAGCAGACACGAAGGATAAAAGAAAGCATCCTGGCACCTGAACAAGCAATACACAAGAATACATGAAAATGTTAGATATCTATGACAACATGTCAAGAACCAGCTGTCTAGGCAGCGCTGCAGATGTGCTTTTCACTATATGCACCAAGATATTGGTTTGCTGGGACAATGCAACTTGTGTTTTTGACTTCGGTGTTATTGCGTAACAGTGTTGAGACATCCTCTGAATGTAAATACAATAAAAAAGGCATTACATGAATACACAAGTACAGTATTAGTTTATGAGCGGGTAAAGCGCTAGTTAAGAGCTAGCTAGCATTTTAAGCAACGTTTTATGCTTTTTCTATGGTTAAATAACGAACAACCACTGCAAATTAAATTAATATGCTTATTGTTTATTCAAATCCTGACACAGTTGATCGCTCTGTAATAATTGGAAACATACTTGGTATTATCGGTCCCTGCCAAACAGATGGAAAACAATAACGGGATTACTTTACATTGTACTGGTAAGTTTGGTAAGTTGTATTAAACAAGCTAACTGCCTTCTCTAAGCACATTCTTCAATACAAATTAATTCATCTTTTTAAATAATAGTATTAATTTTGTATTGATTGAATTAAAAAAAAAAAAAGTTTATTAAATTACACATTAGAAAAAAAACAATAGATATAGCGTACAGTACCAATATTCTTGTCTGGCCTTGATAAATTGTAATTAAATGTATTCATTTGATTTAATTTTCCAGCGTTGAATTCTAACAAAATTATAACTTTTCAAATTACGGCAAATTACGGCCCTATTCACAGCGGATTACAAATAATATTTGTATAACAAAATTAATCTTTAAGAAATAAATTGTTAAACCTTTTTTCTGAGAGCAACAGCGCTTTTGTTGTGTCCAAAGACATTGAATTCATGCAGAACGGACTCCCATTATTAAAACGATTTAGATATTCCCAACCTTGTCCTTCGTGGTAAACCTGTTGTTTCTTGTAAATTCCTTACAACCTATATTTTGCAGTAATTCAGAACTTGCACGCTGTTTTGTAAGTTTGGTTTACGATAAGCTATTTATAAACTTTTACATTTGCTACACATTAACAAGAAGATTCGATAATAAACAAAGATAATAAATACTAACCAAATCTCTGTTATACAACACAAATGACACATTAAAACAAAATAAAATACCATGAACAAAATGCCCAGTCTTCCCCGCTGCAGGCAAGCAATGATCCGTCAAATGAAATCCGTTTACCCCGTCCACATGCGGTCCGTCTGGAAATGCAGCTTGCACTGCAACGATGAGCTTGTCTGGACTTCTTCAATAACGTTGCACAGCGTTTTAACTTCTTTTCATTCTATCATTGCTGCCAGGACATACTTTCGAGATTATGTAATAGTTTAAATATGTTCCTTGTAAAATGTGATCGGAAATTATTGCTGTGGGATATGTACCGCCTGTTGTTTTTAAGCACAAACGTTGTTTGATCAAGTAAAGTCAGCTATGGTTACAAGAGCTCTAATAATTTCCTGAGAAAAATTATGCACTTTACAACCAAGAGGCTGTTCCTAATAAAGTGCCCATCCTCAATACTGGGTAACGCCCCGTTAACTGTGACCACTGATGTGTACTGTAAGCCCCTCAGCAGTGTTATGGATGAACATTTACCCATTTTCTTATTCTTGCTTATTAACAGAATAAATCACGTAGCACTTTATTTCCCAAAAAGTTCCAAATAATGGTCTGATTAACGTGGATCCACCCTGAACATGCAAAAAGTCTATTGAATAACAGTAATTCAAAGTTTATCCTGCCATTAAATACAAGACAAGATCAATGCATGAATGAGTTGGTAGCCTTTCACTTTGGGTATTTGTTAAATTCCAGTCTATACCATATATACACACAAAATACTGTATAGGTACATATGTACAAACACATACTTTACACAGTTAATATAAAAAAATACTTCATTGCAATTGTAATGGAAAAAATTAATTCAACACAATAAGCAAGGCCAAGGGCAAAACAGAGAAATAAGGATTAACTGAAGAAAATTGGCAGTCAATGCTGACCAGATGTGTTTAGTTTTATTACATTCAGATAAGCCCAAGAAACACGGCCATCCGGTAAAAATGAAGTGTTCTGATTACTGTACTGCAGAGTGATATATTGTTTTGGTCAAAACAGGCCAAAAAAAACCCCAAACAAAATATTTAAATAAATGAATACACGTTTGAAAAGTGTTTATAAGAAACACAATTTATTTAACGTTCCAAACACACACAGCGTTATTTGTGGTTTAACGGTTATTTACAGATTTTGTATTTACATGCATTGGAAATAAAAACTTGTGTTAAATCTGTGTTAATGATCCTGTGGACATCATACTCACAAGACAGCACTTTCATGATTGTAGTCTGCTCTAGGAATACAATAGTTGTAGTAGAGCAAGAGTTCACAATATGTTTCGGCTCAAGCCCATCCACTTCATGACAGAAACGTATTTTTTTTTCCTCCTTACAAATCACACCCTTTTTGTTTTATAATGATACATACTGCACAGCCATTATAAATTATTAATAATATGGTAGAGCTGATGTCAATGTGGTGTTATAGAAAATGAAATAAAAAAATAACTTAACAGCTGCATTAAATTGACTCCCTGGCCTGGGATTTCCTGGTCAAGTGTCAGGGTCCATTGGGAAGAGAATATTTCTGTACATGCGATGCCTTTAAACTTCCAGAGTATTTAAAACTGATCACACTGTAACTCTTGTAACCATTTTTTAAGGGAAAAAAAAAAAAAAAAAAAGTTTCTTCATTGGCCAAGAAATGAAGCCATAGGATCATCAGGTCTGGGCCGCTTTATTCTGAAGGCCTCCATTTCTTCTTCCGTCGGTTCCCGTACCTCCGACAGGCTAGTGTACGGTCTGTTACGCTCATCCAGCTGCATGATTTCTCCTACTTGTTTCAAACGAGCTTCCTCTGCATTCAAGGCCTAGCATCAAACAACAAGAGAATGCCATGTAAAACCTCTATGAGCATTTTATAAATTAAAATACTAGAACACTACTAACATGCTGCAAACATATGCTATGGTTAACCAAGCAATTGTTCAGGTTTGTTGTATTTGGGAGTGGCTTAGACATAGAAACACAGCAAGGCATACAAATTTAGCTTGTGGGGGACGGGACAACACAAACATAAAAGCTACTTTGAAAGCAATTTCAAAATAGAAAAGCGGCTGCTTAATATTATGTACCCTTTTCAGTTTTTCTTTTTTCTTGGCCTCATCATCATCATCATCACTTTCAGAGCCATGCTTCCTATGATGCTTCTTTTTTTTCTTCTTCTTTTTCTTCTCTTCTTTCAGTTTTTCTTGGTGCATCTGTAACCAATACAAAAAGACATGAACACCAGGCACTATGGTATGCTATAAGAACCTTTTGGAAAACGAATGCTCCCTCAGATTAAATACTATGCATGTTTATCACATATTAGAATCAACTCACAGTCACTGCAATTAAAACAGGATTAGCATATTCGCAGTGTTAAGAACTTACCTCCATTAAAGTTTTGGGTTCCTCATATTGCTCTTCCTGAATCTCCTCCACATCAGGTACACAAACAATATCACTCTAGAAAAGCAACAACATTTTTGTGAATACCCTGCCCAATAGAAATCTGTCTGCAATCCACAATATCCACCATCAATATAACATTTTTCTCACTTAATAAAACAGATGTGTGTCCAACTTCTACAAGCCTAATAATTGTTAAACAGCAATAAAGAGAAGCCTTAATGTCAGTCTTTTAAAATATATGTCAACCTGAAGGATACTCACATTGTTGTGTCTACCAGCATCTCCTGTGCAATAGGACATCTTGATGAAAGAGTAGCAGCACTTGTACCCCCAACAGCCATCCTTCCAATAAGAGCCCCAGATACACTGGAAAGCAGCAACAGACATTCATTCAATTCAACTCAACTCATTTCAGGTCTTATGCACAAGGTATGGTCTAGAAGTTATTTATAGATTTTTGTATACTATTTTTGTGCACAAGGAATAAAGGAAGAAAAAGGAAAAAAAGAAACCTTTTAAAAACAGTGGCATATCTTAATACCTTAGCTATTTAACCTTGTATTAATCCTGGTGTTTTCCCCCTTATCCACTTAACATTACTACATACAATATGTGAAATTAGGTCTGCAAAAAAAAAAAAAACCCTCACCAACAGATTTATATATTTTAAGGCTGCAGTATTAAGATCTGCACTCACTGTGTGGTTGTTCACAAGGACATCTTCCTCATATTTGGAGCGTGCCACAGCTTTCTCTTGCCCTTTGATCACAGCTCCATGCCTGGAATACTCTAAATAATCCTCTGTCTGAGCCAGCAGCAGCTCTTGTGGAGGGACATCTAAATGCTCTTCACCGCCGTACTGTACACAACAAACATGTTTCATTATCAGAGCGTGCTTAATCATAAGATACACAAAAAGATGTCTCAATACCAGCTTTAATTTAACACAAGTAGCAGAGAAATACATACAACCATTACATTTCTTTAACCGTATACACAGTAAACCAATTAAACTCAACCTTCATTAAAGTCACTGATGTCTATTAAATGCTTTACTTAAACAAAAGTTCTACACAAACAAATCCACAAACCCAGATTCAAATTCTTCATGAAACCTGGTCAGTGAAGAATGAAAAAAGTGTGTTTCTTCCTACCCTTTCCAAGATGCTTCCTTTCTGCTCCTTTTTGAACTCCTCCTTCTTCACCTTGAAGGACTGGTGCAGAAGCTCCAGCTTCGTGGGGTCGGCCTGGAGATGTACCTCCGAGCCTTTCTCATATGCCTCCCAAGCAAACACTATCAAACAAACACAAAAATATACTTCCAACTCTTTCAGGGAATAGAAATGTGTGATGAGCCGTGCTGCATGCATGATAAATAGTAACTATTGAAGGAAATATCTAATATTAGCTGCAAATACTCACGCTGTGTCTGAGCCATGGTTATGGTAGCTCCCGAGTGACGTACAAAATTATCTCCTGCATACCCAACTCTACAAAAAAATCAAAATCAACATCAACACGAGCACTCCAGTATTATAAGGGCAGTGTAATTCCTAGTGGTATTGAAATTAACCTAGGTGTGCCCAGCCTTACTTTGTTAGTGCTCAATCCCAATCTTTTAGTTTTACAACTTGGAAATGCATACATATTAAATATAGAACAATCTTTAGTGCTTTAAAGCAAAACTACAGGAAATGTTTATTCCAGGTTCATTTGTAGTATGTAAAGTTTGCAAAACTGAAAGCAAGATGGCAATACTACTACGACTACAAAAAAAAACAAAACATAAAACTTACTCGTCTGGGTTCATGCCAGTATTGGCATATGGGTTCTCTCGCATGGCTCTTGTTTTAGGGTCATAGTAAGCAGAATTTGGATCCAAATTTCTAAGATACTATAAAAAAAAAACCCAAAAAAAGATTGCTATACACTAGTACAATCAGTATGCATATTTTTGTAAAACCACAGTACAATGTACAGGACAGCAAAACAGCAACACACGGATATACATTCCATTTGGTTTACAACCAACCTGCTTCAACCTTTTTTATTTGGTTAGAAGTCGCTCTTATGTTACAAGAGCACCTGGGTGATTATTTCACATGCCAATGTTTTAAAGGTGGGATAACTTACAGCACGATTCATGCTGTAATGGATTAATTCACAACTTCTGCTTACCTTTGCGATATCCTCCCTAATACGGAGGTTCCTGACAGTAATTCTTCTCTTGGAGTCAAAGTTCTGTCCTGGCATGTCAATGTCATCGGCATATTTGTCTTCATCCTCATCTTCACTATTGTGTTCTCTTTCCTGCAAATATCAAGCAATGTAAAAATCAAGACCCACTCCACTCCCTGCAATAAAAATGACTTACAGTATTCTGAATCCACAAGATCTCCAATTATTTTCCTGAAAGCGTTCAACGTTAATAAAAAGTCATTATGCTGTTTTCTAACACTTGTGCAGTAAGAAATGTTTGAACACAAAATGATTATAGCATTAGTTATAATTGAAAACTCAAAACTGGATTTCAGGAAAAGATACTTTGGCTATTACTGTGCTCTCACTAGATCCAAACTCTTTATTCTTATAGTGATAAATATTGTGAATACAAAAAATACAATAGGATTCAATATAATATGGTTTATCGGTTGTAACTGTATACTATATTTTCTCTTCTATTCATAAAATAAAGCATCTTACTGCCTGTGAATTATGTTCCCCATCTCCCCATTGTTTTCTTGAGTTCTGTAATAAAAAAAAGACAGATGTATCAACATATTGAAATACTTGGGGATAGTTATTCTATGGATGTCAACTCAAATTGCATATAAAGCAGTATAAATGTAACTCAAAATTAGGGAAAAAGTTATTTTCATTTCTATGGAAACAATTCAGTGCAAACATTACCAAATAAGTATTTATTTTTTAACTGGGCACTGTAACTCAATTTGTGTGTGGCCCAGCCCATACTCATTTGGTGACTGGCTTGGAATGGAACCCAGGCAAGATACCAACACATATTATGTGAAAATATAAAAAATGCTACAAAATCCATCTTGCGGAACTTACAGCTTGTTCCGTCAGCTTCCCAGAAGCCAGCTCTTCCTGCATTTTTTGAGCTTTCAGGGTACGTTTAGCCTGTTGGAAATAAAATTACGTTAAAGAAAAAATACATATGTCTCATCAACACAGTGGAACATTCATTCCATGACTCAGTAGTGTATTAACTACATCGACTAATTGATTGTTAAGTTGTTGTAGGTCTGTTATTACAACTGGCAGGCAAGAGGAAAAGCTGAGTTTCCATGACTAGTTCCATACGTACCAGATCAACCTTTGCATACTCTTCTACAATCCTCATGTGCTCCTCTGCATCGTACCCATTCCAACGATCCCTCTTTCCATCGTAGTCGAGTGATAACTGTAGCTGCGAATGTTCATCTGCTGCTATGGCAGTTCCTGTAAATTTGGCTCCCACTCTTCTAGGTCTCTGTAAAAATAATATGAAATCAAAAAGGACTACTAAAGAATTTGACACCAACTAAAACCATTGGAACTATATATATTTAAGCTGCTGGCCCATAGGTTCCATAGTGATTCAGCAAAACACATACTGGTGGAATTGTTACTAAAGAAAGATCCTCTGCTAGTAATTTACTGTATTTTTCTTCTTAGTTGAATTTGCTGTTATCTGTAATGTGATACTCAACAATTTGATATTTTGTAACAACGAAGTCACCCTGGATAAGTCTGCTAAGAAATAAATAATAGTTCCTAGTGCTCAGGAATTCTTAACTGGTGATGCAGATTAAAATATCAATTAAGCTATTTAGGTGGTTTTAAAAAGAGCCCTACATTGTTATTTAAAGCAAAATGACAGATATTATTATATTAATAGAATGTTAGGTTTGATGTGAATGTACCAAATATTGAAAGAAAACAGAGGTAGCTACAGTTATGTAATGTCTGATTACCAACCTCTAAGCAGTCCTTTTTCTTGTGCGTCATTGCCCCACAGTTCTCACATGCCCCTTTACGAAATTTAGTAGTAACTTGACCCTGAATGGAGAAAATAAAAGTAATACATATACATTTTGCAACTCGCTAACATTAAATTCTGAAACAAAAGGTCAACTTGAACTGGGTTATGCTTAATTCTCACCTCTTGTACTCCTCTTTTATACCATTCTCCAATGGAAGAGTACTGCTGTGTCTCTTCATCCTGTGGCCTCTGGTGTCTAAGGGTTGGTCTTTTTGAAGGATCAATGTACCAAGGTACAGAAGAGATGTACTGTGGAATGTGGGGGTTGATATCTCTGTAAAGTGTTAAAACACAAGTTATGGAAACAAGTTATGTCTGTTACATTTCTTTATGCAGACATCTGTACCATAGAAAGGTTGGTCAATAACGTTTTGTTAATAAATGCTTTAGGTCATAAGTCCTGGACAAAAAGCAATGGAAGTACTATTGTTAGTAAATGAACTTCTACAGTGCCGTTTATATTGCTTTAAATACTTGCTGTTTGGCGGTAAACTGTCTGATGCAATGTGGTTCAGCCAGTGTTATCCTACCGATGAACACTTACTTTCCCTCTTCGTCGACTTCAGCCGGAGCATTACCCAGCTTTCGCTGCTCTTCCAGTTCCTTCTTCTTCCTCCAGTCTTCTCTTGTCATCTTCTTGGGCTCCTCCAGACCCACCACACCTTCTACCCCTTCAGGGTTGGCATTCTCCGCTGGCACGCTAGCGGCCAACATGGCAATACGAATAGGGTACAAACTGAGAGGGAGAAAAAAAAGAGATAAAGAATTTATTGTACTTCTAAATACATAAATAAATAAATAAATAAATAAACGAACGAACATCAACATGACTCAAACCAGTGTCTCGATACACATTTTTTTAATACACACAATAATAAAAAAAAGTCTTACTTTTACAAAAGTAATACAATTTACGTTGATAGGACTACATTTCAATCGGTATATTAGCTTTTTTTAAAAAAATATATATATATATATAACTGCAAACACCGCATGCAATCATATAAAAAGCCTCAATTAACACATGCTTATTTTCTTTAAAGTCTTCATGGTAAATATTAAATATATGTAATGGGTTTAAAAGTGAAATTGACAAGATGGTATTATTCTTTATTTATTTATTTTTTTTACTAACTGGGTCAAATCACTACAAAAGCTCATAAACATGCACTTCCGCCATTATCAGTGGAATTCCTTGCTCTCTTTATCGGCCTCTACTTCACTGGAGAGTCGGTGATAAACACAGGCCTACTACGCAAGCGCAATACTGCGGCACACAATAAACACAATCGAAATTTTAAAATGGTCAAGACATACCTTTTTCGTTAAACCAAAAAGTATTCGCCTTCCGTTTAAAGTATATTAACTTCTACGATTAAACCACGGCACTAATGTTTACACTTTAAGAAAACGTCGCCATCTTCCCAGAGTTCAACTGGATAGCAACACGATGGCGTCATCACAACGAGTAAAAACTGAATAATAATGACCTCACATCCGAGTCTTTATTCCAGCAATACTGCCTTGTCCGATTGCGGTGTGCAGTAAACTGAATAGTCTTGGCATCGAGATGAATATGAATATCCCTTACACGAGTGTTAGATGGTAAATAAACAGCACACAACCCAGTGGGTAAAAATAATACAGCAAAATATATTCATTGATTTTTGCACAAATTACTGTTTTTCCAATTACCGATTTATTCTTTTTTAGGTAATTCATGTAGGGCTGTCGCCCTGTATAAACCCCTCCATATTTAGATTACATTATAGCTAGGGTTACCATCAGACGTCCCGGGAAAACTGGGAATGTCCCAGTTGTCAGCCTTCATTATATATATATATATATATATATATATATATATATATATATATATATATATATATATATATATATATATATATATATATATATAAAATCTAATGTATGATCTAATGGCTGATCTTAATGTCCCGGTTTCATTCTGGAAATCTTGCAGCCTTATGTATACCGTTGAGTTTTTTTATTCAAACTGGATATTAGAAGCTGAAATAATATAAAATACAAAGAATTCAACGAACTAAACACTTACGTCACTAACAATTACAGACAGTGTCACGTCTTCTATCATATAACCTTGGTTAGCAC
The DNA here is from genome assembly GCF_902713425.1 of Acipenser ruthenus. Lineage (NCBI taxonomy): Eukaryota > Metazoa > Chordata > Actinopteri > Acipenseriformes > Acipenseridae > Acipenser > Acipenser ruthenus. The sequence goes on from NC_081211.1 coordinate 23,536,211, forward strand.
ACTGCTTTAGTTTAAAAATGGCATATCTCCTGTTCTTGAGCTGTGTTCATTTTTTGTTCGTCACTGCTCCAGTTTACACATAGGGGACAATTAAATCTTCTGGCCGAATTTTATTTTCACCACAGCTTCGATCTATTTGGGATGATTAATAATGAACCAATCACGTGGCGGGTTATGGTTTAAAATAAGCCGCGAGGTTGGCATGAGTATCGCTTGTGTACACTTGATTTGAGATTGAAAAGCAGAAGTAAGGAACGGAACGAAACGAAACGAGAGGTTTGAAATGTTTTTAGTATGGGTTTGATGGTTTAGGGGGCTGTGTTTTGTCCTGGTGTTGGTGCAAGTTCCGGCTGAAAACGTTTGTTTTTACCCCAGTGTGAAACTATTCGCTGCAGTCGGTACTAACATTGTAATACCGTTGCTTATGCCTCTGAATGATTTTATATATTGGTGGTATGTTAAAGTCCCCCGATTACCATAAACTCTCTAAAGTAAAAGATAGTAATAGTAGTGACAAGATTAATCGGTTCACTTCAGCCTTGACTTGGCTTTTCGTAACGTGTAAATTGGTACATCAGTGCCTACATCAACTTCTGTTTATTTTACAGAACTTCGTTTAAAATGGCTTCCTTGGTTTTTGTCGACAAAGAAAATGGAGAGTTTGCCACAACCCTGGCTCCTAAAAACCGCGTGAGATTGTCAGCTCCAGGTAAGCAATAAGCCTAAACGTGTTTCTGGAAACTAATCAGTTCTAGCTACCCCACAATTGGCAGGTGTATCTTTTTCTAATACTGATTTCTAAAATGTATTTCAGTGAAACTTGGAGAGAAGGTGCTTCAGGTTCCAGGTAAGGTGTTGGGTATGACCCACCCCCAGTCTGCGCGTAGGGCTTTGGGAACAGTCAATCTGATCAGCTCTACTAGACCTGGTGTTGCTGGGAACAAGGAGAAATCCACAGCTGCAACAAACGTAAATTGCATTGAATGCACTAATCCATTCTAAATGTGTTTTATTTGTTCAACACTCTGCTGGCAAGGAAATGTAAACCATCTCTTTTTTTATATATATTTCAGATTGAAGTAAAGGCAGGTATGCCTGTTAAAGGGAAAGCAGGCTGTCCAGAAATTGAGAGATTCATCCCATATAATCCAGCTGGTAAGATTTCTCATTTTCATATATATCCAATGTACGAGATGGGTATGTGGAGGGGTCCTTCAACAGGTAGCAACTGTATTGGCTAGCAACCGAAGCTTTAGTTGCAAGTTTAATAATTTGCGCTCCCGTTTTCTAGCGTTTGAGAGCTTTGATGTTCCTGAAGATCAAAGATTAAGCCACCTGTGCTTGGCAGGATTGGCAGCTCCCACACCAAAGGAAGAGCTGGACAGTTTTAGTGTGTTCCACACGTCTATGAAAATGTCACCATTGAAGTTCCTGGAAGGTATGTAATGGCCAAATACATTTCTAATGTTCATGCTTGCAGGGGTGGTTAATTTGACACTTGTCTTTACACACATACCCTAATGGAGATACCCAACAGGTGGTCTGAGGCAGTCCCAAGTGAACCTTGAGACCTCTCAAATAACCTTGAATCTGCTTTACTGCACATAATGCTACATGTTGACCAATAAGATCTGTGCATCTCGTCTTCAGAATTTGTTGAATTACTCCTATTGCTGGAACTTAACCACTTGTGTTTTTAGAAGTCCCTGCCTGACTAGGGTATGTAACTAATGGGTATAGTTTGGGAATAACATGTTTTGCAATACAGGTAAGTCATGACTGTGTTTCTGTTTCTCTTGCAGATGATTTTTGTGCTGAAGTGGACTCATTCTTGCAGATTGTCAGTGAACTAACTATAGACCTGCCATCACTGGACATGGATTACTGAAGTTTTGTTCGATTTGCATGTCAATGGTTGGTGTGTGTGGTTAGACCCCCCACCCCGCCCCAGAATGTTTGTATTTATATAGAGCCTTTTGAAATAAAGTATAATTTTTACAAAAGTCTGTTTCTTTTGGAGAGCTGGCCCTAATCAAGGGAGATCTTTATGCTCCCATATTGAAAGGGATTCATGGTGGAAGTTTACTATATTTGTAACACAGAAGCCCTACAACGCTGTAATGCTTGTTGCCTCTAAACCAGATCACTGTACTGTTCTTCAGCACAGGCTTGAACTTTAAGACAATCCACTGTCATTGATAACCCTAATTGGAAGAAATCAAATGATACATTGAAAATTTTGAAATTCATCTGCAGGGTTTATCTGGTGACTAATTAAGAATTAGTAATATGGTGTTCTGCCTTGTTCATGCTAGGTGCTATGCTGTGCCCTACTGTTACAGTCAATTTTAGTTTCTAAAAAATGTATTTAGGAAAACATTGCCTAAATGAAATAAATGTTAGTCTAAGGGCTACATCTGCAGTACATTCTCAGACAATGAAAAAAGCTACTGCTTGTATTTTCTAGCTGATGCTTCTCTTAAAACTGACTTTTTTTTAAAATGTGGTGGTTATTGCAGGGGCACAGTTAAGATGCATTTTACCTGGTAAAATCTAAAGTGTTTGGGTTGTAAGTGACCACCCTAAACCATGGCTCTGCTCTTTCAGTGAGCTCACAAATAGATTAAAGTTAGAGCATACAACCTATAGAAGGTCAGCAGCACTACAGGTGTGGTTTTTGCAAGACCTATTTATAAACATGAACAGGCTCAATTTATTAAACTGTTTTACAGGGGTCAGTTCCATTTACTAACAAATAAGGAGCATTATGTTAGCCCCAAGAAACAATGTATCAAGAGTCACATTCTGAACTGAGTTCTTCTCAACAATAGAAGATTCAACTGGACAAGGTAAACATTTTGTAGCCATAAATGTACATTAAATACTAGTTTCATAATATAGAAAAATTCACTAGAAAGAGATTAGAGATTGAATGGGAGCCAAACAGTTTCTTAAACTGCACCTATGCAGTTCAGTTTATCTGAAAAATCACAAAGCAGTGTGTTTCTTGTGAATATAAATATGTACTCTATATCATTTTAAATTATTAACAATACCTGCACCAAGAATGTCCACTGACAGGACATTGCAGTTGCTCAGTGCTAAATGGTGTTCGTTTGAAGCTTTCTTTGTTAGAGAAGATGTCTTTGTAAATGGTTTATTTAAATGGAAGTTACTACCTCAAATGGAAATGAAATGCAAGAAATTGTGGTGGTGGCTACTTTTATTTATTAATTTATGTATTTATTATCACTGCAGCGTGGTTGTTAGGTTTGACACACAAGATGAACCAACATTTGAGTTTTAGACAAAGCAAGGGCTCCACAGTGTCTGCAATAGGGAATTAATCCAAATCTGTACAATATTTACTGTATATACCAGCATTTACAGCATTTCAATACCTGAGAGTTAGTGACAGTCAGTACTAGATGAATCAATACTGTAAAGATCAGCAACAGAACTCAAAATAACATCACGTATTTTTTCCTTTAAAAAATATGCACTTATCCAACGAGTTTAGTAAAGGTGGTGCTTTGTACCTCGCATTTATAAAATGACAAGTCTTAAATACAATAATCTGACATCTTCCATCTAAGAACACTGTTCATTTTGCCGGTCTCACTCGAGTCATTTCTCCAGTACTGCAAGCGGCGCTGTGAGTCGCCAATCTGATTTCTAGTCGATGATGATGATTATGAACCAATCAGATGGCAGGTTATGGTTTAAAACGAGCCGCAGGAGAGACGTGGGTATTGCTGTTGTAAACACAGTTGATTGCAGATTGAAAACGAAAAGGCGAAAATGTAAGAAAGCAAAACCTGTTTTAAACCGTTATAGTTATTAATGAAAAAGACACTTCTTAAACTCCATAGCAAGTGTGTGTCGAGGGTGGTGACTTGCTTACGCTTTGTCTTGATGTTCGTACTTTCTACGAAAACATGCTGTTTTTATTATTTGTTTTGTATTTGTACCGCGACCTTTGTTTATTGGTAAAACGTAGCAGGTGACGAGCGATACAGTCAGCTGCATTAAGCTGGATCTGGTTGCCAACTACGTTATCCTAGTTCAGCTGTATTACAGGGCTAAGGACTGGGTGGTGGTGGTGTTGTTAATTAGGCCTTAATTCAGTAATTCACGATATACGTTTGTTCTTCCGCATTCTAAAGAATACAAAATGCTAACCGTGCCTAGTTCGTGCTAAACTACTGTGTTTGTGTTTTGATATTCGCAGCAATTTACCGAAGATGGCTACCATGATTTTTGTTGACAAGGAAAACGGAGAGCTGGACACAACTGTAGGTCCTAAAAACCGCACGAGGTTGCTGTCTGCTCCAGGTAAACGCAGCTGTACGTTCAATTGAGCAGTCAAATACACCTCTCAACAAAACGTTAGTATTCTTCTACAGACAGTGTTTAGCCTTGCTGTAAAGTCGTTTCTTGAATGTGTTCTACAGTACATGCATGGTCAGATACTCTAAATGCAAAACCAAGGGACTAGTTTCAAATTACAACTTCTCGCAAAGATTATGCTTCCTCAGGTATATTTAAAAGGTCTGCTTTTGGGTATTGACTATCTTCTAACTGTCTTGCAGCCAATACATTTGGGGAGAAAGGTCTTCAGACTCCTCGTCCTGGGAAGGTGTTTGGTCTTGCTAACCCTCTCTCTGCTCGCAAAGCTCTGGGAACTGTCAATAAGATCAGCTCTGTTAGACCTGACGTTTCTGGGAACAAACAGAAGTCCAAGGTTGCTGCAAAGGTAACTCGTATCTAGGAGTGTGGTGTTCTTTATATGACCAAATCAGGTTTCTTATGATATTAAAAACAACTTGTGTATGGAGTCTAATAAATACAAATTGTAATCCGAAGGGTAACTGTTCCAGTCAGTTCATTTTGTATGCCAATATTGTTTGGGAGGGGGTAGAGTCATGCAAAGGGATATCGTTACTTTAGGCTATGATTTTATAATTTAGCTTGTGCTATGCGTCCTGTGGTTTTGGAAATGGAATGCATGTAATTGAAGTTTTTTTTTTTTGTGACAGCCAACAGAAAAGGTTAAAGTTTGCATGCCAGTTAAAGAGCGTCAAGAATATCCAGAAATTGAGAAATTTATCCCATATAATCCAGTTGGTAAGCATTTAAATTCATATTCTTTCACTCTACCTTTCTTAAAATGGGAGGGTGCTTTCTTACTAAATGCTCAATTTTTAATGGAGTAACAGGTGTCCTAGGTCTATTCTGGCCCCTTAAAATACATAGTGTGTCCTTCCCATTTCCTGAAGGGGTTTGCTTGCTCATATGCATTCCTCCATTTTATTTACTAGAATTTGAAAGCTTTGATGTTCCGGAAGATCAAAGATTAAGCCACCTGTGCTTGGCAGGATTGGCACCTCCAGCAGCAAAGGAAGAGCTGGACAGTTTTAGCGTGTTGCACTCGTGTATGAAACTGTCTCCATTGAAATCCCAGAAAGGTATGTAATACCATCTAACACACTTTCTCTTCTAAACCCTAATGACCAGTATCATCTTTAATAGACTCCTGAGCCTTGCATTTAAAAGGCAGTGTTCACATTCTGCAGGGGGTGTATGAGTTTCACACTTGGGCGACAATGCTAGTGAGAAATTTACAAACATCCACACACTAATACCACGGCTCTAAATGCCACTTGTGGTCCTGAGCAAATTCATGTTCTCCAAAATATTCCCAATCAACCCATATAACCTCTTCCTTATGACCTAGTTATCTGTCATTTATTTTTTTTATAAAGAGCTGAGATATCTTGTACTAATATTAATCCTAACCATGTTGAGTAATAGGACCAGGGTAATTTGTAATATAATTGTTTTTTGTGGGTGGTAGTCCACAGTGGGGATTTAGGAACCTGTACCCTGAAATAATAAATGGTGTACCGGTATTTTTATTTATTTTTTCCTCTTCTCCTGGAATAGAGAATTTATGTGCCGAAGTGGACTCCTTCTTGCAAACTGTCAGTCAGCTAACAATAGAGCTGCCACCACTGGACCTGGATTAAAGTTGCTCTGTGTTTGTTTTTGTTTTATGCTTGCTAAATGGTTTGATTTGTATAGTATGTGTAAATCCTTTGAATAAAGACATTTTACAAAATAGCTTTCTATAACGGACTGTTCAATAAGGTTTGTGCTACATATACATGTTAAGTAGGTGTCCTGTGCCCTAAAAGTGAGCTAATTCAAGAGAATGGGATATACAACCAGGGGTTTAACGTCTAGTAACAAGCATGACTGGGGTCCTTTAAAAACTTGGTAGGAAATTGTTTGCTTGACATTTTTTAAACAGTGCTCTTTTCATTGTGTGTTCCACCAGGTTTGGGCGCCCCCCCCCCCCCCCCCCCCCCGCCTAAACTTTATTGAGCGTAAATTGTAATTTGCTCTTGCATCCTAGAACCTCTTGTATTTTGCAGCCTTTGGCTTCACTTTGTGGTTATTGCATGGTCACTGTAGGAACTGATTTAAAGACACACTGGCCTCTTTTGGGTTGTACCTGATGACCACATTAAAACATTACTGTGGGCAGCAATTTGAGACTTGAGTAACAAAATAACATGGAGATTGTGTATTGCAATATAATTTGGGAATTGAATGCAGATTTGTTACAAATAAAACAATTCTACAGGCATGGGCATTGTATATAAAAATATAGGACTTTGTAATATGTAGCCATTGCTTAAACTAATGGTTGTTAAGCTTGGACTTCTGACCATATATTATCTGCCAAATTTAAAAATGTGTTTTATGGAAGACTTGTGACAATTTGCAGTACCCATTGCTCTATGATTTAAGCTGCTTTTTTTTTTCTTCCATTCATTTCAACCACTGTTGCTGATAAGATCAGGTCTCTATTCACGTTTCCTTCAACACCATATATAACAAGTAAGATAAATAACTGTTTTGAGTTAATCTGCCTCTTCAACTGCCCTGCTAATATTTTTATTGTGGAACTTTGCATGCCATAAGACAAGTTCTGTATCCAGAATATTCACACACATTTATATATATATATATATATATATATAAAACCCATACGTGATCTACATGTAGTTTCAGGAAACACACCACTAATGAGGCAAAAACAGGGTTGGTGTGCCTAGATAGAACATATAGTTTTGACAAACCACAAGCGATCTCCGATAAACCTGTAACGTGTTAATGCACCAAACAGTTTCCATCACGTCACACGCGTTAATCTTGTGTAACTAGCCAGGTCACAATCTCATTGAACTCGTTCAAGAAACGCAAACCATGACTTTTCTCTCTGCTATTATCACGTTGATCTTTTTACCAGGTATGTTCCGTGATTTTATTTTGTATTGCGTATGACTGATCATGTATACTATTCATATATTTTAATAGGCTATCCAGAGAATTGCTTTCAGCCACCTATATGCACAAAACTAAATAATAAATGATATTCGACACTCTTAATTTATTGTGTTTTTTTTTTTTGGGGGGGGGGGGGGGGTAATAAAGGCTATATTTCTTCCCACAAATCATGACATGATTGTTAATCTTAAATATAAAAACCCACGAATCTTGTTCTGTGCAATTAACCAGCTGCATTTTTATGAGGCAAAACACATTCCATATTGCATTGATATCAAAAGCGTTAGAAGTAATATATACTCATGATACATATCACAGTAAAAGGTGTGCTTATGAATAAAGAGTGTTTAGATTCAAATTAAATTCACGATTAGCTAACATGTTTAACAATCAGAAACTACAAAAACATCCATACAATAACGCGTTTAAAGTTGCATATATAATAAATAAAACTAGTTTATTTTTATTTTTCTGTTTTTACTTCATAAGACTATCAATTGGTAATTTTTTTTTTATGTCTCCCCAACGCGCGCACTGAATACAATTTAAAAAGTAATTGCAGCAGTCGATCGGATTACATATAATGTTAGCATATGATAACATTACTATTTAAAATGTTAAATATTTATTGCAAAACAAAATAAGCATCGACATATTTGTTACGTTCTTTATAGTGTGTCAGTTGGGATATAAACGCTGTGATAGAAAAATGAATGGAGGATAACGAAATAAAAGACAAAGCAATCTTGCACACAAACAATTTGTGGAGTTTTAGGGGAACACAAAATGCTGCTTTTTAATCTCGGAGAGCTCTGAGAAAAGCAATCCAGAACACCCGCAAATTAGATTTTACCAGAAATGAAACAGAATGATACTACTAAGGGTTTGTTCTTTTGATATGGGAAACCAATTTACTTTGTTGTTCCAGATTTTGTCTGAAATATAAATAGATGACCAGCATCAATATAAAATAATTTGCCATTTTACCAGATATTCAGACAGACTTTAATTCGAAATGACCATTGCTTTAATTAAAATATCTGTTCTATTACTTCTCCGTCAACTCAATATTATTTACAAACAGACCAGCTACACCAGTCCTTCCACGCGCACAATCTGTTAAACTGTTCAAATACAAGATCACATTGTCAAACGTTTCACCATCAAAATGCACAGGTACTGAAATGCGACATGTTGTTTCGCAGGTTTACTGCAGGACGCCTTGAAAGTAATTCAGCCGCATTCTATGAATGCCACAGTCGGTGAAGATGTCGTTTTGAACTGCACCTTCAAATCCAGTTCCACGGTAGGAAGCGCAAACTGGTACAAGGATGGAGTCAATATCTCAAACGTCACCCAGCCGTATAGAGGAAGACTCGTATTCAGCAGCACGAACTCTTTCAAGGCGAAAGATGCGTCCCTAAAGATTGTCAATGTTAGCGTGTCGGATTCTGGAAACTATACCTGTCAGGTGGAAGCTCTTGGAGACAGTGCAGGCTGTGGATCAGGCACTTTGCTCGTTGTTGGTAAGTTCGCGTTCTATTGTCGATTTCTGTCATTCAGTTTAAAATTATTTGCAGTTTTATTTTAAATAAAAATAACGCCAATTTTTTAAAGCGTTTTATTGATTCTTTATCCAGTTCAGTTTTTTATCCATTGTATTTTATAGTAAATAAAAACAAAACAAAAAAATGTGTTACCTGTGTTGTTCCAAATAATAATAATAATAATAATAATAATAATTATTATTATTATTATTATTATTATTATTATTATTATTATTGTAATATTGTCCTAAACCCACAACTGCTGAATCCAGCCGTTTTACAACAGTGAAGACTTAAGCTTTAAAAAGTTCTACAATTAAGTTATAATACTGTATTTCCCCATATATTATTATTATTATTTTAATGCTTTTTCGGAGTGCACCATTTAACTGCAGTAAAGTCTGTGTATCGGGACCTAGCAAGGTACAGTACCTCAGACACCGATGTGAAATAAGTGACCTTTTATTCATTTAAAAAATCGTTGAATACTTGGAACAGGGAGTGGTACAGTTTTATTAGTAACACTTTAGTTAGCGATCCATTTGGCCCTGTTCACAAAAGTTACATTTTGGTAACGCTTTAAACAAATAACTATTTAATGAATATGCAATTAACCCTTTGCTGAAGTTTAGATATATGTTATATATGTATATATATATAAACAGTCAATAGATATACCATGCATGTGTGCATCTATCATTAGACTGCCATTGGAGTTCGTATGTCATGTATGTTGAGTGTTTTTAGAGACGTATTCAGTAAAAAAAAAAAAAAAAAAAAAGACATACAAAGACTGGTAAGTAAAGCGACTGCTAATATCCTTTTCGCGGGATCATCTCAATTTGAAACCGTAATTGTACTTCGCATCCTGCGGTTTAAATGCACATTATTGAGGTACCAGTCTTTCTAAGGGTTTTCTTTCTATCTTTCGTTCTTTATTTATTTATTTATTGTTTTTACTAGAGCAGGAAACTACCAACTCAAATTGTAGTTTTATGATAGACAACCCACATATGATAGACAGACATGCATGGGCATATCCACTATTTAATATTAACATGTAACTGTAAGCTTCAGCAAATGGATAATTGCATACTAATTAAGTACTCAAAATAAAGCATTACCGTTTTTTAAAAGCTAATTTAGATTATTTAAATAAAACTGTATGTGTTATTGTTAATAAGATAACTAAATGTCACGTTTTCATTAATTTATAGGTCCTAAGAGAATCGCAGACAAGTCTGATGTGCTTGACGTCAGTATATGGACAATAATCCCGGTGGCTGTAGCTGTTTTTACTGTGATAATAATTGTTATCATATCTCTGTGTTTTGTTCTGCAGCGAAGAGGCAAGTATGTGTAAAAAAGAAAACTGTGTCAACAGGCATCAGTATGTGACTACTGTACATTGTTTTACAGGTCAAATTAAGTCTGGTTTATACTAAAGTTGTGCGACATTTGCTCAGAATGAGAAACACATCTGTATGGATACAGACACACAAAACACACACAGCACACCCTCATGAATCCTAAAATAAACCAATAAATAAATAATCCTTCACACAGGACTACTCAGATCACAGCACGAAAACAGTGTACACTAGTATCTTTAAATACTTGATTGTATGTACAGTATTGACTTTGTTTCTACTTTTTTATTTCAAGACCAAAGAAGGACAGAGAGGTAAGTTACATTTGTGGAAAAAATCCCAATTTCTTTTTTTTTCTTCGTCAAAAGAGAATTGTTTTCTTACTTGCGCTTTCTTACGTTTGTAGCAGGCGTGAGGGAATATATCAAAATGTCGGAACAGGAAATGTACAGTTGAACTCCATTCTGGGTATGTATAGTAATTAAACTATTTCCTTTTTTACTGAGAGAGAGAGAGAGAGAGAGAGAGAGAGAGAGAGAGAGAGAGAGAGAGAGAGAGAGAGAGAGAGAGAGAGAGAGAGAGACGCAAATACCTAACACAGGGAATAGTTCATAGGTCAAATGTTTAAAGCTATAACAACTCCAATAATTGGATCTAATTGTGATTTAAGATGAAAAGGAATCTTGACTTGAGTGCAGGGTGAATCATACTGTCAGGAGGTCACTGGCTGGAATCCTTGTGGTGCTGAGTTGTTGGTCTTGGCTGGGGGTCCATTGAGCTCCTGTGGGTTGGGGAGAATTGTCTGGTTATAGTTCACCTCATTGTGCTTCAGCGACCTCTACTAGTCAGGTGCCCCATGAGTCCAGGTGGGAAACATCGCAGGGTTCAGTAGCTTTGAAACATTCATTGCTGAGGTTTTGCGGATGAAAATAGGTAATTGCCAATATTTAAATACAGTAGTTAAGTAATAACTGCATGATATATAATTGTTATGGAATGAAATAAAGCAAAATGTTATCCCCTTGCTTTCAGAAGCTGAAGAAGACATCCCTCAGTACTTTGTTTTATCAGTAAGTATTAAATAATTAAAGTGATTTGTTCATAATATGTGTGAAGTATGTGCATTCCTATATAGACATTATTGTAGATTGCTTTTCCAATTTGTTTTGGGGTTTATACTATACAGATTAGGAGGTAGTGTGGTCCAGTGGTTAAAGTCCAGGACTTGTAACCAGAAGGTCACCGGTTGAAATCCCACCTCTGCCACTGACTGACTCACTTTTTGACCCTGAGCAAGTCACTTAACCTCCTTGTGCTCCATATACTACAGTATATAGTGTCATATTGTTTTTCATATCCTGAAAAGTATTGATGTTTTTCAAGCAGGGTTAAGTAGGATATTTGAAACAGCGTGTTCTTTTATGAAGTTTGCTAGTTTCAAATTTAACATGCAGTATTTATATTCTATACATTCTAAAGTGTAGTTTACGTGTTCTAAACAATTTTATCTTGACATTTTAAATCTTAGGATGAAGATCTTGTATATGCTGCTATAGACTTGGAAGAGCCCACCCATTGGCTATCAGATGTGAACGTGAGCCCTGTCATATATTCAGCTTTGAGGGAAGTCCAGTGAACCAATAGTGATGGCATTCAGAACGCATTTCTATGAAAGCTTAGTATTGCACTAGACGTCACCCACCCTGTTAGGTCACAAGGTTGATTTGTTGTGCAGTGAATATTTTCTGACTGTGCCCCGTTTCGAGTTTATAAAATGGACCACAGTATGTTTGAAGTAAAAAAGGGAAGAAAAGAATAAAAACTTGTATCTACGGTTAAACATGGAGGGGGTTCGATCGTGATATGGGGGGTGGGGGGTGGGGGGTGGGGGGGGGGGGGGAGCAATGCTTTGGACTGATCTGAAAAAGCTGAAGCATTGTGTATCCAATCTGTCTGAGCTGAAGGAAACATACAAGAAAGAATGCACCCAGATTTCACCAACAAGATGTAACTTACTGGTTAAGAATGATCACAAACGTCTGAAAAATGTAATACAAGCAAAAGGAGGTCACCCGACATACTAAAGCCGGGGGGGCCAATGCTTTTGTCCCGAACTAATACTTTAAATGAAATAAGTTTGTTTTATGATAAAGATTATTTGTTAACTTTCTAGAAATGAAATGTAGCTTTTTGTTTTATTAAAAAAAAAAAAAAAACAGTTTGCAATTTGTATTGTAAAATCTAGATACCTTTAACTACATTTCCAGAAGAAATGATTACAGTATGAATACATTATATTCTGGGATCTTTGGACCCTTTTCCCCTCACTCACTTTTCAAATGATTGGACAATGTCCTTTTAAGTTTACAACAGATGAAGACAAGAAAAAAGGTTCCACTGCCACCTAGTGGTCAAAGCTAAGACATAAGTGTTTTTATTTTTTCAGGTCTTATGAAGCTGTCTCCCAGTTCCTCCAGTAGAGGTCTCTCTTTCAACATGTTTGCAGTGAAGTAATTTACTTGGCGCTTGTGATAATGATTTAGATACAGTTTAATGACCAATATGCCAAGTGCAAGAACTTCTATGACATAAAACATGTATTATTCCAAATATTCCTAAACTGACAATATTCTCGAAGTGACGTATTTGCTCATGAGAAATTATTGCACGATTCATTTCTAAAACAGAAACAATATAAGCCTTTACATTAGCCCCAGGCAGCAAGTGAATCAACCAGCCAGATTATTGTTTCAATGACAAACTACAATGTTACTGTGTGTACTGCATTTGCAGGGTATTTATAACATAGTTAGCGTGCATCAGAGCAGCCTTGTATATGAAACAAGGCTTTCAGTTTGCCCAGTGAAACAGTCCTTGCTTCTGGAGTAGCAGTAGGTGTTGTGTGCATGCACAGTATGAGCTGTTTCGTGCCTAACATGGTGAGAACGAGTTTGAAATTTGCAAAAAGCAGCATTTTGATGACCTTTGTCCTCATTTTAAAAACCTGTCCGGGGTGAACATTAATTTCAAAGCTAGCTTCAAGTGCTGGTGACATAAGGATCTGCATTTCCAAACAGACAGATTTACAAATAGAAATATACCTGTTATGAACTGCTTTCAGGAAGTCATACATCTTACATTGTCGCCTTGGAAGTGCTAAAACGTGCAACGTGGTAGCAAGTTTCATGTTGAGTTATTATGATAGATACTACGTTGGGCAACAGTAAAACAGAGACAACTTCCTAAACTTGTATGCTTTATGAATGGCTGCCACTGTCATCTTGATACAACATAGAAACTTCATATGCAATGCAGTTTATATATATATATATATATATATATATATATATATATATATATATACAGTGCCTTGCGAAAGTATTCGGCCCCCTTGAACTTTGCGACCTTTTGCCACATTTCAGGCTTCAAACATAAAGATATGAAACTGTAATTTTTTGTGAAGAATCAACAACAAGTGGGACACAATCATGAAGTGGAACGAAATTTATTGGATATTTCAAACTTTTTTAACAAATAAAAAACTGAAAAATTGGGCGTGCAAAATTATTCAGCCCCCTTAAGTTAATACTTTGTAGCGCCACCTTTTGCTGCGATTACAGCTGTAAGTCGCTTGGGGTATGTCTCGATCAGTTTTGCACATCGAGAGACTGAAATTTTTGCCCATTCCTCCTTGCAAAAAAGCTCGAGCTCAGTGAGGTTGGATGGAGAGCATTTGTGAACAGCAGTTTTCAGTTCTTTCCACAGATTCTCGATTGGATTCAGGTCTGGACTTTGACTTGGCCATTCTAACACCTGGATATGTTTATTTGTGAACCATTCCATTGTAGATTTTGCTTTATGTTTTGGATCATTGTCTTGTTGGAAGACAAATCTCCGTCCCAGTCTCAGGTCTTTTGCAGACTCCATCAGGTTTTCTTCCAGAATGGTCCTGTATTTGGCTCCATCCATCTTCCCATCAATTTTAACCATCTTCCCTGTCCCTGCTGAAGAAAAGCAGGCCCAAACCATGATGCTGCCACCACCATGTTTGACAGTGGGGATGGTGTGTTCAGGGTGATGAGCTGTGTTGCTTTTACGCCAAACATAACGTTTTGCATTGTTGCCAAAAAGTTTGATTTTGGTTTCATCTGACCAGAGCACCTTCTTCCACATGTTTGGTGTGTCTCCCAGGTGGCTTGTGGCAAACTGTAAACGGATGGATATCTTTAAGAAATGGCTTTCTTCTTGCCACTCTTCCATAAAGGCCAGATTTGTGCAGTATACGACTGATTGTTGTCCTATGGACAGAGTCTCCCACCTCAGCTGTAGATCTCTGCAGTTCATCCAGAGTGATCATGGGCCTCTTGGCTGCATCTCTGATCAGTCTTCTCCTTGTATGAGCTGAAAGTTTAGAGGGACGGCCAGGTCTTGGTAGATTTGCAGTGGTCTGATACTCCTTCCATTTCAATATTATCGCTTGCACAGTGCTCCTTGGGATGTTTAAAGCTTGGGAAATCTTTTTGTATCCAAATCCGGCTTTAAACTTCTCCACAACAGTATCTCGGACCTGCCTGGTGTGTTCCTTGTTCTTCATGATGCTCTCTGCGCTTTAAACGGACCTCTGAGACTATCACAGTGCAGGTGCATTTATACGGAGACTTGATTACACACAGGTGGATTCTATTTATCATCATTAGTCATTTAGGTCAACATTGGATCATTCAGAGATCCTCACTGAACTTCTGGAGAGAGTTTGCTGCACTGAAAGTAAAGGGGCTGAATAATTTTGCACGCCCAATTTTTCAGTTTTTTATTTGTTAAAAAAGTTTGAAATATCCAATAAATTTCGTTCCACTTCATGATTGTGTCCCACTTGTTGTTGATTCTTCACAAAAAATTACAGTTTCATATCTTTATGTTTGAAGCCTGAAATGTGGCAAAAGGTCGCAAAGTTCAAGGGGGCCGAATACTTTCGCAAGGCACTGTATATATATATATATATATATATATTGCTTATATAATTTATCTGTATAGACTGTCAGTACCTGCTCCCTCTATTCTCGTTCCTACTCCAGTCGCTTTGACAGCCACTACCCAGATCTCGTTCTGGCTAACCCTCATAAGCTTATTTACTGCAACTGTACTTTTCTGTCTGCTCTCAATCATTCTCACTCATCACTCATCTTCTGCTCTGACGTATTCCCCTGCCTTATACCCCCCCAGCCTACCCCCCGATCCACTCTCTCACCAATCACTGCAGCACATCACTCCTCACCGGGGGCTGATCCGACTGGACTGCTATAAACTCACGAACCTTCCCCTCAGACACACACACCTTCCCTTCCCCCTTCACTGACCCTCACCTAGCTACTTCCTCTCGCCCCCTATTCTAACCCGCAGTGCCCTCTACAGTCCCTCAGGTCGCTACAATATACAACATATATATATATATATATATATATATATATATATATATATATATATATATATATATATATATGAAAAAAATAGTTTAGTTTATTACAATTACCCTTTTTTATTATCAAACTAATGAACCCCCCCGGAAGTCATTGTTATTGAAAAACACCGCTCTTGCATGACTGGGCCCAAGTACATCAGCGTCTCCCCCACGCCTGGCTGTACAGCGGCGATGAACCGTGAGCGTTTCCTGCTCGGAGCGGCTGGTGGAAGCAAAGGGGATTCCCCAGTGTCGGCAGCATTTGATTAAAAAAAAAAAAAACTTTAGCTTACATTGTATGATAACAGTTTTATTGTGTATTTAAAGCTTCCCACCCTGATAAAAAAATAAAATAAAATTAG
Source organism: Acipenser ruthenus (assembly GCF_902713425.1). Classification (NCBI taxonomy): domain Eukaryota; kingdom Metazoa; phylum Chordata; class Actinopteri; order Acipenseriformes; family Acipenseridae; genus Acipenser; species Acipenser ruthenus. The sequence goes on from NC_081211.1 coordinate 23,552,304, forward strand.
AACATAAAAAAATTATATTCAAGTATAGCTGATAGCTGGAGCCCATGGAATTAATATTACCGGCATTCTAAGGTTTTTTTTTTTCACATGCTCCCACTGGTCTTATGAAAATAAAGCTGCTATAAACTTTAAAACACTCAATTCTTTTTAAAGCATCCCCTTTTAGACTTTAGGCCAAGATTTGCGGTTTATAAAGGTCATTTTCTTATAAAGGTCCTGTTTTAATCCTCTGGCATTAACACATTGATGTTAAAGAAAGTCTTTATTTTGAGGTGCAGTGCATTTTCATACATTGTGTCGGGGGTCCTGAGGAGCAGTTTGCTAGGGTTGAGAGTTGCAGACCTGTGTGGGTGGATGTGGATCACAAATGCAAATTAAACCGAGCTTCAGTCTCTCTGCACAAGCAGGACATGAACACAGATAGTGATCACGAGAATAAAGTCCCAGTGAAAAGCGCTTGTGCTAAAAGGAAAGTGTATCATTATCTGAGATTTAGGTCTACGTGTGGATTTCAAAAAGGATACCGCTACTTAATGTATATAATGTTTAGTAGTGCCTGTGTGCCCTGCCAGTGAGAAGACTGTGGAGCAGGTTTACCATGAGCTTCATGCGTGTCATTAAACTTAGTCAATTTAATTAAGCTTTAGCTGGGAAAAAAAATACGTTTTAGAAAAACATGCAATAAACAGCAATGAATGGATCAACATGAACACTGTTTATTGCATCCATTTTTCCTTGCTAAAGGTTAAGTGACTGGTAACCTTAAATGTAGGATTAGGGAAGTATCTCAAAAGAGCTAACTGCCTGGAATATTTGTTCTGTCAGTTTTATGAAGAGGAACGACACACCAACTTCTCAAATCAAGCATCATCGAGCGACATTGTTAAAGGTCATTTCTCATGAGTGGCATCAAACCGATACAACTCAAGATTCCAGGCAGCCTATTTCAGCCATGTGCTTACGAGTCAGTTTTCTTGAAATGTTTTCTTGTTTTATGTATTACTGGTAAAATATTATTGTTCATAGCTTTACGGTATTCTTTGCACTGTCCACACTGTACGACAGGTAACAGGCACAGCTGCACAGTACAGTATGAGGAGCAGGAGAATGATTTAAACTGCACGGTACAGTGTGAGGCGCAGAAGGATGATTTAAACTGCACAGTACAGTGTGAGGCGCAGAAGGATGATTTAAACTGCACAGTACAGTGTGAGGAGCAGAAGGATGATTTAAACTGCACAGTACAGTGTGAGGCGCAGAAGGATGATTTAAACTGCACAGTACAGTGTTAGGAGCAGAAGGATGATTTAAACTGCACAGTACAGTGTGAGGCGCAGAAGGATGATTTAAACTGCACAGTACAGTGTTAGGAGCAGAAGGATGATTTAAACTGCACAGTACAGTGTGAGGCGCAGAAGGATGATTTAAACTGCACAGTACAGTGTGAGGAGCAGAAGGATGATTTAAACTGCACAGTACAGTGTGAGGCGCAGAAGGATGATTTAAACTGCACAGTACAGTGTGAGGCGCAGAAGGATGATTTAAACTGCACAGTACAGTGTTAGGAGCAGAAGGATGATTTAAACTGCACAGTACAGTGTGAGGCGCAGAAGGATGATTTAAACTGCACAGTACAGTGTGAGGAGCAGAAGGATGATTTAAACTGCACAGTACAGTGTGAGGCGCAGAAGGATGATTTAAACTGCACAGTACAGTGTGAGGAGCAGGAGGATGATTTAAACTGCACAGTACAGTGTGAGGCGCAGGAGGATGATTTAAACTGCACAGTACAGTGTGAGGCGCAGAAGGATGATTTAAACTGCACAGTACAGTGTGAGGCGCAGAAGGATGATTTAAACTGCACAGTACAGTGTGAGGCGCAGAAGGATGATTTAAACTGCACAGTACAGTGTGAGGCGCAGAAGGATGATTTAAACTGCACAGTACAGTGTTAGGAGCAGAAGGATGATTTAAACTGCACGGTACAGTGTGAGGAGCAGGAGGATGATTTAAACTGCACAGTACAGTGTGAGGAGCAGGAGGATGATTTAAACTGCACAGTACAGTGTGAGGCGCAGAAGGATGATTTAAACTGCACAGTACAGTGTGAGGAGCAGAAGGATGATTTAAACTGCACAGTACAGTGTGAGGCGCAGAAGGATGATTTAAACTGCACAGTACAGTGTGAGGCGCAGAAGGATGATTTAAACTGCACGGTACAGTGTGAGGAGCAGGAGGATGATTTAAACTGCACAGTACAGTGTGAGGAGCAGGAGGATGATTTAAACTGCACAGTACAGTGTTAGGAGCAGAAGGATGATTTAAACTGCACAGTAGCGTTAGGAGCAGAGTTAACAAGGACCATAGATCAGTCTTCTTTGATTGTGATAACAAAACTATTTGGATGGAATTTGCGTCTCTAGTGTGGCAGAATTGATGCTATGCATGCTTACATTGGATTCTGGAGAAGGGGGGTTTGACAAAAAGAGTGCGAGAGCAGTGTATAAAAGCAGAACGAGGCACAAAATCGATTTTTAATGATATGTATGCAGTGCAATTCATACTGGGACAAATATTCAAACCAACACAGTATGAAATGTATTTGGTGGCAAAAATGACCTTTGTATTTGTTCATATAAGAGAATTAATCAAAAAAGGTATCAGACAAATAAAACCGATGCATAAAATGACGCCTGAAACACACTTAATCATTCTACTGTATATGAAATCTCTCCTATTTTAGTTTTGTGATATGGCATGAATTACACTTTTATTTTCTATATTAGAATATTCATTTACATTTTGAAGGAATATTTAAACATGATAACACATGTAATTCTTTTTATTCTAGTGACACATTGAAAACTAACACACTGGGACCAAATGCATAGTAGCACTCACAGCAAATGTTTGGCAGAACAAAATGTTTTCACATTTTCTTTTGATTATTTTGAGGTTTTGAACGAAATTCTGCTACACAGTGCTTGAAAAGCAGGCGAGCTTATCAACCCGTTGATAACAGCTGTCAGGATTTCCCCATATCAACCCATGGAGTTTACAGACAGGAAGCTCAGTATCGAGCACTTGACCATAATTTCCTTCTTGGGTGTCGCTTGGGGTTTTCTGAGAGCTCTTCCGTTGAAATACAGATGCTCTATCTGGCTGACAATTTGCATTAAATCTGCATTTTTTCAACATTTTAAACAATTTTTAAAAATACATTTTATTGCTAATCCTAATGCTTTTGTTCTTCTGCAAAAAGGGTACATTATTGAACTTGCATATTCCTGTGCAGTAAATGCAGCCCACTTTCAATTGAGCTAGGGATTAAGAAGGGACTTTCCACAGCTAAATGTGTGCTGGGTGTGTAAATGGAATATACGCCTATGCAAATGAGCAGTTCATCTGTTCCCTTATATACTTAAGTGTCTAAAAGAGAGAAACAGAGGTGGTATTTTTTTTTTTAAATATCTGTGACATCAGTAATTTTGATAGCTGATTCGGCTACAGCAGGCCAGAGCTCCAGTAGAGGTATCTAAATGAATCATCATTTTGTAAAGTTGGAGTAGCAAGTTTCATGTGAACAAAGAGGTGGAAGGAAAATGAAAGAAAAACTGAAGTTAAGAACAAGAGGACACACACATTTAAGCCACCTTCGCCCTGACTGCCTGTGAGTAAAAACTGGAAAAGATTACAAGTTTATTTCACGCAAGTGTTTCTCAGTATTATCACTGAGCATGTGCACAGCGTGACAGGAGCAGACTGTGCTTTCAATAATGAGGCTGGTAACACAGACAGATGAATGCGAAGCACTCACATAATTCCTGTCTTGTAATTCTGTTGTTTTAATGACACCATGGAATAATTTCTTAGACAGTAATTGTAACTGTTGGTGTTTTAACTGCAGGCTTTTATAAAGTTACACCAGGCAGATGTTTTAAAAGCTTATCTCTTGGTTTGCTTCTGTTTTTGTTACTGTTTGTCAGTAAGTGTTTTTGAAATTGTACAAAGCCTGGGCGCATTAAAATGGATCTGTAGCTTTAATAACTACAGCTTTTCTGTAATTAGTACGTAGTTAGGAAATAATTAGTTAGCTCAAATACTGTATTCATTTTAATCTCTTTGATTTATACAAATTGCATCTTCTAAAACATAAATCATATTCCCTAATCAATTTTCCTTTCTCGGTATTAATTAGGAAATAAATTACAACAAGCACTAATTAGGGAGCAAAGGAAAAATATATTTTTAAATATGCTTTGTTTTTACTAAAGCTATTTCAAATTCTATACATTGGTCAGTACAAACAAGTTATTGTATTGTTTAAATAATTCATACAGTAAGCAGTACCATTTGTTTGAAAAGTAAAATGCAGTATAATGCTTTTTTGGGGGGTGGGGGGCAACAGTTACTTTTTAATCGTGTACAACATGAATTCAGTTTTATTTGATATTCTGTAAAAGCCCTTTATTTATGGGCATGTTAAAGTGCAAATTGACTACGTGCTGAGGATGTCAAATAGATTATACATGAGAGGCCCTATTTTCAAAGCCTTTCCTCCATTCTTTAATGAACTCTTGTTCTTTGAACAGAGAATAAATCGTGTTAATGTTACAGAATGAAAAACCAAACACATTGAGAGTGCCTAGGAGGACTCCAAATATATGACTTAGTTGCTTGGTTCTAGTTTTGTGAACTTGACAGGTGGTGTACCTCTTTAAAATAAATAGGAGTGAATTAAAGACTGGGGTAAACACTTTGAAAATACAGCCTGAGTAGTTTACACATCAGAGAAGAGTATAGGCTTGGTCAACATTACATGCAGATCTTGTTGATCCTTTCAAATCATTCATCGAATATACTAGTTTAATTAGGAAAGATAATGTTCTACTAACTAATCCACTTTTACAGTAGAAAGGTTGCTGGCGACCATTTTATGTATAGTTTTTTATATGTTTTGGTAAAATTTAATTATTCTAATCAAACCAACCCTTTAGTACATTTTATGTGTCTGTGTATACAAAATGTATATGCATTCATTTTGCGATATCAATTTTGATTTTTAATTGCATTGCTGGAAAATATGTCGGCCAAATTAGTTGATTTTAGCAACCCACGTTAATGGAAAGAGACGTATAATTAGGACTTGAACTTTTCGTTTTTTATTTTCCAAATCTCTGCCTCCTTTTAAATGTTAGTTAGTAGTTGTTAAGCTGTCTCTGCATCGTAATAAAAGACAAAACTACTAATTAAAGACTAGGTTTAAGATTTTTTTTTCTTTGCTGCAAATCAAGGAGATTTTAAATGATGGACTTGCTGAAGAGAAAATCTGTCAGGACAACTCTGTTAAATGAGTGAAAATAACAAAAGCACAGTGATAAACTAGGAGACTGCAAGAATGAAATGCAATTAAGATCAGCGATGAGCAATTAACATAATCTGTTTCAAATAAAAATTAAGTGAAACAGACTAAGGCTCAGTCAAGATATGATGGTAAAAACCAGTGACACTGCTTTGTAATTAACAGCTTTTTCCGAGTTTAATTAGGAAACAGAATCAGCTCAAAATAAGTTTAAAGGGATCATGTGATCAAAAATAAAACCTGAAAACTTCAAGCCCCAAGTATATATCAGGATTATGAATGACAAAATATATCTTATTGTAATGCAAGACAAAATATATCTTTTTGTAATGCAAGACAAAATATCTTATTGTAATGCAATTCAGACTCCATTTTAGAAGGCTGATATACTTTCAGACCTAAGCTGACTTTTTAAATGCAATTGGATCAACAATTCAAAATGAAATACAGCATTTCTGACCATTGCAGCCACCGAACAATGTTATGGTGCCAGTGTTTCATCAATAAACTGATGCTTGAAATTGAAAAATGATATACAAAACAATACTGGCTGAGGAGCTAGTAATCGTGGCTTGTGTGGAATCATTAACAGTGATTTGTTTTCTGTCATTTTACTTTGCAAAAAAAGAAAGAATTACATTTTACATTTATGAAAAGGGGAGCCCTCTAAGTCAAATCACCATGTTGGGTCAGCTGAAAAAAACATCCACACCTGTAGTACTGTATAATAAGTGATGGACAATGAAATACAATAATCTAGAAACCTGCAAATCTGTTCACAAAACCCAACAATAGATCAGCTCCCTAAACACCCTGAAGGATTCCATCTGCAGTGTCTTTTGGAAGGAACCCAATGATAAAGGGCTACCATTTCACTATTACAAAGTGAGACTTTGTGAGCAGACAGAAGCCATGCAACACAATTACCTTTCGTGATGACAATACTGCAAAGGGAAGCCAACCTGATCAAAATGATGAAGCTTTCATACAAAACATGACTAATGTTCCTTATTTCAGATAGTCTGTATATTGTTAGATCCTTTCCAAAAAGCCAGCTATTGAATTATGAAAATCTAAACTACATACCCTTACTATAAGGCACGTGATAAATACATCCATTATGAAGAAAGAATGGAAAAATACCAGAGTACCAATAGCTGTCCCTTGCCAAGTGTTGCAAAGCTGTCATTGTGTAACTTCCTTTCACCAGCCTGTGCCTATCAGTGGACACTGTTCCTGTTTCATTACCATATAAAGGCTTCTTAAGTTCACAAGAATAAAACTGTGCACTGTTATAAATACAATCTATAAATCTCCATAAATCTACAGTACAAATTGAATTTATATAAGGAAACAAATACAACCAGCTATACATGGTAAGATTCTAATCCACAATATAAATCCACAAGCGAGAGGGGTTTACTCATGTCATCAGAACCCCAGATAAAATGGCCGGGTTACATGTACAGAACAGCATGCTCTATGTGTTGTAATTAGATCTGAGACATTTCTCTGGTTCCTCCAGTTTCTCACAGATAAACTCATAGTAGTTTTTTTTGGTCATTGTGTTGCTGCATTTTCATGCTCAATACATTATTCCTCCTCTTCGTAAGACAAAATTTCATATAAGAAATATATGTCTACTGTAGATAATAATAATGTTAAACTAGTATGGCTTATATTTGTCACCAGAGCCCTGATCTAAAATAAGACCGCCTGAGACACCCTTATTAATGTATAACTTGGCATACTGGATTTGTCATAATATATATGAAATAAAATGTTTTAGGTGGACATATATAGCCACTGATTTTTAATACCAGCTGTTAAATCACATCAGATAATACACATTTATTTAAAAGTAATTAATAAAATCAGTTGTTGTAAATGGTAACTGCTGTATTTACTCTGTTGTACAGAAATTTTGTTTCTAGCATGTCTTTGAGATTTTGCAAATCAAATAAACTAATATGATACAAACTTAATATTTCTTTACTCCTATTTTAGACATTTAAAGATTAGTATTAGTATTGAACAACAAACATGTTTGATGAAGGAAACCGTATCTTTGGTGTTAGAATTTTGATAAAGAACACACCTCTATGAATTTACATTACTTTTCTGAAAAGGATAAAAAAGAAGCAGAATTAAACTAGGTTCCAGCTAGTTCAAATAGTTTTATTTGCCTTTAGCACAAATCTATTATTATTATGAACTGTGTTGTCCTAACTCAAACACACTCAGACGTACAGACAAGAACCACTTAATTGAGAGGAAATGTAGAAATTATAACAGTATATATTTTCCAAGAAACAAATCAAGTTGTTGAGTCGGTCGACTCGGGAACAGACAACTACCAAAGCATTGTTAATGCAAGTATGAATAAAGCCCTCTGTATCCGTCCTCTGTAAAAGAGATGATTCTATTGCACTTTGGTCAGCAAAGTCTCATTTTAAAAACAGGCTAGGTGTATGTAGAGATACATTCGCTTTCTCAATACGAGACAAGGAAAGAAAGAACCACAGGTTTAGGACACGGCTAAAAACATGTCTGAGAGTTTGCAAACAAGTAGGGTTATCTGGAGATACAGAGCCAGATTTGAACAAAGACAACCTGGCTGTATCTTATCAAATAGCGTCATACTATGTACTGGGGTTTTATGGAACATGATACAGGTAAATGTTAAGCTAGCTTGTGATTCTGGATGTGTTGACCTACTTCTTAACATTACTACACATGAGAACGCTCAGTTTAAAAAGGTTGGTGTGGCTGTTTTTAGATCTGCCACTGTTTAGACCTTTTGTCGTTTCCAGAATTGTTTTCCTGTATATTATGTATCACTACAAAGCCATTTATGAATGCTGTTTCGTTGATATTTCAAATTCTTGTTTTATTTCCATATCTCAGATTCATTCATGTGGAACATTTGTATAAAACCACCCATTGTGTAAGTTAATTAGCAGTGTTTCAAACACACGCTAGAACAAAACCGAGCTATTGAACAGAATGTATTAATCTTTAAACATGTTTTTCATAAGGGAGTTCAGTTATATTGAAGTTAAGTAATGGGTCTGGCAAGCTCACAAAGAAAACAAGAGCTGGATAAATGATTTATGTTCTTTAATTAATATTGACTGCTGAGCCATCTGTCATTCTTCATTATAATTACAGTTGTTATTTTTTACAGCTTTTGTGTATCAGACTAGTTTTATTGTTTGAATATATTATAGTTAACCAAATACTTTTTTGTTAACAAAAAATAGGGATGGTGTCTTTGGTTAAGGTATAGCTGCACATAGTACTTTTATTGGGGTTGGATAGTGCATGGTAATTGCACTGCTATGTAATTACAGTGTAATAATGACATGAGTATCACTGCAAAAACAGCATTAGAAAGAATGTTTCTGTTAGGACTATTAGGATATAAAAACGCTGTAAAAGATGAGTACACTGGCACCAGACCTGCTTCCCCAAGTACAAAACGTATGTGAATGACCAGCAAGTGACACATGCATGGAGGTGTGTAAAAGTGGAGCAACACTGGCACTGTAGAAAACAGGGGCAACTGAGTCAAGTGGAACATACCGAAGAGAGAACACAAAGAGAGGGTGTGTGTGAACTATTCATGAAACATAATGAAAAAGAACATTTATTTGCACATTTATTTAAGATGCTCCATTGAGATTGCTTATGTCAGGCCCAATGTTTTGATCTAATACAGATCTTTATCAGGAGGGCTGGTGTAAAACAAGTTTGGTTTTGGCTGTTTTTCGTTGGCTAGCATCACAGGAACCCACGCACCAACACACCACAGTCCTGTGAAGTAAAAAGAAGAAAACCCGTTTGTGCAAGGCATTTGGTTTTCACAGCTCTCGATGTAATACCCAGCACATGTAAACTGCTCATTACAGAGCCTTTCAATGGAGAGATTTCTCGAGCTCGTTGGACTTCATGAAGCTTTCAGCAGTTTTGTATGTGGTGTAATTGTTTAATATTCAACATGACTACTGTGGTGATGTTACTGATGATGCAGATGACCACAATCATGTGACAGGAAGAGGAAATTAGGTATATTGTAGTGCATTGTTATTGGATGAGACGAAACACATATAGCCATGAAGTAACAGGAAGAGAGGCAGTCTAAAGACTTTTTTGAAAGTTTCGTACCAGCACTGAAGTGGGTGTTACAACCAGCTATGGTGAGATATCTCTTCTGTTAGTGTGTTTGTTTCTTTATTTTTATTTTTAATGCATGGCCATTCTGCATACTCACAGTAAGAAAACCTGTAACATCTCAAAAGTCAAAATATGTCTATTGTTGGGGAGAAATGCTATTATTCGCTGTGCACTGTGAAACTTTTTAATCATTTACTCTGATAGATAATGAATTTGTCCGATTAACAACTTGTACAGAGAGATTGAGGCTCTCATATTCAATGGAATGTGTGTTGGGCACGTGGTTTTTGTGCATGCGTGTGACTTGGTGTAAGGAGTGATCATGGCTTGTGTGGGTTCTTTACATGTGTGTTTTGTGGGGTATGAAGCAGGCTGTGGTTATGTTTTTATGAGGCTGGGGTTTATCCCACATTTTCCCAGTGTGCCCTGATCATCACTGATAACTTTATTTTTTCTCTGATTAACCTTTTTCTCTGACAATACAAAGAAAACATATCGAAGACATTTCTGCACACCAGCATCGACAGGCAATGAAGGAAGCATTTTTGAAAACTAGTTTGAAGAGGTATGTGAAAATAAGAACTGAAATGAGCTCTCAGCTTTGAGAACTGAATTCCATGGGTTTTAATATCAACTCCGACCCACGGAGCTCAGTTCTACAGCTTGGATGCTTATCATAGCATCAATTGTAACAAAAGACTACAGAAACAAGCACAGGCAAGTTCTTCTTTTTGGTTCCAAATGATTACAATGGAGAACTAAGTAATTTGATCATTACAGGGTATACAGCTATGGCCAAAAGTTTTGCATCACCTATAATTTTAGGACTGTGACATAAATCTATATGAACATGTAATCAAAGAAACTACAAAATGCTATTGCAAAAGTCTACCGGAAGCCATAATAGTAGTACAGTATTTCATGTTAGATTTTGAAATTATTAAATTGTTGTCAGCATATGGAAAACTACAAAGTATTAATTCAATATGTTAACGTAACATTATTCAGCAGGTGTCATTCGACTATGAAGCAAAACGAGTTAATTCTGTAGGGTGATGCAAAACCTCTGGCCATAGCTGTGCTAGGACGAGGGAATCATTACAAGAGGATGCATGGTCAGTTACAAAAAGTGTAGAATAAGACTGCATGCTCAAAAAAATCTGAAAAAACTCTCAAATGTAATCCCAGCTTCCTTTCACTCAGCAGTTATCTTTTTCCATTCTGCCTCTCCATGTCATTTTTTTTAGATTCAAGAATCATTCTGTCATTGTATTCAAACTGGTTTCTTAATCCATTCAAAATGTATGTGAGTCAGTTGAGTGATTCAGATTGCTTGATTTACTAAATGCACTTTATGACTGCAAAAGCATGTATTTATAATGCAATACAAAAGAATTCAACAGAAAAATAGCGCATTACAAACTTATGCTACATAATGAATGTTTTTTTTTACAGAATATGAACATCTCTAATTTAAACGTACCGTATTATCATCTATGTTATAGCCCCTCCTTAATATACATTAGTTGTACAAGTATCTGATACAAATGTGTTAATACATGTGTTATAAAGCATGTTATAAACACTATTACACAGCGATTAATAATAATGAAATAATATAGCTATGCAGTGCTGTAAGAATGTAACTAATGCCTTTATAAGAAACCTATAAACAATTTATAACATGTCATGATGCTGTTCACTAGTAATGTGCAATTAAAATGTTACTCTAATAAAATGTTCATAATTATCAAAACGCATTGGTTTCATTTATGAATTCCCACAAACAGTTCCTCATATAAGAAAGCTGGAGGATGCAATGTATGTATATTAAGACAAAACAAAAGCACATTTATTCATATCAGAGCAGAAGACACAGACTGTCAAAATGTAAAATATGAAGACCCAAAGACATATTTTTTTTTAAATTATTACATACCATGAAGAACAAAGGGTCCATGACTAGGCCATCAGCTGCTGTTCATGATATGAAGGCAGCCACTCTGCTCCTTCCTAAACGGTGTGTTAGCAAGACAATGCCGTGTGACACTAATCTCTGTATTAGTCATCTTCAACAGTCTTTTAAATGGCACGGCTATTGATTAGGTTTTGACTTGTACAGACTGACAACTCCTACAGCAGACACTCACCAGCACACAACTCCAAGCTAAGAATAACATGATACTGCATCTCGCAGAACATTGAAAATCTAAAGAATTAGTACACGGAATAATATTAAAGGTGGCATTCCACTTCATTAGCTGTGCAGAAAGGTATTAGGAATAACAACGGCAATAATAAAACATTTTTTAAAACGTTTGCCAACTTTTAGACTGCCTATAAAAAATGATCGCAAGATAGAATAGCAGCAATACCTTTGGAATCTCCCTCTTGTGGTCACAGCTGTACATTGCAGTTTAATCTTCTGGTTTTATTACTTGTCCCCATCAGCACGTCTTTAAAACAACAAATGATATTTTATTAGACTCCTGGTAAAAGGCAATGTGATCTATACTGCATTCACTTAATAATGAAGCAAACTGGTAAAACAAGAAATAGCACAAGGGCAAGATATATCTTTGTATGTTTTTTTTTTTTTTTTAAATTACTGATCACGATTACATGTTGCAGTGTGGAGTAGTGGTTAGGGCTCTGGACTCTTGACCGGAGGGTTGTGGGTTCAATCCCCAGTGGTGGACACTGCTGTTGTACCCTTGAGCAAGGTACTTTACCTAGATTGCTCCAGTAAAAACCCAACTGTATAAATGGGTAATTGTATGTAAAAATAATGTGATATCTGTATAATGTGAAATTATGTATAATGTGATATCTTGTAACAATTGTAAGTCGCCCTGGATAAGGGCGTCTGCTAAGAAATAAATAATATTAATGTTTCATTGTTTAGCAATCGTTCTTCTGGTAATGTACTTTTTCCAGTTTTTGGAGGCCCAGAGGTGAGTTTCTCTTAAAAAAGCAGTGCCATCACTGATATCACTGCCAGTACTATTCTGACATAAATCTGGGCTCCAGCACAGTGGTACTGACTAGTTAGCAAGCAAACAGTGCAAGCAATTCACACACAACCTACAACATCTTAACAGTATTCACATTCTATAGCAAAGAAACATCAAGTTTAAAACTCCATTTGCACCACAGCACACAGCAGCATCTTCTATTAAATCTGTAACTCCCACCAGAGCCCCTTTCTAAAGGGATGAATACAGTTTTCTGATTAAATAAATACAAACTGCGAGGATTGTTGAGTAAGAATCCATTTCGCAGCCAGATAACTGACATTTTCTTCACCTCGCCTTGTTATTTTCACACTTGGTAATGTATTCCTGCATTAACACGCCTGGAAACCTATTTGTCATCAAAACAAGCTTTTTTTTTAATGTGCCTGCTATAGGACTCGACCCTGCCTAAAGTGTAGTTGTTGTAAAAATCATAGTGTGAAAGAGTACAGTATAGTACTATACAGGCAACACTGCACTGTCCTGCCTATGACAAGGGAACAGCTAGCTACTAAGTGTGTCCTAACCCCCGGGTGTATGGAGGCTTTCTGTCTGTCTGTATGTAACACTTTCTATTGCATATGCATTTCACAACCACAAAACTGCAGTATAGGGTTCATATTTTAGGTGCAACAAAAACAGTATTTCATGTTTCATTCTCTCACTCAGAATCTGAGAGGCGCTGGCTAATTCATTCTTTTGCTTGAGTACAAACATTGAGTGAAAAAAATGACATTAAATAACCGTGGAGCGATATTTCAACGAATACAAATGTATATTAATAGTATAATATTAATAACACTAGTAACACTGTAGTATACAATACTGGTAAAAAAAAAAAAAAAGTGAATTGAATAGGATTCTGTATTCCAGTTTAATCGTGTTTAATTAAACAGAAGAAGTTTTTATTGATTTATTTTGTATCCATTGTGTCGCTGTGATATTGTAACTATCGAGGTCACTAATTAATTGGACCTGTTATGTCCAAGGACGATGCATGAACGCAATCCCACGCTCGACACCCAGCTACTATCACTCCGAGACGCAACTGCATCGACCAATTAAAATAATAACCCTATCGACTACGCAGCCTGATTAGATCTCCTGCGCGACTCTCTTATCTGACACGAGCCCTTAGCAAAGCAGGCTGCGCGTGTCTCCTGTGCTCTTGTTTCTGTATCATCTTCAGTCAGCAGTGGAAAGGTGGACTGACGGCTCTCTTTGCGCCATTTTGAAATGAGATTAAACTGGTAGTGTCAGAGCATCTCTACAGTATTTGCAAACAAGCAGGTATCGATGCAGAAGTCACACCCACGCCCATTTAGGAGAATTAACTAATTACGGACAGCAGAGGAAATAACACCTTCGTCGGGAAAAATGATCCCTGGTATGACACCTGCATATTCCTGCCTATATGTTTGCAAGGTATACACACCGATGGGCTAATTATAACTTTACACCTGTTTCACGCAGGATTTGGAGGCAACGCAAAGGACCCGCAGTGGTGCTTTGCTCAGGTGAAAGGTACCATTGAGGTACACGTCACGGAAGGTAAGTTATTGGGATGTTTGAGTTTTATCCCCAAAAAAATTTAATTAAATGACAATATCATTGTGCCATAGTCTTTTATATCATCACTAGTAGTAATTGTAAGATTGTATGTAACCTGTGCACGAATGCAATATATGTGTTATCTTTTTTCTTTACTGCTATATTCATACAGCTAGTAATACATGTTTGGAAATTTGTATAGAATAGAAATATATTAAAAGATAACTTATTTTTATTTGGTTTCTTACAACATCTTTACATAGAAAGAAAGCAATAAATTGCAGAATGTATGGCAAATTTCAACAGGGCTTTTGGGGCTGAAACTGCAAGCTGTTGCTTGAAAAGCTTAAGAGAAATAAACTTTTAATAGGATTAATTATTCTATGGTATTATATATATATATATATATATATATATATATATATATATATATATATATATATATATATATATATATATTGCTGGGTTTACTGTTAGCAAGTTGTTTATTTCATTAAAAAAAAAAAACTTGTTATTTGCCAGTTTCTTGAACTTCAAGCTGTTTCCATGGAAACCTGCATTGATCCACTCAGGGAAGACTAGCTGACTTCTCTCTTCAAGCACAGTATACTACCCTGATGCTTAAATCGTGATGGGTCATAAATTTGCTAGAAATCTGTGATGCACTGTATTTCCAGTGTGTGTGCAGGCATTTCTTATTCTATACTGGAGGGAGATTATACAAGACTTTTCTAATGTGAAATGACACATGAAGGTGTAATCGCTTATTGTAACATTTCCATTCATGTTCCCTGATAGGATGCTAAAGTGTGGGTTCTGTTTTAATTGATGCAATGTCCTAAGGGGGGTGAGCTACTAAAGTAACAGCACCATGCAGAGAACAACCATTCTGTATCCGTGATGCTTTTATTTGGCTGTGCAGATGAGCAGCCATAAACTACACTGGAGTGTGAAGATATCAGACTAAGGAAATAAAACCGGCTATGTTTCTTAGGTCATTCACAGTGGAATTGCATCTCACATACAGAGTGATTGAGTTTAATATAATTAGTAAGGTTTACACTCAAAAGAAGTAAAGTTATAATCACAGTATGCTGTTTATAGAGTGGATGAGCTCACAAAACAGGTGTTTTAACCGAGTCTCTTTAATGAACAGCTTGGATCCATAATGTTCACCTGGCGTAGGCTAATGATACACAAATAACACACTGTAAATGATATTTGAAGTTACCTCGTTATCTTGTTTGTATAACACAAGTGTTTTCTTATAAAAACAAAAGGCCCAATTAGCACGGGTCAAACACTGGTATGTGTTGAGGTTCAGACAAAGCACACAAATATTTTTTTTCCCCATTGTGCTGCTGAATATGTTGGAACTTTAAACAAATACACTGTTGAATTGCAAATTGAAAGGCACGAAAATACGTTGGCTACAAGGCTTGCTTGTGATTAGCAATGACACTATTGATTTCCTGTTATGCCAAAATATGGCTTAAAAACAAATTTAAAGCCGTTGAAGTAAAACTGCAACACCTTGAAGAGTGTCTCGTAATGTGGTACTGTGCACACGGTGGTATACCCAGGTTACTTAACAAAAACAATCCTGATTAGTTATACCATGATAAATATTCATCAGTGCTGAAAATAAACCGTTCAGAAGGTTCATGTTTATGAATACATTGTGTAGCAACACTAAACGATGCGAGATGGGGGAGGAAGGCAAAGCTTTGCTATGGTGATGACTCCAGGATAAAACCCCAAATAAATTAGATTTCAGTTTTGAAAACCCAGGGACATTTTATAAGCCGCAGGCTGCTTAAAAGTAGATTGATTTTCGGATGCTACTTTTCCTACAGTCGGCTGTAATCAGCCCTGTAGTTCTATGCTATTATTACATGAGTATACCTCAAGTTATGGCACTAGCTAGAGTGAAGCAAGTATGACAGTTGGTGATCTTGTGTAGGAAATAGAACACTTTCCTGTTTAAAAGTACAATCAAACAAAAACACTCAACTATTACAGTTGAGCTTGCACTGTGAATGTCAGGTGTTTTCACAAGATGGCACTGTGATCGATTCAGAAGTGAAGAATGAATTCACTAATGTGCACTATCAACAGGTGGCACAAGGAAACACACAGTGAGGAAGTACGGAGTTTGTCAGGAATGTTTACACAAAAATATTATTTATGTATGCAAAATGAAATAAACTATGGCTGCTTCTCAGAACCTCATTAGCCAAATCCGATTCTGAGTTATCCTGAGTATTATAAATTATTTAATATCGTATTTAATACCTGTATAATTCTCTAATGTTGTTTCTGTTTCTCCAGAATCAGAATACATTTATTTTTTTTGATTGGTTAGTAAACATTATCTGAGCAGAAACCGCAATAGAGAACGATACAGAACAACAGTGTATTCAACAGAAAGGAAACTCAATTTTAGCATTAATATAGAAGGTTAAAAAGGCATTCTATTTTTATAACTCAGTTTCTATTTGTACGCCTGTTCTGGAGTGTTTGAAGCGATGAATCAATGGCAGGTGGCTCTCGTTTATTTCTGTTACAGGGAGGGATGCTGATTGCCCTCTGCAGTCTCCAAAGCTGAAACTGAATTAATTCAGAACACTGGTGACAAGTTTCAGAAGCACTTCCTGTTAAAATGTCAGTTTGCACTGGAGTCTTGAAACCAGGCCACTGAAGCTTGAACAGAAAATAAAAAACAGTCAGAGGATTTTAAATTATTAATATTGATTAATAGGTTAATAGACTCCCGTTGCATAGCGGGTTAAGCCATTTTAGGCTTTACGTTGAGCTTAATTAGTGCTTTACTCGATAATCAGGTGTAGTTGCCTGGTGCCACTTTAAAAGCATTTTCTACACATTGAAAATGGTTGTTGTGTACTACGTTACAGTTAAAATGGAAACAACTGAAATTATGCATCCCATGAAAACGTGATCTATCAAGCAATTATACTGACAAGCTTTTCTTATGCCTCGTTAAAAAGATCAGTGAAGATTTGTATATGGCCCATCACTGGCTTGTATAAATCATTCCATATTAAACCTATCAGTCTCCACAGTTGCCCTTTATGAAACCCAGTGTAATTGAGAAGTATTGAGGAAGTAATCACATTCCACAGCTTGCTGTTCAGAGTGTTACGCGCTGGTTGTGATAAAGCGATTCTTATTCTCTGGTTTATTAAAGTAAGGAAGGCCTCCATTTCGGTCAATATTCGTAGAAGCCTGTGCAAGATACAATTATAAACGAATTACCTGCATAGCTCACAAGCAAGCAATTATATCAGCTTACACCACATGTAAGCCTCTTAAAAACAATGTGAAACAGCCAGGCGCACACTGTTATACAAGCTGTTGCCTGGGTGTATGATTTTGATGGCATACACTCAATAAATCAGCAGCTATGGTACCCTGAATTTCACTACAGAAGTCAGACTCCATAATGGCAGTGCATCACACAAAACTGCCCGTTTACATGCACACATTATTCTTATTGTTATTATTTTTTATTTTAGAACGACTGTAACTCATTCAAACTGGATGTAAAGAACCGTGTTTCTTACATCTTCAGACACTTGGTTTGTGGGGGAGGGAGGCAAAAATAAAGTACTTGTTATGTGAATAACACATTTTAAGCATCTTTAGTTACTTGCTGGAGGAAAACTTGATCTCTAGGGAAGGTTAGGTTAACAAGGTCAGAGTTCACTTGCTGGATGGCTCTTTTTAAATTAACCATCATGCCCTGTTTCAACATGTATTATTCATAGTGCTCACTCTTTTTGCTTGCATAGTACTGTATATACATTTCTGCACCAAAGTGTGAACCACAGGCGCTTCATGTAGACATGTGATGTAAATGGCTCTTTTTTGATTATGTTTTTTTTTTTTTTTTAATCATAAGTATAGTAGGCAGCAGCAGAATTACCTCTGTAGTCTTATAGGGGGAACATTTTAATTAAAAATAAAAAAAACATATTTGAGTACTTCAGATTTCTGGTACTCTACTACTAATGTACTAATTCAATGACAGGATAAGTAAAACCTGTTTCTCTACTGTAGTCTGTAGGGTAGTGAAATACCCACACTAAGTCTTTCCTGGTTGTCACCTCTATGAATTGAATACATCACTGCTGATTAATGTATTACATTTTTTTTTTACGAGTAACACATCTTTATCTAAGATGTCCGAAAATGTTTTGGGATATTGAATTCAGCCAAGAAAGCTAATTTAAAATGATGACAATTATAGTGTTCAGAATTCTATGTTTTCCAAAAGCACTGTGTTTACTTGACTTTTGAAATCTAAATTCCTTTTCACAGATCAGAATTGATCTGGTCATGTAAACACACTGTCTGTTTGCTTGCTAGTGGTGCGCATCCTAAAAAGAGATATGTCTTTTCTCTTGTGTGTTTGTTTAAATTCAAGCTTGGCAATGCATTCCTATGAGTTCAATGTTACAAAATTGCTGTGTGGACCTGGAAAAGAGAGCAGCAATACATAATGTCATCAGGCCTTAATATTTTGGTTTCCCTAAAGGTTTTTTTTTTTTTTTTTTTGCGTTTTAATTATTTATTGCTGATAATGCTGCAATATGACAGTATTTTGGTCAAAAAGCTAGACAAGCTGGTAAGGCCTTATTGGTTATATTTTTCATTGAAGAATCTTTTTTTACATCCCCTGGGGGCTTCTGTAGTTTAATTGAAAACATCAGACAGCGTTTGTTGATTTCTGATCCTGACTAAACCAATGGGATTGCTAATGTTGGTTTTTCAGATGTTGTTGGATTGCTATGTGTCAGTCTGCTAATTTCCCATTTAATTATGTTCTGAAATCCTGGTGATGTAGTCCCCAGTCACAGACAATTGGATTCTGCCAGAATGGAAGGATCAGAAAACCTAAGAGTCAGCATTTTTACATGGTACATAAAATCCAGTTTGAATCCGAATACAAAGCACTGGATTCAGAAATCTGGTCATGTAAGTTTCCTGCCTGAACTTCAAATTGCTTTACATTTCTTTTGATGCTAAAGATGAAATGAGCAAATCATAAATATTTATATACCAGTCCAAGTACTTGTGCTAAAACACATTTGAAGATTTTTTTTTATTACTGTGCTTACCGCTTAAGCCACTTGCAAGTTACTATGTGGCTTCACATATTAAAAAAGGTGTGCACTTTATTGTTCTCTTGATTTTGTAAAAAATCAATTCTACCTTCTGAAAGAACTCCTTGCTGTTCATGTACTGTAGTACAAAATGTCTAAAGCACCGATTGACTTTGAAGCAAGGTGTCATAGGTGTGTTCAACCCCAGTGGTGAATGAATGCACTGAACTGTGACCTTGATTATGTTATATTGGAACCTCCAATTAACCCCAAATTGCTTATCGCAGGAAAAACATGGCTCCTTGCCTACAGAGAGTTGGGCATTGCTGGCTATAAACCGATCTTCACCTCAACATTTCCTGATACTTCCACAGGGTGTGTGCATTGTCAAGTTCTTTCCAGCTGGCTCACTCTCACAAAAAGAAGGCAGATATATACAAACACTTTTGTCTGTGGTTCCGCAGCATTTCCTCCATTTGTCTCCCGAGCGACATTTTAATTATAACCCCCGTTAGTCAGTTTCCTTGTATTAAAGCATTGTTTAAAGTATAAAAGTCGTGTTTTGATCTTGTTCCTGTAAACTGAAACTGTTTCTTTTTTTTTTACATATACTTGTGAGTGAGGCTTTGTATACATTTGGCTTTTAACAGTTGCATTAAGTGCACTGTGGTTAAACCTGTAGCTGTACAATGTAGCTATTACACTTGTAGACTAATTACAGTGCTATAAGGTGACTTAAACGCGTAAACACTTAAAAATCGACTCAGCCTGAGTGGTTTGATGTTGTGGGTGTAAAGCATTTCACTGTATCACACTCCATACTATATTGTGTGACTCAGACTGGCATATTTTTATATTTGGGGGTGTACAAATAAATTCCAGCATTATCATTTGTGTTCAAATAATATTGCACTGCTGGGTGTAGTCTTTGTTTGTCCTTAGATTTCGTTTCAAGATTTGCAATGCCATGGTTTTTAGCTCCTGTGCTCATGGTGGTATAAGGGAGATGGTTTGTCAAGGATTGTCAAGCACTGAAACTAAGGGAATTGTGGGATCAAACCCATGGTCAACTACTGAGGGCCACTCCAACCTAACAATCTTTTATCCCTCAAGACACACAAAGGCAACTACACTATTACAGTACGTTGTTCTGTTAAAATGCATTCATGCGTTTTACTAATAACATACAGATTCAGATCAGAAGTCAGAAGTCTGTAGTAACAGTTTATTATGACTACGTCTGTTATTTTCAGAAACAGCGCTGTTAAATTCTGATCGCTTGCACATATAAATGTGTAGGGAATATAATTTCCAGACATCAGTGGCACTTTGGGAGAGACAGTAAAATAGAGACCTCTTGTCAAAGGTACAGAAAAGGTTAAATAAGTACTGTACAGAAACATTTAGGTGTGGTTGTCTCTCAAAACATTGACCGGACTTTAAAATAAATGTAGAGGAATATATCAAAGAAATAATAAGAATAAAAAAAAGAAAAAAGGACAAGTTTGATGGATTCCAGACATGTTAGTACTGTGCGCATTGATGAAGACAGCTCAGGGAAGCAGTGCAGTCATGTGAGTGACATTACAGGAGCGCTGTAGCCCACATAAACTGGTCTTAAAATTCAAAACCCCTGCTTGGAAACTGTACCGTTGTGTATGAATATCCCCCTGAGATAATACCACTGAGAACCGGCTTGATTGTCTCAAGTCTAAACGATCCAGTTCAAGTTTTGTGTTGTTTTACATCGAAAAGCAAAGCATCTGTCTGCTTTTCACCATGAAGGTGGAGATTAATGGGGGTTTATGGCCTGCAAGTGAATTCATAAAATAGATTATAGCAAAAACCTGTACTTTGCCGCTATAAATCTGTGTAAAGAATATAGTTAAGATTGAATTAAATTTCACATTTAAGGGCCTATTACATCATTCATTGTATAAGTGAGTATCAGTGCCATTACTGTTGTCTTCAGGGCACGCACTATACGTAAAAGTTGTGAATTCATTGAAATGTTTTAAAAATGATAATTAAAGTCGTAAAAGGTGCACCTTGCCCTAGTAGCTCACCAGTCTCTGGTTGCTGGGCAGCTGTGCTACTCTGCTCTTCTCTTTTTCACTGAATGGCATCTCTGACATGGTAGATGTTGGAATGTGGGTTAGTTTGTATGGGTGGTCAACCTCCAAGGAAAGTCAGGGTACACAGTGTCGGTCTTGGTGTTAGTGTCTCAGCTTGGTGTTAGTATAGTGTCATTATGTTAAGAATGAAAGTTGGATAACGCTTTGTACTGCAGTATATTTCAGTGAGTTCCCCTGCTTGACCAAGCAGTGAACAATTTAAAGCACACAACAGCGTGTTTGTTTTTATGTGTTGTGTTTATTTCATTAATTAATGGTGGTATGCCTTTAATGGTATCCATTTCATTCACGCTTTTTAACCGTGCTACCCTACTACATCTCACAGCTATCTCATTCTCTTATGAAATAACCCTGCTTAATTGACATTTAAACAAAGGATCCTTACGACTGTTCCCCTGCCTGTGTAAAGATTTAAGAATGTAGTTGGCTTTTACAGACAGTAGCTCAAGACGTTTTCGTAAACTTGGTACACAAAGGGTCTCAAAAAGACAGTGGCGGTGATTAGATCCGTCACTCTCAGATCATTCGCAGTGGGTGCCTTGTGTAAATGAAAATCAAATGAAGTCAAGGGAAAAACTGAGACATTTTGATCTCCCAGCTGCTCGCCTGAGAACCTTCAGAAAAGAAAAGGGAAAGCAGTGCCTTTTTTACCTGAATAAAACATGATGGCTTTAAATAGCTGGGTTACAGTAGCTTCTCCAGTTATTAGAGACACTATAGCTTTAACTGCAGCCCAGCTCAGCAGAACCAAGAGAGCTCTGATTTACTTTGATGAAAGTAGCATCCAGCCACTACAGCCCCTATTGCTTTCTTAGTATTCCCTTTCTCTCTCTCCTCTCTCTCTCTCTCTCAAAGGGCAGGTCGGGTAAATGAAGCAGCAGCAGCAGCCACAGCCACAGCGCTTGCACAGTCCTGATCACAGTTTGTTTACAGGCAATTGCTTACTTAGCAAATTCTGTTGCTGTGATGGGTAGGAGCCAGTGAAGATACATCCTGTGCTGTGTGTGTGTGTGTGTGTGTGTGTGTGTGTGTGTGTGTGTGTGCCTATACATGCTCTGGGACTTTGGAGTTCTCTAGTGCAGCAGCAGCTAGAAGCCAGAAGCAACGCTGTTAGAAAACGCCGGAATGCACAGCCCCGCTTCCTGCTAGCGACTGGGGAAGACACCATGAACGCGAGAGCATCTATCCACAGAGATCACTCGGGTCCCCCAGCTGTTCCTGCCATGCAGGGAGGATTAAGCGTTGAATAAGTGATGCAGTAGTAGTAGGGAGCTCTCCCGGTGTCTCTTTAAGCTCAGATGGATTGAATGGTAGGAAGCTGCTGCTTTGTAATAATAATAAAAAAGAAAAGATGAAATGCTTTTCCCGTTACCTGCCTTACATCTTCAGACCTCCGAGCACCATCCTGTCCTCCAGCTGCCACACAGAAGGTAGGGTCCAAGGGGGGTTTGTTGGGGGGTGGGGAGTGGGGAGTGGGGAGTGGTAGGAGGGTGACTGGTACATCACCCAGCCTAATCTGCTGCATGTTGTCTTTCTCTCTTTCTTTTTTTAAAAGCATGTCTCTGCTGTGCATGTGTTTGTGTACAGCTTTGCACAGCAGTGAACGAGATTTTATAATTCAGATACCTAATAGCATTTCAAGGGCAGGCTGGATGGTTATTAGGTTAGTGACTGGTCAGGTGAAATATGAGCCATTCTTAGCCACAGTGGTGCTGTATATTACTTGTCTGATTTGTACTGTAATTACATTATTGATTTTTAATTACATGGCAATGAAATCTCAGAGACTGTAACCCAGCACTGAGTAAACCAAAAGTGAATTGGCATGGACTTGGTTTATTATCTAAAGATATAGGACTCTTTAGAAACCCACATGCAGTGAGCGAGTATAATCACGTGTATGTGTTTTTATATATTGTAGTATATATATATATATATATATATATATATATATATATATATATATATATATATCTAAACTGTATATGGTGTGCACAAACACACACAGTTACAGTTACTATAACGTATATTTGATTTTTTGAAAAAAACTTCACTAATACATAATATTCTTGCTGCAGTAAATTAATTACATTACATTATTTATTTCTTAGCAGACGCCCTTATCCAGGGCGACTTACAATTGTCGCAAGATATCACATTATTTTTACATACAATTACATTATTTTTTACACATTATTTTTACATACAATTACCCATTTATACCGTTGGGTTTTTATTGGAGCAATCTAGGTAAAGTACCTTGCTCAAGGGTACAGCAGCAGTGTCCCCCAGCTGGGATTGAACCCATGACCCTCCGGTCAAGAGTCCAGAGCCCTAACCACTACTCCACACTGCTGCCCTATAATGCACATTTTCATTCAGCCCATTTCGTGATCACATAAGTTAGGCATGAGATTTTCAACCTCGTGTGTGTCCGGAGCCCTAGAGAGAAAAAAGCAGGGAACCCTTCCTTGTAATGGCGGGCAAAGTGTGTGGGGGTGCAGATTGAGGGTTTTACCTATACAATAAATACTGTGTACCAGGGAATCATTAAATACTGTACAACCATGCAACCCATTTTAAAGCAAAATGAAGACTGAATGGGAATAGTGACGTAAGTGGTGTTATTGTAAATCGTTAGTACAAAACAGCGCAATATTATCTTGTAATAACGCAATCATTTTTTCTTTTTTCTTCGTGACGCTTATGAGCTTCTATAGGATCTGGATCGAGCAACTGGTAAATGTAATTTATTAGTGACTGAAAAAAAAAGCCATTAAATATTCAAATACATAATGCGTGCTTATTTTTACAGATGAAAGTATGAGAAATGAGTAAGATTTACTGGAATTATTATTATTATTATTATTATTATTATTATGGTAGCTAAGTATGCTTTAATGCTTCCACACAAAAGCATTTTAATGATTTAGTGCTAGCCCAGAGGCCTTCATAGCAGGGAATGTCTGGAATTTGCTAATTCTGTTGGGAATTTATTGTGGACTTGCATTCCTTTGGGATAATGACTGGGGGATGACTGGTTTCACACAGGTCAGGCGATGCATAAGAATAAGTTGTTTTCAATTCATTAAGGGCTGCTTTTGAATTCAGTTGCCTTGTACCAGAAGTCAGGTGTTGTTGCACAAGAAGAATACATAAATCCACACACCCCTCCTCCACTGGGGTTAGCTTTTCATTTACAAACTAATTGCTGTAATTTGATGCTGTAATGATTCAAAAGGAGCGGACCAAATGAATAGGTGTCACCCTTACTCAGAACTTAGTTGTCAAGCTCTAAAACGTACTGGTGCATTATGGTGAAAGGTACTTTATCAAATCACAAATTGTCATTTGTCAGTGAATTGTATATCCTTTTTGTTATACAACACATTGGGAACCTTTGCAGAACAGAATATTGTAGTTCTTTGTTCCCCCAGCATTACTGTAGTGTTCAGTCTAACTGCATTAGACATTCATGATAGCAAACAAAAAGTTGTTCTTCACAACAGGCAATCTTTAGAACGCCATTAAACCAAATCGCTTCAAGTTTAATAATGTGTGATGTCGTTCAATTCCAGTTAATATGCTTAATTACTTTTGGTGAAAACACTGGAATGAAAAATGAGAGTTGCTGCTTGAGTATAGGAAGAAAAAAACAGTGAGTTCATTACTTGGATTCGTTGCCCCTTGAAAAGGTAAATAATCACTGGGGCAGCATTTGCTTTCTCCACATCAAGCTAATTAAGTGCATGTTTGGCACTATAGTGAAGACTTTTTACTAGGATGTAAGAGCAACAGAATTGGTTTTATTTATGGCTGGAGGTCTCTCTTTTCTGAAAGCATAAAGGGGAGTCTGTGGACTGACTGTAACTTATGCTTATAACCAGATACCCAACTCTGTGACTGGAGCAATAGCAAGTCCCTTAGTGGTTTAGTATTCAAAACTAGAGTAGACTTTGGAGATTTGTGAAACAAGCCATTAAAAAATAAATCCCTAAAAGATTAATGCTATAGGATTTTTTTGCAGAACATTTATGCACCAACATTTATCAGATCCATTTTCACTTTATAAGAAATAATCAGTAATACACACTGTTTAAAAACATTAGTGCAGTAAAACTAGCACCATGATACAGTTGAACTGATTTGAAGTGCTTACACAGAACACAAAGCTAATAATGTACTTTAATGTTACCTTGAACACTAATGATGTAATAGGATTAATATTAAAACAAATAACCCCGAGGCACTTAACAATAAAACCGTAAAAAAAATTATAAAACGTTGTGATGGAAACCCTCCGAACATTTTTAATTAATAGAAAAGAAAAACAAAAAACAAACCCAAACCCATCCCGCTCAATCACAACCACATCCCCAGACATCAAGGTCATAAGCCAGAGTGAATAAGTGTGTTTGTAGATTGGATTTTAACAGCTAGATACGTTTAAGGGGGAACTGTTGCTTTGTCCTCGTGGTTTTCTGGTTGTTGGAATCAAGGGGGTGGGAGGGTCATGTACAGTAATAATGTGGCTCATATATAATTTTTATAGTAGTTTGCCTCACATTTTACATTATTTTGAGTTACTTTTCAGGCAACTGGGAATCTGCTATTGAATGCGGTTGCGTGCTGTGCAAATAACACATTTTACTCCAAATATAATCTTCACACCTTAAACATACTGTTCACATGGCATACTGTTTACACAGCAGTCATGGTGAAAATGCATGATTTCAAGTTATAGATCTACTTTTCAGAACCAAAGAAATGGACAGCAAACAAAGGCTGCCATTACTGATATATCCTGAGAAAAGCCCTGGTGATGAATGAGAGGTCCTGGCTTCTGGTACTTCACTAATGAGTTATTATTTTCTGTTTTTGAATTTGACTTGACCTTGCTTAGAGCTTATCTGGACAATCCCAAGTGCTTGGACTGAGGTGTGACCTTTTAACTCTTCCAGCTCCATCTACTCTACCTTTTTATACGCAGAGTAAGCAGGGCTTACAGAATACAAAAGCCACACGTCACGGGACATGCATGGAATGAGGAAGGCTGTTCAGACCCAGCATTTAGGGTTCCCCAGACAAGCTCAAAGTGTAAGTTTGGTTCTAAATTAACATTATTACATCCACTGACTAGACTCTCCTGTATACACAGACTGTTTTTCCTGTCCTGTATTGTAAATCAACTGAAGTTAAACAAAACAACAAAATATTTTAGACATGCAAAGCTAACTTGAACAGTGATACAGTATTAAATCAAGCCATGAAAAGTTTTTAAAGATTGCGGACGTCCTGGGTTGACTGGATTCCAGTTACCGAGATCAAATAAACTGCCGTTCTTCAATGGTTTTATTTTTAGAAAACTTTTCTTTGCATAAGCGGTGGTGGGAGGAAGGTAGCTTGATTAATTATACGGCTGCTTCAGTGCCATCCACCACACAATGAGAACAGATTGGCCCCGCCTTGCGGCCCACACTGTGGGGCTGGAGGCAGGGTATCATTTATCAGGAGAAGCCTCCTCCTCGTATGCGTCTGTTCGAGAATGAATGATACGAGTAGATTAAATGTGAACGTGAATCTGCAGTCGTGGGAAGCCAGGAAGGCATATGGAAGCAGAGTCTGCTGTTCCCTGTAGAAACACCTGCTGGGATTCTATCACTTGAATAAATCACTTCAGTCGGATTATTCACAATGTAAATTAATTAAAATGCATGACTAACAGTTTATTTATAACAGGTAAAGTCCATCACATTGCACTGAGAAAGCGAGGAGCACAAAACAATGTGTTTCTGTGTGTTCTATTTTTTTGTGCTATTTTCTTTTTTATCTCTTCTTTCGACATCATACCCTTTGATTTCAGTTGATTTATAAAACTGCTCATGTAATTGAGCCATATCTCTTTAATCTCTGGGCTTTCTCGAGCTGCTGTGCCAGACCTGTGCTGTAAGGATTTAGATTTTGGGTTATCTAAGCACAGCCGAAGATAATTGCCTTGGGTCTTTGGAAAGACCACCTGTGTGAAGGGATGGCGTTTGTTGTTGGCAAGATATTTTCACACCTGACAATGGAGACACTTTTCAAAGCATTTTAAATTACTGAAAGCAACACCTGTTAAAGTTGCAAAACAAGAAGTAAACATGGCATACCTCCCGGAGCATTGTTTGCGTGGAAGCAAGTGTGTGTGTCTTGCCCAGTGTTGAAGGTTTCTGTGGTTTGGGGCAGCGTAGCCTGTTTGCTTGTAACAATACGTTAGGTCTGATCTGTTATGCACACCATACGATCAGAGTTTCTGGTGGTGTTCTGTAAACATTGCCATTCCAGGAACAGTGGGGAGACTGCAAGGGCACCATCTTTCATGCCCACTGTGTTCCTGTGATTGTTGCTGAAAAGTTACAGCCAATACTGACAAACCTTATCTAGGTGTAGAGAATCCCATGATGCCAGGTGACCACATTCCATACAGTCAGAATATCTTCTTGCACGCTCAGTGCACCCTCGTTATCGCTTAATTTGACATTATGCATTGCAATACAAAAATCTGCATGATGCTAGATGAAATCTTGAATTAGTTTGAATATATGTTCCCACTGACTGGCTGATCCTGCATTATTAATGCTAGTAATGACTTCATTACTGCAGGTCTTCAAGTGATGATGGAGGATTTTTATTTTTATTCCTGCTGTGTGAATATTCAGAATCAAAACAAGATTTGCAAGCTGAAGACATTTTGCATGCGTTTCATGACATATGCCTTCATGTCTGCAGCATTTCTCTTACACATTAAGACTGCTGAGCCATTTCACAAATCCCCTGTTGTTCTCCCTTGCTTGAAGCTAAATACTTCACAGAATGGAAGATATCGAAGTTAGAAAAATTGCTTTGCGGTAAGCCATGTTTAATGATACCAGTAATAACCAACAATTGATGTTTCAGCACACAGTGATATTGTCATGTTTCTTGCCTTGAACATTTTCAGTCGAAACAGCAGGCATTGCCTAGAGCAAGCAGCATTTTAGTAGGTTTTATAGGAAGAGGCACACTGTGCACAATTTGATGACTCTTATTTTGGGTCAACCTGACCCCTCTGGAGCCAGAGACACATTTCCAGTAGTATTATTTTGTAATACTACCAAAGGGTGTATCGAACCATTTACTTCTGCCATCATTGAAAGCTCAAGAGTGAATCACTAGAATTATCCCAGGCAAACCACTAAATAGCTGTTTCATTTTCTGACCTCTAAACAATCTAGTGCGACGTATTTGAATATCAAACCATTCATTTCGGATATTTTCAGTGCATCTTTGCAATTGCAGTCTTAGTAAGATTTATATGGGAATTAAACTGCAAGCTGAGAGGACTTTTTTTACTTTCTTTCTTTTTAATAGCTTGCTTTTTATGAGTTGGCATTTTACACAGCTATTACTGTGAAATAATTTAATTATCAGAAATAAATCCAGAAGAAAAATAAATAAATAACAGGATATTACTTGTGTCGTGAGGTATCGAAGCATTTTGGCACAAACAAACCTGTATTCCCAGAGCCAATTTAAATTGTGATTGATGTCTCTCTTTTGCCAGCTTGGTAAGTACAGGAGGCAAGGCTTACCAAACAGAAAGGGTTGTATTCTTTAGACACGAGTAAGGGGTAAATTCAATCCATACTGTGTTATTCCATTGTATTCAATTCAACTTTTAGACATAAGAGGACACCCTCTCACGTAGTTTTGCATTAATGAAAGACAGATACGGTTTAGCTATGTTAGAGCAAATATCAATGTTAATGCCAATCTTTTCACCCGCAAAACGTGAAGCAACAGATGTTACCCTGGGGACAAGGGCCCATCCAAAGAGTCTCTGCCTTGACTGTTCAGGCGCCTGACCACTAGTGGTCACTGTACTCCCCATTTGATTTGCATCCCTCACCTTTTAGAAGTGCAGAGTCAATGCAGAGCTTTTACTAGGGGAGCCACAGGGGACCCCCGTTGTTTGCATTTTCTTTTATTTTATAGGCCATCTTTGATCCCTGTGTAACAATACTTAAAAATTCAGCCCATGGTGTCGGCAGACAGGGACAGTAATTTAGCCTACTTTACAAAACATGAAGGCAGTGAATACCCTGTGGCACATTATTGATCGCAGCCATTTACACAGCTCAGGATCGATGGATGTGATGAGGAGAATCTGTTAGTGGTAAATCAGGGTCTATATAAGCAACTCAAACAACCCCAGTGGTTTGAATAACTTCTATGGCCAAGGGCTTAAAACCAGGGTCTGACCAAAAAAACATTAGGTAGATGAAAACATTAGGGAAATCTAAGTTTAAGGATTGTAAAGCAATGAAAAAACCCATGCAAGATCAAGAATGTATTAAAGATTTATTACCAGAGGGAACATGGTATAATTAGCATGGGCTCTGGGAATAGGGAACGGCAAGTGTTGAAATTAGTCCAGTAATTTATGAAAATAGCTTGCAAATGTCTAAAAATAGCCATGGATTTTTCTTGTGAAGGAATCTACTTGTATTTCAGCCCCACATGATTTTCTGTTAATGCTTGAATTTCCCTGATAACTGAGGCCCCACACAAACTATACCATAAAAAAACGCATTGGTCAGGGTGCAGTGTAATACATGAACATGGCTTGCAAAAATCAATAGCGAGGGCCTAATATCTGAGTTATTCTTTTGAGAGAGTTTTAACATCCTAAGGATTAATGGTGCCGTAAAATATGCATGGAGTAATCTTACACATGCACACAGAAATACATCCAGACCTTGTTCTTAGTGTTCAGATTTTAATTAAAGAATATTGTTTAAAGGACCTTATTGGACAACAATGATAATGCATGTTTGTTTTAGAAACTACTAGGAGAAAGTCGTTTTTTCATTTAACTTCAACTGAAGTAGGTACAGTCATTTAAGACCCAATTCAAATCAACATTTTAGCAGGGAATATTTATACTCCTGCAATAAATAATGCAGTTTATTTATTATTGATCCATTAATATCCTTGAAAGTGGGGTCTTTTGTGCACCAAGGTAATGGAAACCAACATCACTGAAATATCTATTTGTCTACATAAAAACAAAAGTAGTTTGTGATTTTAAACTGTTGTTAAATCTGCTGTTTAGATCAAGGGAATATGTGGCTATATATTTCAATGGTGACTGGTTATAAGTAATAAATGAAACCGAGCTACTTTTGTGTTTCTAAAGTTAGAAGATACTCTATGGATCCCATGTTCAATCTGATCATTGTCCGTCACATGCTCTCTACAGCAATGTGTGCTTATATCACTGTAAACAGTCTAGGCTGACTGGATACAAAGAGGGTAGTGTCTGCAATGGAAAGTTTCCCAGTGGGATGAGGCGTATTTTACAATGTCAGCTAAAATCTATTGACAGCTCTGAAGATTCTTCTAGTGGAGTCTTGATGAGTGTTCTACTTGAACATTCCTATTCTCATGCATATTACACTGTCTACATAGGGAAATGACTATTGCAAGAAAACTTTCTCTCTAAATGACTGGCAATTGAAAAAGTAGAAAATAGTTTGTGTGAAAGGAATTTCACACAAACTTTAGGCTTTCTGTTTGCCTGCCTTTGCCTTTTTTTCTATTAACAAGATGTGTCTCTTTCTAGTAATAAAATAACCCCTGGACTGTAGGCTGTACAGACACGTTGATGTTATTAATATTGCAAAGGTTATTAGAATGATTTGATCAATTGCAAACTTGATCATGGCCCCAGGCCAGTTTCACAGCTTTTCTAAGCTCCTGTGCATGAACGATAATCAGGACAAACACCTGCTCTTCCATGGCTTCATCTGGAAGGCAGCTCAAGTCATGGAATTAGCCTGATTTTAACATCAGCTGTCTATCAGATATTAGCACTTTAACTTGCTGCAGAGTGACTGCTTCTTTTCTGCAGTAGAGCCCCTTATAAGGGTTTACTACACTAAATGTGCAGTCATTTTTCAGTTTTCCTATGCGTTTACCATAGTTTGCATGTTTGCTTTTACAAAGGGGTATCACACATTTTTGAGAAATCTGAGTAAGTCATCTGACCTGGGGGAGCATTTATATGGTAACATTCAACCAAGAAACAAATTCATCCTTGTATATTAAATACCAACTACTATAAAATACTGTGCATTGACTGTTAACTGTTAAACCAATGTACAGTTGCCTGCTGTACAATGTTGGAACCTCAAAGGCACACAGCAGTTATAATGAGGGCCAAACCTGTTTCCCAGATACACCGATAATTAGCTGAGAAATGCAGCCCAGTGTGCTGCAGAGATGGAAATAAGACTCCTGTTGAATAACTTGCCGCTCTGCATTGGGGTCGGGCAGTCCAGTGTGTTGTCTTTACCCCGGTGCTGAAGAAAGCTGCCGTCTGCCACTTTGTATTAAATGATGAGAGTTCATGACCCCCACCACAGCAGGTCTGGCTAAAGGATAATCATTTTCTCTGGCAGGTTGTACAATTCAGCACAGACTAGTAATCTACAGGGCAGCAGTTTGTTTCCGGTAAAGATCCTGCGATCCTTGCTTTGAAGTGGAAGCAATTTCTGTGTCACTTGGAGGATACCTCTAAAAGTCTGTGTAAAAACAGACTTTCACTGAAATATCACCTGCTGGGGGCAGCTGTTTATTGTGAACGGGGCTGCAGAGTTTCTTTGTGATCCAAACCTCCTTCAGAAAAGTCTCCAAAATAACATAAATGACAATGTTTTGAATTTGTAGATGGATGATAACAACGATGAACATTCATAGTCCTTTTCATCTGCATTTCTCCTTGTACAGTAGGTATGTACGTATTGAATACTGCGGGTCAGTGGACCCCAGCTTATTTGAATCGACCTCAATTTCAGCTTGTTTAACGTTTCTGTAAAATAATTGCAGTGTGGTGCACCACCTGGTCTCAGGTAGGCATATTTAATAGTGGGATGCTTAATGTGTCAGATACAATGTTTTAATTAGGTTTTATGGAGCAAATTATTGATGAGCAACAGCATTTCCAAATGCTTTATAAATACTTCTGGTATTTCTGTGAAGTCACATTCGAAATTGACGGTGGGTATATATATTGACTGTGGGTAGTAATCTATTGGGCAGGTTTGTTTCCAGTAAAGGTCCGGCCTCAAGATCTGTCATTTATATCCTTTATATACAGTGCACTCGGTTTATAAGAATTAATGATATAAGAATTAACCGCATATAGTGATCAAAACCACTGGGACCAAATCATTCCTATACTAACCATGCTAAAATACTCTGCTTGTATTTCAGGGCAAACTGACTCCATGTAATACAATATTGTATCAAGTGAACTGACATGTACAACCAATAAAGCTGTTTACAGTATAGTCTGTGGTCCGCAGCGACTCCCAGTAGAAAAAGCAAGTTGTGCAGTTTATGTGTGTCGCCATGGCAGGAAAAAGGACGCGCAACTGCATTGTACAGGTATTTTTTGTGTTCTCTGTTAGTGAAGATGTGTTTTAATAAAGTGAATACACATTCATTGAATACATACCGAGTACAGCACTGTTATTGTGTGATATGCATGTAGTGGCGCGGTGGGGAGCTAAGCCACAGATGCTTAAATGCAGTGGTAGTCCTGACAGTAAAATACTGTACTGTAATGCCATTTTAATTCAAAAGCCATTACATGTAACACCGCACAGCAGTTAAACTAGGCACCCTCACGAGATGATCGCTTCTCAAGAATACTGTAGTAAAATAGGATCACATAATTGTGATCATATAACAAGTTGCTTACCCACAAGGACTTGTTTTGATGAATTGTCCTCAGTGATTGAGCACCATTGACATTTGTATACTGTATTTAAACTGCTGATGCGCGGAGGTACGCTTTTGCTAATTGTAATCATATCGGTCTGCTTTTAAGAATCAACCACTTATAAGAATCAAGTCTTCCGGGACGGATGTGATTCTCATAAATGGAGTGCACTGTACCTACCTGCATGAAAACCTCAGTGTGAGAGAATTTCAGTCTCCGCTCAGTAATCCGTGGTATAGAAACAATAGGAACTCATGTGTGAAACTGTTAGACAGCTTCGTGCTTTGAATTAGGCATCTTAAACAACTTCTAAAAAGTCTCATGCATTTTACCATTTGTGTCTCTGTGTTTCTTTTCTCTGACTATTTTAAATGAACTGCATGTGTGGCCTATAAATATCATCAATTAAAATAGGCAGTTACTAATCTGACAACTTTCCAAGATGTTCTGTTCCAGTGGTTTCATTTCAAATGCTAAACAAATCAAAGCTACAGAAGCAAAGGGGGTGTTATAATAAATCTGCACATGATGGTTTGTGTGTGTATATAATATAGAAGTAATGGAAGCAGGAACAGCTACTGTAGTACTGACATTTCACCATGGGGTGGTGCTGTGGTGCTGTGCTTGTGCATAGAAAAAATAGCTTGTTAGGTTTTTTAACATGCACCTTGGGATCTTTAGAGAAAATGTGTTTTTAATTTTATTTTAAAGAAGTAAAAATAAAGAATGAAATGGTAAGAATTGTTCTGAAAAGCGATAACAACTAGAAGTTTGCTGCCACTGCAGTGATTGCAGACCGAACAGTAAATTACAAACACTATCTGGTGTTTCTAACTTCTCTAGAACATGTGATAGAAGCAGCCAATACTTTGCACTCGTAAGCCAGTCTGACATTTGCCTGTACGCACACAGTGCAGTTTAGGGAGCTGGTTGTCATAGGGTTGTCTGAAACAAACTGGGCTGTGAGTGTTGCTTTTGTAGGCAAAGCTTCCTGTGGTGAACATTTTATTTTTATAGAAACGGCTGTGGGAACAATATTATGATAGCCTGTGACTTTGTCTGATGGACTAAACTAACTGCAGCATTGCATTTTATGTGTGGTGAAAACAGATGGATCATGTTGTTTTTCCTACTTTGCAGATCTGTTTAACCCCTCGGAGCCCTTGCACACAGCTGCACTGAGCTACTTGTTCCTAATACACAGTGCAGAATATCCACAGTTAATAAAACGTTACCTCCTGTTGTATTTAAAGAATGTCTGTAAACTGTCTCAAAGCCTAGGATTACATTTTGATTATGGCACAGATATCCTTATAGAGACTTTTTAAAATAACCAAACAAAACTTCCTGATATAAGGTCACTGAGTTCTGACCAAAAATGCAGCCTTGAGCAACTTTGTATTAGTTATTTATTTATTGGCTGTAAAAGCCATATGAGCTACAAACAGCTTGTTTACAAAGGCATCCCAGGAAGGAGGCAGGAGCAAGTTACTGTTACATACAAGCACACAGTTTTACTATCCATGTATTATTGTAATCAAGATCATTATCATTATGAATAGAGTTTGTTCTGTTTGAGCTACAGAGATAATTACAGGAGTAAATAATAACTCGCCAGTCTATTTCTGGACTACCTTGAAGAATTGTATTTCTATTGACTGATTTCTTTATTCATTTTCTCAGTCTGCTGGAAGTCTTCAGATGGCTTCGTTGTCAGTCCAGCTTTGTAACAGTCTGCTCCATTACAGGAGACCTGCGAATCAGACACATTCGGGCAGCAGTGTGGAGTAGTGGTTAGGGCTCTGGACTCTTGACCGGAGGGTTGTGGGTTCAATCCCCAGTAGGGGACACTGCTGTTGTACCCTTGAGCAAGGTACTTTACCTAGATTGCTCCAGTAAAAACCCAACTGTATAAATGGGTAATTGTATGTAAAATAATGTGATATCTGTATAATGTGAAATAATGTATAATGTGATATCTTGTAACAATTGTAAGTCGCCCTGGATAAGGGCATCTGCTAAGAAATAAATAAACATTATTTCTACTTTAGTAGAGACAGCTCCTGTGAACTGCAAACAATTTCCTTAGTTGAATTCTAAAAAAAAAAAAGCAAAAAAACCTAGACTGCCATGGGCTAATCATGCTATCTAGAGCCAGCAAATGCGTGATCGGCTCGCTGGCAGCCATATGGCTGCTTTAATTGGTATTCCGCACATGAGCTGGAGTTGCAGTTCACCATGTATAGTTGATTTATACTGAACCGCTTCAGCATTCCTCCAGAGCCTGTGACTCGCTTAGTTGTTGTGTTGTTTTTTTTTGTAATAGTACAAACATTTTGGAGCAAATGTCTTAGCAAAGATTTACAACAAGTATCATCTTTTACAGGCACATTTTGAGGTGCTGAGGCATTCTGGTATCTATTGTATTATAGATATAATTCAGCCCTGCAGGTACCCAGGAAATAGTCCTCGCATTGATTGGTTCAGGCGGCTTTTCAAAACGAGATTTGCCCAGCAGTTATGGCTGCAATTGAAAGGCTTGGTCTGGAAACTATGATGAGATTATGCCGCGTGTTTAGACTTGCCTGAATTTTGGAAACATGAAAGGATTTTTTAAAGTTTTTCAACCAAAGGTTTCAAGATGAAGTCAGTCTGATAGTGTGGAGCCCAGAGGTATTCCAGCTTTGTGGCAGTAGATGGGATACCAATGTGTGGTTTAAAATGATCCCAACCTAGACTCACATCTGGCTTTGCTATATTTATATTTTTTAATATTTCAAAAGTGCAAATTTAGTGCTGATGAAAACTGAGGCACAATGGCGCTGGCTACAGCGAGGCAGGTATGGAGCTGTCAGGTGTCATGGGAGCTTCCCTCACAAGCATACTGCTTTCCTGACCTGAACACCTGCTCCTACCATCCAGTCCTGGGCAGGATTGGGGTCAATTCCTGTTTTTCAATTCCAATTCCTTTTTAAAATCAATTCCTATTCCCTTTTAATCAATTCCAGCAAATGACAGATCAAAATTGCAATTGGCAGTATTCTGTTAAAATGAGCTTCTCGCAGTGGCAACAAATTAATTAAAACGAAGTCACTGTTAATCAGTTAAATTGGCTTCAAATGAAAGCAGTTGGACAACCGCAACGATTATGTCTCTAAAATATCAATTCCAATTCCTTCTAATGAATTGGAATTGATTTTAAAATGAATTGAAATGGAGTCAGGATTGAAAAACAGGAATTGACTCTACCTGGTCCTGGGCCTCTTGCAAGCAGAGACTGGCAGTAGTGCCAAGCTGGGTGGTGGTTTTGTTATGCAGACTAATGTCCTCTTGGGTCTAAAACCATCAGACTCATTTAATTGTGTGATTTTAATGTCAGCTCTGAACACAGGATTTCAGCTACAATAAGATATATGTGAAGATTGTGAATTTGTCAACTGCACCACAAGTCACAGTCATTAAAGAACAACATTAGACCCACTGTGATTCATCTTTTAGCTGATGTGGTAAAGGTAATGATTCAGCTTTTTACATAAAAGTGTGTACATACATATGTATATGACAGCTACAATGTTACAATGTGCGTTCATTACCCAATTTATTTCATAGAACATTCCAGAAGGGGGCACAGTTGCTTTAATTTGTATTGCAGTTTTTATTTCTAATCAATGGATGGAATGGATATTGCTTCTGAATAGTTTCTAGACGCAGAAGTAATTTCTGAATTTACGTTATTTGAACTACAAAATGTTATATATAAAATGTTACAAATATATACAGTGTGTGTGTGTGTGTATATATATATATATATATATTACATATATATATATATATATATATATATATATATATATATTTTTTTTTTTAAGAACAAATTTTATATATATATATATATATATATATATATATATATATATATATATATATATATATTTGTTCTTAAACTAATATTGTTCTCTTTATTTCCTCTTTAATTATAACCAGACTGGGTTTATGAGTTGCAGGTTTAATTAGTCAGAAGTGTGTAATCCTTCTGGGACATGTTATGTTTCAGAAAATAAGGTTTCATGGTTCATAAAGGGAAAATGATGTAAATTAACTGTTCTGTGCTTTTTTAATGTTGTAGCTGATTACGACATACTCACATCTTAAGTGGCTGTTATATTTTAGAGTGATCGTAGTTATTAACTTCAAACTACGAAGGATATAGAAATTATGTAAAACACAGATAAAAGGTATGAATATAAAATGTCTTTATTTTAGCAGCATATAATGAGGAGAGCTGTCCATGGTTCTGAAACATGCTAAGACTTCAGAAATTTACAACCACCTACACAACTAGACAATCTAAATAGCTTTAGGCTATTTTTCAAAATATATGATGGCTATTAAAACCATGTTTGTGCTAAAACAATGAGTATATAGTAAATGTTGTTCTCACTGTCTTAGCCTGGTAGACTGTCCAGAAAAGCTATTCCATACACCACTGCTGCCAAATCAAGCTGTTTCCTAGCAACCATCCGAAAAGGGGTTAACTAGCAAGGTAGCCTGAAGCGATTGTGAAATACATAGGCATAAAAAATGGCTTTTGATTCAGAATGTGTGATTTTATATATATATATATATATATATATATATATATATATATATATATATATATATATTTTTTTTTTTTATCTGGTCTTTGTCATGCCAGTCACTATGAAACCTTACGGATCATCTTGGCAAATTAGTTTCAGAGCATTATTGTACCGTAGATGCCTTCTAAAAGCAAATGGACTTTTCAATTCTAAAGTGCAACCTTATATTGCATTTTAAAAACGAACATACCATATTTGTGTGGTTTAAAAAGGCATTAATATAGTCCCCAGCGGTCAATACATGCTAGATGATTTGCTGTGTATTACATTAAGTGCCCTGTGTTTTTGGCTTGGGGCATCTAGAGTAACTGTCACCGCAGTCTCTTACTGTGTCTTACAGGTAGTGACAGCTGCGACATAAATTAATGAATAAATAAAGATGATATTTTACTGTTGACCAATGACTTATTTTTTTATTACCAATTTTGAAAATTGTAAAAAAAAAAAAAGTGTGTTTTTTTTTACACAGAAAAAGAGAAATGAGGATAACAACCCTATTTTTAAATTTGCTTGAATTAGGATAATCAGAATCCTTTACAACACACTGTCAATATAATGAGAGTAGTGTAATCTGCTGATATGAAATCAATCCCAATGCTTCCTGTGAGGACAGTTATTAATGGGTATATTTAGTTTGTGTGTGCAGAGTGGTTTTCCTCAAGAAAGAATTTCCAGGCAGTTTCTCCTGTCAGTCTTTCACCTCTCCCATTTCAGATGCCCGATCTGTGCCAATTAAATCCATAATACAAAGCAGCGGGGTTTCCCTGATTACATTACCAGGCATTGCACACGTAATTTAAATGAATAATCTCCATTTGATCTGAAAAATACCGCTATCACCCCAGGTGTAGAAGAATGAGGTTATATTGAGAAACTGTTAAATGCGACAAGACAGATACTGCAGTTCTGCGCAGCGCAGTGGAGGCCTGGCCCGCTGCATACACAGACTAACAGTAACAGGTGTCCTATTGTGACCTGTGCACACACATTTTCCTTTGTTGTTTCCTGTGTTTTCATTTGATTTGAAGTTTCACGCTAATGCACTTTATCCAGCTAATGGTCTGTTGATTTTTAAATGCATACATTCCAGCGATCAAATGAGTAAGTCTTGGATCTGACTTCTTATGTGTTAGTGTCAGGTCCGTTGAGACACTTCTATGATGTTTCGGGCCACGTTTGCAGCTATTGAGAAGTGTTCACCCTAGAAATGATAATGAGATTACCATAGATGAATGATGTCAGGTATCTATTGGAAGGAACTGTTGTGACCGTTTCATTGTCATGGGGTGTGGCTGTGATATATGTTTTGAGTACATTGAACATATTGAACCTAGATGTGTAGCTAGCAACTCTCATGGGCACTTGGAGTTTGTGAACAAGAGTTTGCATTTCAAAAGCGAGTGGGAGCAGAAGGGGATTCAGACAGTCTCGCCATGTTGCCAGCAGAGCTGAGAAAACGGGCTGCATCAAGCAGTCTCTGCACATATTTATTCATATCAGGAGGCAACAGTGTGGAGGCTGTTTGGAAAAGTCATGAATATATTGATACAGACAAATAACAGCTCTGTTTGCAATATGATGGTGGGCCTCACTTTTAATTTCAGAGGGAGACAGGTTTCTTCTATGAGGGAAGGGAAATAGGTGAGGCAGTTACTGCTACATTGTGTTAATCAAAATCAGCCTAGATCGATGACAGACTAAGAGGGAATATGTCTTATGTTCCCATTGTAGTAATGAATGCGAAGGTATGGATTTATCAATTCATTTATTAATTAATACTATATTTCTATGTCACGGACCTTGAAAACTTGCTTCACAGTGAATCCTGCTGAGACGTCATTGACTGTAATGCTAGAGGCTCCCACGTGACCACTGTCTGCCTCTGATAAGTAGTCAGACATATGGTCTGGTGGAGGATCCGGTAGAATGGTTTCTGCCATCTCCATGGAAAGTGATCCTGTTGAGTATGGAATTGAGGTCAAGAAGATTCCCATACTCCCTGCCAAACAGAAATAGACGGAGTCAGCTCTCTACAGCTTGCAAGGCAAGCATACAGTACACACTTCCAAGTCCTATTGAAATCCAAAAAGAAACTTAATAAATTCAATAACAAACGCTTCGATCAGAAGTCTTTTCAGTGTCTTCAATGTTAAAATTAGTTTTGATTTCATATACAAATATCACTGGGGACTCCAGTGGTAAAGTAGTATAAATATCTCTTACTGGTCACATTGAGAGGAATGGGCATGTGCTGAATCCTTATTCTGAACAAAACCAGAGGCTTTGCAGATTGCAGAACTACATAGAGTACTGTGTTTCTGAATTTTTTAAACCCACAATATTAATAATAACATTGGGTTATTGGAATGCTCTGTTCCAAAAGGAAGACACGCTTTTATTCCTTGCAAAAACTACATTTGGAAAAATACACTAAGAATGCATTATAAACCACTTATAAAATGTACAGGTTTCAGATACAAATCAGAATACCAGAGGAATATTCAATTGGTAGTATTAAACAGCTGGTATAAATATATTTTCCTTTCAGAAAATTTGTAATAACCCTAAAGCTATTGCTCTTGCTCCCTTTGAGTGCACACAACAAACCCGGTTAAGTGATGGATCTGGTTTTTACTCTGTGTATGAAACAGAATTGTCAGAGTCCTCATGATTTAAGAACTGATATTAGATTACCCTCCCTGAGGCCGGTTTTAATCTGCTCTGCTAAAACCACTCATTTATCTTGTTTGCTCTCTCTTTAACAAATGCATCTGCTTTCTGGGTAATGCACATTTTGCAAGAAGTAATGGCATTCATTACGTAAATATGTAGGTAAGATAAGGCAAGGGCAAATATTGGTTAAAAATCGTTACTGCCCAACATTAAGATTATTACATTTTTATTTTGGTATTGATTTTTTAATTTTTTTATTTACCTCACATGTAATAACAATAATAGAATTCTATATTCATTGATTTTCTTTGGCACATTTTCCCAAATGTGATTTTGACAGCTCTGTGTAATCTTCCCTTCATTGATTGTCAGGTGCTTTGAGTTAGAGGCATTCAAATAGCTAGTGTGTTCAAAAGCTCCAGTCAGAGGTTATCCTTCCATTGCATTCGCTTTAACAACGTCTTTAATCCAATATATTTTTTTTATTTTGTAAAGGCTATTGTCGACTTTCCTGTGACCCTAGATTTTGGTTATCATAAAATACAGCAACGTAACCTTTTTTTAGTTGTTGTTTCTTCACTACTCTCTATTTATTCATTTTTAAAGAAGCAATCAAATTGTGAAGAACAGCTATAAAGAAATCAAAATGTATTTTAGTTAGTTTTGGAGTGCTGACTACACACGTCAGGAACCCCTGCTAATAAGCCGGACAGCTAAGCTATTTCCCGGCTAACAAATAAACACAGTTTAACACACAAAAAGGCTTTCACACAGTACCTTTTGCATTATGATTGAGCACACCTTCAATTGGGCTCCTTCACACAGCAGCAGCCATGAGCAGACTGGCTGCTTTCTTTAAATACCCTGCACCTGGCTCTAATTTACAATAATAGCCAGGTGCAGGTGATATATATATAATAAGGGGGAATGCAATTTCTCAAACTGACATATAAAAACCCTCTGTGATTTAGAGCTATGATATTACATGACTCATATTGTCCCCTGACCATAATAACACTCATGTTATATGGCTCCAACCTTCAATTGAACCACATTAGTGATAGCAGACGCATGACAGCGACCCTACTATGACAGGTCAGCTTGAGTTTATAGTATCACTGTGATGGACTGTCAGTTCAGATGTAGGTCATGTTGAACCAGAACTGCTTCTGTAAAATCTGTGCTGCCACAGTATCATAGAACTAAGCCACGTCAAGCACTGATGCTTTCAGTATTGAATTCTGCATGGTTCTTCTTTGCTACTTCACTAGGTGTAAATGTCTTGAAATGTCACCAAGCCAGGTAATGATGGAACTGTAAGGCAAGTGACAAACAATTCATATAGTTATTTTAGAGACATGAAAGTTGGTGCCATATTGAAACTTTAAATAATGGGATTTGATGCTGATGTTTGGGACTGTCCTTAGTCCACTCACAAAATTCAAATTTAAAGGCAATGTACACAATGTTTTGTGTAGAATGTATACTGTTAAAGAACTCCATTAGAATCCCATTAGAATATAAGGTAAACAAATACACATTAAAGGGGAGTATGCAACTATCATTTTGAACTTATGGATAGCTAAAGTAAGATTTCTAAGTTGAAAAATAACTTGGGTTCATAAACACATGTCAAATACCATGCTATTTGGCTCACGTAATGGAAACTCTATACACATGAATAGATACAAATGGCCTAATGTGTTCTGTTGTAGCCCTAGTGTATTATATTAAGAAGATTGGGGCATATGTAAATAGGATTTCTGAGATTTGATTATTTTGTGTGGGCATTTGGTTTTCATTTGAATAGCAAAATGTTTCGACATTCTGCAGTACATTGTATCAATCAATGTCTAGACTGCCATTTAATGAAGCTGAACCACTTAACTATGACAACTTTCTGTTTTGATAAATATCTTTTCATAAGTGAGCTTGTATGTGACTGATTTAATCGCCAATCCATAGAGACCCTTTGTGTTGTTTTTTTTTTATTATCACACACATGCACAAAGCATGCATTGACAGGGTAATGAAAGAAGGAGTTATGGGATCTTCCTTGAGCTGCACAGTGCCCTGAACTGCTAATGGCAATCCATTCAGGTAGGTTTTCTGATATCCAGCATTGGGATTTTCACTAACAAATCAAATACTTGTGGGAGGGTAGTGCATGGAGCGATTTTCAGAATACAACACAGACCCATTTACAAATTCGGGATGAATTACAGATATACACGAGGTGTGCTGCATACGAAGGTAAAGGTGTGCTGTGGGTGTATTCCTTTGACTCTACCAGCAGAACTGTACCACTTCTAACAGAGGCTTGCTGTAAGAATGCTCTCAAAAGAAAGGGTTTGTGGCCAGCACCATGGCAACTGATGTCACATTGAATTGAAGACTCCTGCTGTTCCAGGACAGATGCTGATGGAGCAATAGAATGAAGTGATGATCCAGACTACTGTTTTTCCAGAAGAGACAAAGGAATGTGCCTGATATAGTATACTATGGTATTCTTTCATAGTATACAAGAGGTATGAGTTATGCAAGAGGTGTGTTTTATACCTGAGATGTAACGCAAGGCTGCCCAGTCATGCGCGTCATACACAGGGTATGTTTTATATTAAAAAAATACTGTATCACTTTTGACAGTCATGCCATAGACAACGGCTGTAATCACTGGACAACTCTAAATCACTTGTAGAACCCAGTTTGATCTATGGGACAGCAGTGTGGAGTAGTGGTTAGGGCTCTGGACTCTTGACCGGAGGGTCGAGGCTTCAATCCCAGGTGGGGGACACTGCTACCCTTGAGCAAGGTACTTTACCTAGATTGCTCCAGTAAAAACCCAACTGTATAAATGGGTAATTGTATGTAAAAATAATGTGTAAAAAAATAATGTAATTGTATGTAAAAATAATGTGATATCTTGTAACAATTGTAAGTCGCCCTGGATAAGGGCATCTGCTAATAAATAAATAATAATAATAAATAAATGGCATTAAGCTTACAACTAAGAACACCATATGGTTTAAACAAATGTATCTCCATCATGAAAAAAACTGCAACATCTGCCGTGG
The DNA here is from genome assembly GCF_902713425.1 of Acipenser ruthenus. Taxonomy (NCBI): domain Eukaryota; kingdom Metazoa; phylum Chordata; class Actinopteri; order Acipenseriformes; family Acipenseridae; genus Acipenser; species Acipenser ruthenus. Next base: position 23,595,861 of record NC_081211.1, read on the forward strand.
ATTCTGAAAGCTAATAAAAAAAAAAGGAAACTTAGGAAAAACAAACTTCCCATCTCCTGCGCTGTCAGATTTGCAAAGTCTTAATTGCGCTATGTGTTCGAAGCTTAAAGCCAGTGGAGTGATCAATAAAGAAGCGGAGTAAACCAGCAAGCGGTTCTCCATTCTACCAGAGGGTGAATGCAAAGATACCAGTGGAGTAAACTGCATACAGGTTCCTGAGTCCTGTGTGGTGCAGGAGTAACTGAAACCGGATAGCATGTGGAAGGAGACCAATACAGCGAGGGTTTCTGCAGATTGTGTGGATAGGATCATGAAAGCATTCAAGAGACTGAAGTACAGTATCTTCACATTTCCTTAACTTATTAACTTCTTTTGGGCTCTCGCTGTAGATGAATAACTAAAAGGGTATCATCCACTGTGGTGTTCACAAGAAAATGGTGGACGATTTGCTGTATACCATATAAGACATAAAACTCTCTGAGATACATACAGTATATAAACTAAGAAGTTTGTGCAATGCGTTTGAGTTCCTTGGACCTTCTACATCTCCAGGTTCTGCCTAGAAGATGTTCTTCCAGTTCAGGTAATACTGATCAATTATTTTGAAACCGTTAAATCTAGTCTGACTACATGTATCACGTCTAGAGAAATATGTTGCAATAACTGTTTTGATTCTGTGATATCAATAACCAGTGGATGTTTATTATCTAATAATGCGTGTCATTCTATTATTCTTAAAATACTGTTGTCATTTGTCTCTGTCATTCACTATCAATTCATAATACAAGGCTTAGGATATTTCATATAACTATAAATAAATAATCCCAGAACCCAACATCTGTTTAAAATCTTTTATTCCTTACAGAAACGTTGTCTTCGTACTTGCTTCAATATGAGGCCCTATATTTCAAAACCAGCTTTCAATTAAGTCTGCTGCTGAATTCTGAGACACAAAAGGGAAGACGCGCTCTGCAGAAAAGTTTTAATTAAAGTGCTGCCTGCTCTCAGGTTTTGCACCAGCTTTAATTATAACCTAAAATAGAAACTGGATTTTTATTTTGTACTCTGCCACAGGTCTCCCTTGTGCTTTTTAATGGGTTTAAATATTGCTGGATATATATAAATATTGCAGAGAGATCCCACTTAAATAAACATTGCCTTTATCATTTGCTAGTGCGAATGAATGTCATGACTTTGTATTGAATGTGGCTAACTTCAGATCAGGAAGTTTAGCATATTAGTTCTGTTTTTCTTCACATATGCTATTCTTTTTTGTTAGGGTGTGTGTAGAAAGCATAAGCACAAAAGGAGGGGAAGTAATAAGAATTGATTTCTTGTTCTGAGCAAGCCAAAAACCTTCAGGGACAAGAGATGGGGGGGGGGGGGGGGGAGGAATCCTCATCTGTCAAAAATCTGCTTTGTGTGAAACTAAACTAATTAAATAGTGAGGAGCGCAGAGTTATTAAATATGAATGTGTCTCATCAATCACTGTTAAAATGTTACCATAAGCCACCAACTCAATCTTATTTGAGCTTTTACAGAATATTTAGTAGTATTATTATTATTATTATGATTATTATTATTATTATTATTATTATTATCATCGTACAAGGGTTGGACAAACAGTTTGAAGCACCTGACAGTCTATGTGGGGTAGGGCCACTATGGGAATTGTGCAGAACTGTTCAAGAGAAATATTAGATTTTCACTCCATTATAAGTCCAGTGATGACCTTGCAGATTGTCGACATGTCCAGGAACATCTACCACTGAAAATGCATCTACACATAAACTTTAGCACTGAGAGGTCAGCATTTAAACAGGGTTTCTCTCCTGGTTGAGATTTATTTTTTGTAGTTTGTTTGTTTGTTTATTTTGCTTCTACTGTATTTTTGCATTGGTAAGAAGTCAAATTTGCTGTTTTAATTTGAATTCCGTTTAGCTTGGGTTTGATTTACAGTATTTACACCAGGCCTGGAGAAATGTAAATATTGTTTTTATTTTAAGTTCAGAGACAGGGAAACAGGTTATTAACAATTCATAACATTAGGCTGAGGAAACATTTAAATGCAAGATATTTAAGGAGCATTGTGTAAATTTGTTACAGTAGTTTTGGTTCATATTGCTGGAACATTCTGAAGAAAGAGTTCCTGTGTAGTTCTTTTGTGTTGAAACACCCTAGGTGCCTCTGGAGGTGAACACAAGCCAGCTGGGATAACCACCTCCAGTGTCTATAGGAAATCTGCATGGTCTGTTCATAATGAAGTTTAAAATACTGAAGTACCTGCCAAGTGAGTGCCTACTGTCAGCCCTTGTCAAAGTCTGTCATCTCTATCGGATCCGTTGTTTGTGCAAGCAACAGGGAGATGCAGCTTTAATATAGAATAATTCACAATATATATCAGGGATTCCAAATACATTCAAATCCATTTTTGATACCACTAGTCCACACTTCCTGCAAAGCAATTGTTGTTTTGGTAACCTTGTGTCCATCTGTCTTTTATCTAAGGCAGTGTACAGCAGCACAAAGAGGCAGTATTGCGTACAGAATAACCTATCAATTTCTATGACCCTTTCCTCTTTCTCTGTCCAGGCTGATATGAAAATGTTTGGTTCGCCTCCTTGGAAACATCCTTTCTTCTCATGTGTCTCTTTTTTATTGCTGTTTTTAGTTTCCATCAAGTTCAGTGCTTTTCTATTGTTGCATGCGGATCAATGGACAATGGCTGTCCTTGAAACGGAAGTGGTCAAACACAACTGCCACGACTTTGCCAGTCTGCCCCGAGGTGTGCTGGGCTACGGAGAATTTCAAAGAAAAAAGGGAACCTCATAACTCCCACACAGAGAATGGATTGAGTGTGGAAGACAACAGTGTCCCTCGCTGGTATAAACTCGCTTTTTCTCACTTTCATCCTCTCATGTACTACAAGCATCTTGCAGTTACCACTTTAGTACATGGGAAGTCACAGCCGCAGTAGGTGTTCTAACAGGGTGGAATTTCTGCATTCAATTAAACAGATATTTATGTATTTAAGTTTTGAGGCTCCAGTCTGCACCATGAACAAATCAAGACCTTTTAGTTGCTTCTTAATCTAGACTGCATAGGTGGGAGCTATCTCTTAAGTATGATATCTCTTTAATAAAAAGGCTTTTCCAAGTATCTAAAAGCCCAAGTAAGATGGATTCATTTTAATATGAAATGGCTAGAGGCTTAGCTCAATGACAAATTAAACAGACTTTCAAAGCTCATGAAAAACGACTGCCGTTTAAGTTTTCAAGGTGTCCCTTTGTGTAATTTATTCTGCTGATCTTGCAGTCTAAATTTGAATGTCCAGAGAAAAATAAAACTAGAAATGACTGGTTTCACTGCTCTCGATTTAGCACTAATCTTAGACTACCTACCCCAGGTAAGGTAGTCTTCATGTCTGTGAAATAAGCTGAAAGGGTAATGCAGATCTCAATGTTTTGCAAGGTTAAATTGATAAGTAATACAGTAATAAATGATTTCCCCTTGAATGCAATACCCAATTTCCAGCAAGGGCCGTTCTTATACTGCATTTCATCAGTGGTGACACACTGCAGTATGTCGAGAACCAAGAAATAAAAGTCATTAATCTGCAAAGCCTCCTGCATCCAATACACTACATTCTGTGCAGATTAATGACAGCTTGCATTAGTTCCAGTGGAGTAACGGGGATCAGCGTGCAGTATTGGCAATGCACACTGAGGTATTAGAAGTGGAAGGTCCCATACCTACTAGACCATATGCTCCCCACACTTGACTATAGATGGGATATGTTTCTGACATTCATTTAAGACTTTTAGCCATACAGAGAATATTCCCTTTTTTATTTTTATTGGTTGTAATTTCCCATAGCAAAATCAGTTTTTGCCTGGCATTGTGTTGATTATAAGGAATATATCTACCTGTACATGAAGGGAAGCTCAATACATGCATGTTGTGAGATATCTATATATATATATAAAAAAAATGAGCACAGTACAGTAAACAGGTTATTTTGTTAAATATAGTTTCATATAATATATTTATATATATATATGTTGTACAGCATATAGAATACAACATCAGCATTACACAACAGCAATTGTTACATGCATTGCATTGTACATTGAGTTACACTCAAGGCATGTTAGATGTCAGTTTTTGGTAGGAAAGAGCTCTCCCGTAATACAGTTTTAAGATCAAATGGCACTCGTCTACTGGGCTTGCACTGAAAATGACATACGTGCACAGTGTGAAGTGGTGAAATTACACCTGTCAAAGCATGGCAGAGGAGATTCGAGAGGATCAGATTACCTGAGTAAATAACCCTACATGTTCCATTACACAAGGAAGAGTATCTGCCACCCTGCACAGATTGATGCTTGAACTTTCTTTGCCAGTCTGTTCAGCATGCTACAGGGGTGTGCTGCTTGTAGTTTTTACACATGGTTTGGGTGGGGGTGGGGGAGAGGTAGGGTCTTCTGTCTACCAGTTAAGGGTTTCTTCAATTTTGGGGGCAGGATTTGACTCGATGCATAGTCCATTAGTATTCTCTGCATCTTTCAAGACACTGTGCTGGATTCTCAAAGCTATTTACCCAAAAATTTCATTAGCATGATATTTTCACAAAGTAATAACACCCCCGATAACATTACCAAACCAGGATTAAACAACTCGGACATTTGATGCAGGGGCTTGTGAATAATCTTGAGTTGTTTCTTATTCATTTTGAAATTGTAGAAGAAAAAAAAAACAGACAAAAATAATGCTAATGATGATTTGGAATAGCTTTGAGAATGTAGCCCATTGTCACATAGGAAGTCTACTTTAAAGCATGCATACTAGTCTTTGATTGAGGTTTAGGAAAGAGGGTGAAAACCCAAACTTCTAATTAACAAAATAGATTCTAAAGCAGCTTTCCTGCTGGGTGATTTCTGCATGCAGTTTTGGTTGACGGGAGCTACTGCTCTTTCTTGTTCATAGCCACTGACTTTGTGAAGCAAAGATGATTGAAATGGAATTACACATTCTGAGAATCTCGGGAATCACTGACTCGCAACAAGCCATTTCTGCAAGCAAAATACTAGTGAAAGAAATGTCTTTTGGTTGGTCAGTAAAGGTTTTGGAAAAGTCGTTTTATCTTGTAAAGTATGTAACTTAGTTTTAACAAAAATGTTACTGGTTTTGAATGAACAAGAACAACATGATATTATATTATATGAGATATGATATGATATTGTATGATATTATATTATATGTAATATGTCTTATTTCTTATATAACATATATTCTCTAGGGACAGGGTTATGAGTTTTTATTTATTTCATATATATATATATATATATATATATATATATATATATATATATATATTAATTATTATAATTATTATTATTATTCAGTCAGTTGTGCTCCGCTGTCCTTGGGGCATTATAATGTGACTTCATTTAATTTCTTGTCTGAAATACAGAAGCGCTTTTGTCAATTAAAAAAAATCCTAGTAACTGTATTAAATTAGTTGGGTTTTGGGAATGCTTTCTTTGGCTCAATTTAAAACCAAGGATTCTTAAATTGGCACCTAGTAAAAGGTATGATCCCTATGCAGCACTGGGTCCACATTAGGTATAGACAATGTCAACCCAGGGGACTACTTTGACCTGAAAAAAGAAACAAGGACCAGGGATCACAAATGGAGATTAGATAAAGGGGCATTCAGAACAGAAAATAGGAGGCACTTTTTTACATAGAGAATTGTGAGGGTCTGGAACCAACTCCCCAGTAATGTTGTTGAAGCTGACACCCTGGGATCCTTCAAGAAGCTGCTTGATGAGATTCTGGGATCAATAAGCTACTAACAACCAAACGAGCAAGATGGGCTGAATGGCCTCCTATCGTTTGTAAACTTTCTTATGTTCTTATGTTCTTACGGATGACACAGAGAATCCCTTCAATTTATTTTAATTAAAGTAGGAAATCGGTGAAGTGGTAAATGACATGCATTGGCAAGAGAAGTTGAACATGGGTGGACCAGGACTGTTTCTCAGTTCTGTGACAGCTGCAACATGACCTTACGTGGGATTTAATTTGCAAATTGGCTTGTGCTTAAGATGGCTAATGCTTTTAGGGAACACTTTTTTTCCCCGGCTGTACAGTATGTAGATTTGTGACCCACCATTTTAAAATTGATATAAACAATATTGAGTGGAGGTCAGAAATATTTTATTCCGTTGAGAGCTTGGTGTAAAATCAAGCCCTTCCATGTGTTTGGTTATACATTATTTATTACTGGAAGTTATTGTCTTTTTCGTTATCCACCTGTGGGAAAGGCAGAATTCTGATGTGCAACCAAATTTTTAATTAAAAAAAGTTCACAGAAACCTTCAAATGCAATTAAAACATGCCTGTGCTTATAATATAAGATATACATGGGATTCCAAACATGGAACCAGGTTGATCAATCAAACTATATTTAATTGAGACTTCAAATTGAGAAATAAAAGCCATGGCAATCAATAATCAATTCATTGTTGCATCTCTATCTGTTATCAAAGCATTCTATAGCCTATGAATACCAGTATCAGATTTGTCAAAAACTACATTTGGATTACCTGGAAAAAAATTCTAATAAAAATCTTTGAATCTTTGAAATAGAAAATTCCTATTTTTTTTTTCTCCAATGTGTATTTATATTCTAAAGCCCAGTGTAGTCTGATATTTATTAGGAAATGTGCTTGCCGTTGTATTCGTGGTTTTCAATAGTATTATCATTCCATCTTGTAACAGCGTTTCTGCTTGGTGTCGAGAATAAATACAGTGTCTGTTTCTATCTATCTGTCTATTCAAGCTTCCTGTTTCTCCGAGATAGGTGTCTGTATGATAACACCGGTATTGTCAAAAACTCATCCCAGGTTTGGAAGCAGACCCAGCCTTTTCCAATTCATCTGTGCTGATATTGCTATGGTAATGTACAATGTGGTTCCTAAGGAAGGGAATAATATAGGAGAGCCATAAACCCAAGCTAAGGTAATCATATTTTTAAACTGGTAAACTGAACCAGTTCATGCTTTTGTGTAACTCTTGCTTTTGTGTAAAAAAAAAAAAAAAACACAGATGGATTTTACAGGGTTATAGTTTGATCAAATCAACCCTTATGTCAAGTAGACAAATCCCATAGGAAAAAGAAATGTAATAAGGATTTATCCATTTTACCGGATTTATCAGCCTTGTAGTATATTATAAAATATATCTAAACGTTTGTTTTGGCCAGTGTTAAAATAATACATGAGCATGTTTTTAAACTATTTGTTTGAAGAATATATTATTTATGTTTCATAAATAAAGGGCCAAAAAGTTTCAATAAAAAAGAAACTGCATTTAAATATAATCAAAAGCAATTGCAGTCGATTTCAGACATTCTGCACATTTTGGCTAATGCCTTGATCAGTGTAATTAGGGAATAATGTATACATCAATTTTTTAATAAAGTAAATTGGTTAAGGGTTTTATTCATCAGCACATCCCACTGTGTTAGCTAATAACATATGTAGACGGTGTCCTAAACCAAGTCTGCAAATCGAATTAGTTTGAGCTGTTTAACACTTATGCAAATGAGGATTTAGTAACGGAAAACATATTTTCATTATTACATAAATACGTTTTCTGGTTAGACATGCATTATATTGGGTTTTTTTTCCTGCCTGTTAATTAATAGATTATGATCCCCTCCATGTAGCATTTATATCACACACACACACACACACACACAGCCAGACTGCCACATGTAATATTGCACCCCAAAAGCCAGATTGAAGTATAAAGATGTCAGCCTGGGTTTGGGGCTGTAAATTGCTTATGACTGTCTAACTTGTGCAGTGTGATATGCCAGTCTAGCAGCTCTAAGGTGCTATATAATATATATTGTACATAATAAAAAGGTACTATTTCTTATGCTAATAAAGTAGCTATAATTACATTTTTTTATTATTATTTAAATGATCAGTTATTTGTTGCTTAGGCAAAAAATGAATGTATCAATCTTAGTGATAAAGGTAAAGAAAACAAAGTAATAATAATAATAATAATAATAATAATAATAATAATAATAATAATAATAATAATAATTATGAAAACGTTTTACGGATGAGGCATTTTGAAGTTTAGGCTTTTTAGGTTTTATGGTAGCCACAAAAGTTGCAAAAGTAAATAAGAATTCAAATCATTCTGACTGCAGAATCATGTCTTACTTTGCATTTTATAAAGTATCTTCTTTCTACTCAGTTGGCAGGTTATACAGTACAGGCCTGTGTGCCCAAAAGTCCCCGGCCCCAGGACCCAGCCCCACTGCAGCATTGAATTCAGCACATCTCCAGCGAGCAACGTGTGTATGAGTTGATGCTGACGCAGTTTGACAATGCCAAGTTGAATGGGAGGAGCCTTTCCTAATGCAGCATACGGCTCAAGCTGCAGAAGCAGTCTCCTGCAGCACTCTGCTGTGCGAGAAACCTACGACGTCGAGCGAGCAAGGAAGGAAGATAAGCAGTAAGGTGCTTCTGACTGAATGACGCATAATTCTGGCCCATGCTGCTGCAAACTACAGAACATCCTAACACCCAAATCCTCACCTCCGCATACCTTGCTGTGTTAGTAGGGCAAATATACCGTTATTTATTTACTTATTAATATTTGTTCCGATAAAAAGCACCTCCTTTGATATCGGAGTATTAATTGCTGCTTCTTTTATTTATTTATATTTCAACATAAGAAAAAAAAAAAAAACCTGGTGTACAGCACACACCCGTTTAATATTTATAGTGTTTTAAGAGGCGGCTGCTGCACCTGCATTGATTGCCGCTTCGCATCCCCGGGAGGAAGGAGAGACTCTCAGCACGAATATAATTTATATTTGTTGAAGGGTTGAACCATGCCGTGCAGCCTGTGGCTCTCTCTATCCCTTTGCTGAGGCGCCGGTTTTGGCATCATGGATACTTGTCTGTTCGCTTTACTAGGATCCCAAAGTAACCGTATTGTAAATGGAGGAAGACATTGACACCCGCAAAATCAACAACAGTTTTCTTCGCGACCACAGCTATGCAACGGAAGGTACTTCCCATTACGTTATGGGTTTTTTTCCCCTATCTGTTCTATTTTATTTGGTGCTGTCAGTAATCCACAAAATGCATTAATCCATATTATCCAAAAAGCTTGTTTTGCAGCAGTACTACAAAATAGTATTTTGTGTGGGTTCCTTCTGTTGGGACCCCTCCTCTAATGTTCAGCCAGATTTGTATTTTAATACTCATTTGCTACTACAGTTAGCTTCTATAACTGTTGTATTTTGGGGGGTTAATTCAGTAGAAAATGCTATTTAGAGGTTAACACGAATGTATACTATACCTCAATGGTATTACATTAGCTACAACATTCAGCACCTGTATGCAGGTGATAGTTATTACAGTTAAATCTTATGGTTGGAGAAATGATTGATAATCCAATTCCATGCACATGATATAGTGATTGATGAATCATAAAATAATGTTTAAGTCAGAAATGTAATAAACATACATACTGTATGATAGTTTCAAACACAACACCAGAGCACTGTAGGGCAGGTAGTTGGGCACAGTAAGTAACATGCCATCGTTGGACTGGGAGCAGTGTAATGGTTGACTACAATAACACCATTTAAGAAAAGGTAAAGTGATTTTGCAGAAGGAACTGTCAGTCCTGATTTATTTTTAGTTATTAAAACCTAGCCAGGAGGAAAATTACACATTTTGAGCCATGGCATGCATTGCATCCCCAGCGTGATTAGAGAAAGAACGCATATTTTTGTAAGATATTCTAGTAAACTGAAATGATTGAGTGCTGTGCTGTTCCAATAAACGTCCCCCACTCCCTCTGCAAGTGGGTTCATTCAGCTTTCTGTAATGGTTGGTAATTTCATTCTCAATGCAGGAAGAGAGCAATCATGACTCAACAGGTCCAAGACCTCAATGCCATCAGTGTCATGTGATTTCCTATTTTTAGCCCAGGTTGAATACAGGTCTTCAGCTTACTGTAGGTGGAAACAGTTTTAATTATTGGCTCAATGAGCGTAGTGCTCAACAAGACAACAGAATACCTGAGAGCATGCCACCACTGTAGCTCAACATGTAAGATTTAAGATGCCATGTGTCTGTATAGGAGCTGGACATAAAATAACACACCCTTTTATGCACTGTAAATGAGTAAGTGCAATTTACTTTGTCAATCCCCAGAATATATTATCTTGCATGAAAAGAGTTATTGATCAAGCAACAGCTGCAAATAGTGGTAAAGTAGATTGACAGTGCACTTTGTAAACTATAAAGGTGCCCTGGGATTAGAAAAAAAAGGTTAAGTGTACAGTACTAGCTATTTATATTGAGAGTATTCAAACTGTTCAGATTGCTGCCAACTCCAGAAGGACACCTTCCCATTTGAACTGAAAGCACTGGTTAAAAGCGAGTGTCGGTGTTACAGTATGTAACTTGACTGAATGCGCTGGGCATCATCATGAAAGCAGGGCATCATATTGGACAAGTGCTGGCAAACCTGCATTGTGGAGCCTTTTCTGAAGAGCAGGTTTTCAAAGGAATAATACCATTGTAATAGCATAAAAACTAGCAAGAAACAGTTTAGATACTGTACGTGACAGAGTAATTACATTTCTGTTCTGAGTAGTTCATTGCTAGTTTTATACTGTAAAATGATATTATTCCTCTGAGTTATGTATAACACAATACTGTATATTCAGCCTGACAAGCTACAGCAGTCAATGGTAGAGTGGTATCGCCATGGTCTTTTTCTATATAACTTGACAAATGTCTAGTTATTTTGAAAATAATGTCAACAAATTCACAGTGAATTCCTGTGAGATTCATTTGGAATAACAGCTATTCAGCTGGAACTGGTGCAGGATTTATGGCTGTGTCGCAGTGTTTTCCAAGTATCTCAGTGGACCGATATCTAGCAGGGCTGCAGCCGAGGAATGATAACCCCGAGTGTTGTGACCGCTGGTTGCCCTAGTGTAGTAGCCTCAGTGCTGGAGATTTGATACATGCTTCTCCAATCCCAGACTGCACAGCAGACTGAGGCAGCTGTGAGACTGTATCACCTCATTCTACATGAACAGCCTTGTTTCACCCACTGACCCACTGAGAGAATTCCCCCTATACTGCAAGGAACCACATTTTTAAAAGCCTCATCCATTATTGAGGTTCATTACATCATCCATGGCAAACATGTTAGAATACATGTCTGTAGAAACCTCTAAAGCATGATTGCAGAACAAGATACTATGAAAGCAACCCATTGCTGATCCCTTCACACACCAGGGACTGACTGAAACACTTTTAGATTATCACTACTACCAGTGAAAAACATTTAACACATTAATCAGAAAAATAGTAACAACAAAAGACATACAGGAATGCTACATCATCAGTGCATATATTTAATGCTCTGTAACTGCAGCTCTTTTCAGTAGAACAGGAATGTACAATGGCAGTATATTATATAATGGGTTTTCCACTAGCTTCCTGATGTCTGAAATCACAGTTATGTTGTGTTTTCCATTTCCCAGAAGCAAGACACCAAATGGTGCTTCCCCATCATGTTTAATATAATCTGCCATCAACTCTTGAATGCTTGTGGAAATGCACTCGGAGGCAAACTACAGCATGCATTAGTGTGGCCACGCCCTGCTATGGTGGGGTGTGGACCGTGTTCAACACCAAGCCCAGTTCTGCTTTTCATGGTTTTGTTTTCTCTATAAATATTTTAGTTTGAAATATGAAAATAAATCAATAAATCAATACCAAGGAAGAAATTGCTTTACTCAGGAAGAGAGTCAGCTGAAATTTGAGTCATTGCACGGTGAACATTTTAATATTATTGGATTTAGCATACCGCATAGACATTCATTACAAGATGCAGTGCAGCTGAATATCTGAATAGTCTGAACTACGTTCAGTAGGTATTGATTACAAGTGATTAATGCAGTTGGATTGCAGCTGTTTTTAACAGATGCCTTGCTTTTTTGTGTGTCATTTTAATTGGAACATGCTTTCCCATAATGGTCGCAAATCAATGTGGATTTCAATGGATTAGATGTTTTATGAATTTGTGGACAATGTTTTAAAATGACCACTAGGGCTTATATCTATGAAATCCACACAAAACAGATAAGCTGTTACAATAGGTTTCTTCTTGGATTCCATTTGATAGGTTATGAATCCATTCCCATTATTTTAAATTGTAAGCAAATTGTTAAATAGAAATGTGTTGAATTACTTGAAGATAAGTGTGAAAATATTCAGAGCTAGACAGTTAGGTGAGACCCAGAGAGACAGGGACAGACTTGAATCGGAGGAGTAGCTTGATGACGTTCTGTCTCGTACATGTCTCAGCATGATATATAGCAGAATTCATGTCTGTCTAGTAAAGTAGGAGCAGGTCATCAAGGAATTCCAGGAGACAACAGAGAGGACCTAGACGAGGAGGATTGCAAGGGATGTGGGATGAAGGATAGTTGGATGGCCAAATAAATAGAACACTGATGAGCCACCTTGAGGTGTCATGGGCATGTTGATGAAACACTGTGGATGGGTGGTGGCTGTCTGATTCTTTTGAAATTGTCTTCAGACCCTTAATTAATGATGTGGTAAAGTAGGAAGAAGGCCAGCAAGGGGGTCCGTTGGAGAGCAGGTTGCTGGTGTATGGCGCTTGTCCTTACCTCTTATCATGGACTGAAAGAGCTGGTGCCTGCTATCTGAAAACTCCTTTCAGATTGCCAGTTTACACATTGAAAAACACAGTTGCCAGCAGTACAAAGCTCTTGTTTATACATGACCTGAGTCAGGGAAATGTAACAGATCTGCTCTCACATAGACAGGCTTTCCACACTTATTTTTCAAAAACTTTTAATTTATTACACATTTTTTAGACAGTTTTAATACACTATTTTATCTCCCTTTGCTTGTTTTCTTTTTTGTGACTATATCCGATATTTAGAGGGTAGTAAGGGCACGCAAAGCTCCAATGAAATATGTATTCCAAATGCAAGGGGAAAGCTTTTGGCAGCTGGATATTATTAGTCCTGAATATATAACATTTCCCTTGAAGGCATTAGGCCACTCCAAGCCCCAAATCCAAGGAGAACATTAGGTTTACAACCAGGGCTTTGTTGTGTACTCTTAAATTATGAATCCCACCATGGCTTCCTTCACCATTAACTTGGAAGGAAGGAGCTTGTTTTCATATAGTATTAAAAATGTACTGCATTTAGGTTTGCATCTGTCAGATGCCGACATGACGTCAAGGTGAATTAAAGGGGTAACCAGGATATAGATTGAAATACAATTTGCAGTACCACTGCATCTCAGTTTACCTAGCCAGTAATATTTTATAATGCAAGATTAAACAAAGAATGCCTACCCATCAGTGGATTTTTCTCTGTTTTGTGGTAACTGGCTGACAGCTGGTATCTTCCTGATTCCTCGCAGTCGTATCAATCAAAACAGATCTCAGTCCTACTGCAAATATGCTTCATATCGGCCACTGTGCAGTTCCTCACACTGTGGCACTCTACCCTTTTAATATGTATGATCGATTTTGTAAATGTACACCCGCACCCTGACCTTTCCCATGGGGCGATCACCAAATCTAGAGTTTCTACAGCAGAAAACCCTCTAATGCAAAAGGCCATTTCATTGTATCAACTTGATCACGAGTTACATGTATATCCTGCCACAAGTAAGTGAAGGCTGGAGGTGTAGACCAGGGTAAGCAGCCTTGGTAATCTCAGTCCATGCCATTGCTAATCTTCAGCATGGCGAATTAAATAATGAAGGAACTGGTTGGATCAAGCTCCTTTAATGGAATGGGCAGAGGAGAGCCAAGGCTGCCTGCCCCTAAACGCAGTCATAATAATGTCAAATGAGACTTCAGCCCTGTGTACCCAATGCGTGATGTTGAAATGAATCTATTCTGATCTATGGGGGTCAAAACGGAACAGAAATTGACAGTGAGGGAAAATAATTAGGACCCGAATGGTAATCCTTTTATTCTAAAGGTTTGATGGCATTCCTGTTCTTTGCAGGTGGGACACAGGGATTGATGATGTGTGATTTAGCGCACACGGTGGAATTTATTTATGGAAATGAAATGCAGCAGTAATGGAGAGAACGGTACTCTACCTCCTGATGCTTGTTCAAGGTTGTATGCTCACATTCCACTGCAAGACAGAGGCAGTGATTAGGGACCTGGGTTGCCAGTTGCGTATTGTATCATCCCCAGTCAATATGAAAGCTGTGTTATCTGGTTATTAGGAGGTATGAAAACATTTATATTGTCATGTGGGTGCTGTTTTATGTTCCGGATTATTGGTTAAAAACAGCCCTGCCAAATGTTTTATTACACCATTTTTTCCATATTTGTCATTTACCTCATACAGGCCTGTTTTTCATTGGCATCATTTGCAGAAAGTGCTGCAATTAAAACACTGTAAATCAGAGTGGGGAACTAAACATACCCTAAACACAATCACAAGCACACCGCATGGCAGACAGCAGGGATTAATGCTCCCCTCTGACTTAATGTTCTGCACTGCTTTTTAATTCAATATTAATCGCTGTGGTTAAAGACAGTTCATTGTGGATGAAGATTTCAGAAACTTTTTTTTTTTTAAAGCCGTCGAATCACCAAATTTCAAACGGACCTTAGCACCCATCCACAAAGAGAGATCAGCAGCCATGGTCTAGAGAGTTATAGATCTAATGTGCTGAAGGTGTTAGAGTAGGTTAGGTAGTCACCCAGAATAAGTAAAATCAGCATCCCTGTTCAGTGTGATAAAACATGAAAAATAGACAAGGCTACAAGCGATGTGCAAGCCTACTGAGAATTCATTATTTCCCTGCAAGACTCATGGAACCGCATTTTAATTAGTCCCTTGGTTAAAAAAAAGGTGCTGCTAGCGTGTCTTTACCCCCCAACCCCCCTTTTTTTAATCGCTTGGCAAGCGTTCCACCTTGTGAATTTGTAGAGCATTAAATACCATCGGTTATAGGACTAGAGGGTATTGTACAGGAAACAAATTGATGTTTCCTAAAGTTATGGGCTTAACAAAATGACATGATGATAATTATATTCCTGCTGAACAGTGCAGTAATCTCTCCAAACGTGCTATAGAAAAATACAGATGTTGCAGCGCCTTGAAAAGAGATTGCAGCACTGAAGCAAATTGCATTGAACTGAGTGTCTTGATAGAGTAAGATGAAATACTAAAGAGGAAATCATTTATTTGCTGTATATACAGTAGTTTGCCATTATGCAGTATAGTCAAGGGCTGTAGAAAGCAGTTAAAATAATACAATTATGCAGCATTATAGATTCTTGGAAGGGCTTAAATAAAAGTTAAGTTGTGTACTAAGGATTCTCTTCCTCCTTTACAAGGATGTGTCTAATAGTTGACCAGTGTAATTGGAGCACTGCAGCATGCATGTGCTGTGAAGTCGCGAGAATAGTTTCAGTGTATTGACCATTTGTTATATATTGGGGGGTGATTTGCTGTGTTTCGTTTCTCATATAGAACCCCAACCACCCTTTCCATTAAATTAAACCAATTCAAAACTCACCAGCTGCTAAAGGGACTGCTGTGTCCTCTTCATTGCTTCAGGCTCCCTGCCTTCACCAGACACCAAACTGGAAGCAGGAAGATACAGTACCTGTCTTCTCTTACCGCTTCTGATGACTGAATGATGAAAGATGTATTTTTGGTGACTACAAGGCATTATCTGAATAACTTCCCTTAGACATACATTTTTTCTAATAACATTTTGCTTGTGGTACGTGAGGCTGCCTTGAATATATGTTATGGAGAAATAAACTTTGGATAATTGGGTTTTGGGTAATTGAGTGGCAGAAAAACTATAATACGGTATATAAATTATCAGTTTTAAAAACGACAAAGAAGAAAGCTTCCTAATGTGACCAATTTTGCCTTCGGGGGCCCTGTCTATTAATATCTAGAATAAATTCAAAATTGCATTTTAATGCTAAAATCGGCTACAAATTGGCACGTGTGGCCAGTGAAATAAATGCAGCTTGATGCTGGCAATAACCACATGCTTTAAAACCAAGCCTTTAGGGTATGCTGGTGCTATCACAGGCTCCATGCATTTTTACTAAAGGTAATTAGAAACAAGGCTTTCATGGGATGAGACGACTGTTGGAACCAGTGAAGAAGCACTACAATTGTAAGGCATTTTATTAAAGTAGATCGCTCGAGATTACATGAGTATTATAGGATGTTTTAAATATTCCACAGAAATGCATTACTTTTCTTACTCATGTTGTGTGCTTATTAAAAAGAATGGTGGAAGGGGAAAGTTATTCCATGTGCTGTAAAATACACCCTTAAACATTATTACTGTACCCATATCTTTTTGCTTTTTCAGCACAATATTAAGGGAGGGGCGATAACATTGCTAATGCTAATAAGAGGTAATAAAATGCAATGGCCACTAAAAGGACGTTAAATCTGAAGTCTTTCTTTTGTAGATTGACCCATGAAGCAGATTACACACAGCAACACAAAGGTCAGAGTGTCAGCATTAATGTTTCATTTGAGCTTGTGGGTTTGTTCGCCCCTGGAACCTGGTAAAGGTGATTGTTCTTTTCATTTTTTGTGTTGCTGTTCCCAAGGGGTTTGCTGTGATGCTTGTTAGGGTTCTTTTAGCCTTTTCTTTCCACACTTCAGTCTAATGCCTGACCTTTTTACATGACTTTTTACATTTGTTTTGTTTTCTGTACTGTAGCTGTTTCATACTGATTGTCAAGTTACACGTTGTGCTGTTTGAACAGTAGCCGTTGTATTTTAATGTTTTATGGAAGAATTCTTTTTTTTTACAACAGAACAACAACAAAAAAAAAAAAAAACACCCTTGGCATGTCATGTTTGTGCTTCTTTCTTTTAAAATCAAGAAGGGGTCCACAGGTGTCAGGGTGAGTGTTTACTGAATGTTTCTTTTGCTTGTGTCCTTTGGGAACCAGTTTTAAAACTGTTCAAGGTCAGAGTGACTACGACGTGTCGGAGAGGCTTCCGCGCTGAAACTAGAAACTGAGGACGCACTTGAAGCAGAGATTCTCTACTTGAAGGGGGGTGGTGGAAGGGGACAATGATAAAGCACAAAACATAATTGGATACGTGTTGGATTGCTTTATGCGCATTCAAGTGGCGTGAATAAAAAAATACAAAACAAAAAATAGATTGCCCAAGCTACTGTACATGGTTAAAGTACAGTATTCAGATAGCATACTGAATATCCCATTAGCACAATTTTACCTTCAGTGCTCATAATAGTGAAATTCGATTTTATGTAGTTGTTTATAGCAAATCATTTTATTTGAATGTCTGACAGAATAATACAGTATGTTTGTATGCAATAGTCTGATCAATCATAAGTTTTAGTTTAAAATAAACCAGTCACAAACATACACACCCCTCTAGCCTCCCCACTTTTGATGAAAGGCGTGACTGGAATTCAAACTCGTGCCCATTAGGACATCCAGTATTTGGCACGAACATTAATCTGCTCCCCGGTCAGACAGGCTGCTGTCGTCTCGCAGGCCAAGCTCTTGATGAATTTGTGTTTGTGAACAATAAACTCATAAATCGTTCCCAGGGCGAGATTGATAGATGGGCGCTCGTAAATCCAAGCATAAAACAGTGACTGGTCGAAAAGGCCATAGGTCAGAATAGTAAAACCAATAAGTTATGTTCAACTGCACTTGTTAGAGACTCTGTGAATCAATGTAACAAAATCTTATTGATACAAGACAAATGGATTGTCTCTTCGGCACTTTCTAAAATAAATACGCCTTATTGGGGAAAAAATGTGTTCTTTCTAAATTGAGAAGAAGCCACTTGATTTTGAAATACGAGGTTGTGCTAAGGAAAACTAGACTTAACTGCTGTAGAAAAGAACCAGTCCTTGTGGATGAACACACTGGGGACCATACAAATAGGATTCAAAGTAAAAGCTGCAGTGCATCAACAATGGGGAGTGAATTATTTTACAGTAAGCTCCCTTATTATGGCAAACCAGTTCACCATTAAGACCACTGTCTGTCCTCCCCTTTCTTTTCGGAGACAATCTGAAGATCGCCTTCTGATTGGACCAGCAACTTGGTGTGGGTGTGAGTTATCCTAACTAAATAATGTTCTTTTAAAACCTTTGTTACCATACCTCTAATACAAATCGTCAAATAAAGGATGGTTCAGTTTCAGCTGCGTCTGAAGAGGTGGTGGCAAGTAGTGTAGTACACCGTTTATACTTCTGGGACTGCAGAGCAAGTTCTATGATTCACAACCTTTGCTTCCAAGCAGTTGGGCATCATCTTTCCCTCTGGCTATCTGGGTGTCTGCCCTGTGTGTGTATCTTCCTCCCCATGGTGTCTGCCAGTCTCACAGGCACTAATGACACATCAAGCTCATCCTACTGTAAACACATTAGCATGCATATGACGCCTGGACAGATGTCCATCTGATTGCACTGTACATGTTTTCTCGGGGTGCACGATCCAACTAATTTACTCAGCAGCAGAACACCTGAGGTGGTTTGGATATTTTCCTGAGGTCTACGTTATACAGTATATTATTCCGCTGCAGAATTAATTTGACATTGTACTGTATATTCTGAGTACGACTTCATGGAAGGACTCGGAAGAGTGTATTCAAAATCAAATATGCATGCCTCCTTCAAAAAAAAAGTTTTAATTTAATACAGTCAGTAAAAGTGATTTGATCTAATTATTCTGTTTGATTCTTTCTGGCAGAGATAATGTGATTCTTTGCTGTAGCAGACAACCCCACATATTTACTGTTCAAAAACCCAGAACAATTTTTATTTCTAGCACAGTTTTTTTGGTGTGTGACTTTTTGAATGGAATTTGGAATTCAGCCCATCTTGTTTCACGGTTACCAAAAGGTAGGAAAGTAATCAATTGTGGTTACGGGAAAAAGATGAAAGCAATTACGTAACTCTTTTAATTTATTTTATTTTTTCGTTAATTTTGTTCTGGGTTTTTATTTTTCCGTTACAATTGAAAATGATGCCACAGGACTGAAGAGTTGGAGGAAACATTGCTCTTGTCAGTGATTTGTAGCCTTTGTTCTGTCTGTGTGTGATGGGGCTCAGCTGGATTAATATTAGGCCTATCCATCTGCTGAGTCCCTGGTGCCACAGTTTGGGGAACAATAGGACAGTAATATCTCACACTCTGAATGCTGTTGATCCTGTTGATGCACAGAAACTTGCTGACACTTACATAACCTGAAACTAGGGTAATGTTTGAACTGGGCAGCCAAGTTCCTACAATAGTTTAAGCTAAGTAGTATCTAGCACAAGGAGACTAATTACAGGTGTCCTGTAAAAACTAGAGGCCCAGACACGGACAAGCTTCTGGATAAAGAGTTGATAGAAGAGTTCACTTTGACAAAATGTATTTTAGCTTCAGAAGAGAACGTACGTTTTGTACAGTAATGATTATGCATTTGACACGAGCAGTGCAACATCAAACCAATACCAGAGCAGAAGGGGTTAATGTCCATCGCAAGAATGCCCAACACTCTTTCGAGGTCGGCACTGTTGGACACGTGCTGCCTATATTGTAAAATCTGCAGCACTTGAAAGTAGAACGGAAGGTTTTTGGCCCAAAGACAACTGAAATATGATCTGTGGCCATCTGGCTGTCTGCGGCAAGCTTATGTAGCTTCCCAACTCCTAGCTGTGACTAAGTATGTATTGGCAACTATTAATAGACGAAATCCAACTGCAGTGGGCTGATGCAGATGGAGCTCTCATCTCTTAAGGGCTGAATCCAGATTATCACACCTAAAGCAACACAGTGTCAGAGCTGTGAAATGAAATTTAAAGGTAAAAAGTCCATCACGGTGCTTTTCCGATTACCCATCAGTAAACAGCTTGAATTATATATTTTAAGAAGATTTGATCCCTGGAAATATTAAAGAAACCACCCCCATAACTCCTTTACAATGAGAACATCTTAAACAGATTGGTGTGTTTTATTTTCAAGGGTTGCATAACTGTGGCTGTTTCTTTTCCTTTTTCAAGGAATGAGCAAATACATAAAGAAATACGTTGAAATAAAAGCACAGTGATGTTAACATGATCGGAATATCAGACCCACACGGCAGAAAACATTGCTGTGAAGGTCATGCCATTAGCACTTATGCTTTTAAATAGTCGTTTTCAATTGTAGACCTGCATCTCCTCCTTTTTAAACATTCTGCATATGGGAGCCACCTGTTTCTATTGCCGAGTGACAAAGGAGGAGTCTGTATGTGATCTGTCTTTGACAATTATTTCCTGAAACAGCCATTTGCTTTGACAGAAAGGTTGATGTGCCCTTCAGGTGCCACTTGGCCTTTACCCTTGAATTAGAATAACAATGGTGCGATTTCATCAGGGAATTCTTTATGAAATTACAGTGATCAGAGTTTCGGGTTCATTAAATTGAGATTCCTGTATTACTTTTGCGTGTCTTTCCCTGGAGCTGTATAGACTGTATTTTGACGCAATACAGTATGCATTCTTCATTGTACACATGCAGTTTTCATTGTACACATTTATTGGAGCTATTCCCAAGCCAGAGCCGTTGCTGAGCACACTTCAGTCAGTAGTCCTTCATTATTTTATAGTTTCGAAAACAATGAGAATGGACAGGGCGTTGCATGTTAATCACGGTCTGCATCTACCCCTGTATAAACGTCGACTTGCAACTAATGATGCTCATTCATACTTTTACGCTACCCTTGAAAAAGGCAACCAAAACTGCTAAGTTCAATAAACCTACCTTTTCCCACCCCTTATTTATACAGCTGGCATGCTGACACAGCAATCCCCACCCCCTTTAACCAAGACTGTGCAGAGCATTGATATGTCTCATTTATGCACTAAATCATGGGCACTTCTTCCATTTTTTGGAGTGGGTAGAATGTAAGATGTTTGAGAACACCTGAAAGTCACGTCTTTGGTGTTAATGAGTCCTGAGCACTGAGCTCAGTACTCGCAGGACAAGATCCTAATGAGACGTAGCCCTGGGCTTTGCAATTGTACAACTTTTTCAAGGGAACTGTGTGAGCAGCTTGGCTGTTTCTTGACAGCAGCCTTATCCATTTTAAAAGAACTTTTGCCCATTACATGCTGAATTATTCTGTACAAAACCTGCTGAGTTACAGTAGATGCAGGAGACTTAATACTTTTGCTTGCTAATACTTTTGCTTGCCTTTGCTAGATAGATAAATGGTATGTTTGAGATATTTAAAAACTTTTCCTTGAATAGCTAAGCTGTCCCAGCATTATGGGTCTATGAAGTCAGCAGAGGAGACAAGGAGGAGATGAAAGCATTACCAGCTCAAAATAACTGCATCGCATTACAGTAATCCCCTTTCTACAGACCTTAATGTATGGGATAAACGTGCGTTTAAAAAAAAATTAATTAATTAGTTAATTTTAGATTTTTCTGCCAGTTTTTATGTTTTATTTCAGAAATTATGGAACCAGCCATAAATATTCAAAACATACTATTCTGGGTAATTTTTTTTTTTTTAAATAAAATACCCAAATATAATGTTTACAACAACTGTTTTTAGTATGGAATGTACAAGTGTGCATTGCATGCAATTTTTTTATTGCATAGTACTTCTGACCTGCATTTTTTCATTTCTCATGTAAATCCTTTATTACGGTAAGTCAAGTGATCTCTGTAAAATAAAATCGTCAGTGTGTTACAGTAGTGAGATACAGTCTGAATTGAAGTGCCAGTATGCTATCTGGACTTGCCAGCATCTTGTGCCTGTCTTGGGGAGATTCAGATGGGCCCTTTCAGCACTGCAGACAGCTGCTAGTCATTGGCCTGTAACCTATGGTTCGCACACAAGATGTGTTCATCCATCCAGGATCAAACTCACAATTTTCTGCTGTTGCTGACCATATATATTGTGTTATTAATGTTTCGCTATGAAATTGGAATCATGAAGTGATCAATTTTCTTCTTATAATTAGTAATAAATTTATTATGATTTCAAATGCAGATGAATAAGTAAGGTAAGTAAGGGCTTTTTTCTGGTTAGACTGATACCATTTTCTCAAAACTTTTCAGTAAGGTAGCGAGAAGATTATTGCCCACCTTCACTCCAGAGGGAGATCATGGAGTGTGTCCACCTAACTCCTGAATTAACAAATGCTTCAGGGTGGGGGGTGGGGGGGTACTGCTCATGCACTTACTTTATATAATACAGTGCAAATTGTACATACGATACAGTAGAAAGCTGAAAATATCTGCAGTGGGTTTTAGTCTGTTTATTTTTATAGTGCGTTCAACATGGCACAGTTTTAGAGGACTGCAGTTTCTAAGCACTGAGCTTTTAGGTGATGCTGAAGTCGGGGAGGTCTGGTCTCTGTTGTCTCTTTGGAAGCGGATATGTGCGTTCAGGCAATATTGAGCTGGGGATGTATTGAGTTTAGCCTTGATCCCAGCAGCCATGCAGCTGGGGCTTTCACACTGCACCCCCAGCCCCCAGCTCCAATCCTAATGAAAAAAAAAAAAACAGCACAACTCGACTACCTCAATTCCTGAGCAATGGGATCCTCAGGCACAGACAGGGGAAGCTCCCACATTGGCCTTTTCTGCCTTCAAGGCAAGAAAATGTGCGATTGTGTGTACAGTGGAGTGGGAGTTGCTGTGTGCATTCAAGCCAGCAGGAGGGCACACTTTTTCATTTACAGTTCAGGATTGATTTGTTGATCTTTTATTCCATTTTGGAATGTTTGCATACCTAAGAATATATATAATTTTTTTTTTTTCCTTCAGGGTAGTGCAAGTTACTTTTTTGTGTGTTTTTTTTTATTTTGGTGCTTGTAAATGTTTTCTTCTGGAACAATGGCACAGTCTATAGCAGTGGTGGCCAACCCTGGTCCTGGAGAGCCGCAGGGTCATCTGGTTTTTATTTCTACCTGAGCTCTCAATTACTTAATTGAACCAATTATTTTCATAATTGGTCAACACTAAAACAATGTCTAGGTCTTTAGCCACTGATAATTTAAAGATGGCCTGAAAACCTGCAGGATTGTGGCTCTCCAGGAGCAGGATTGTCCACCCATGGTCTGTAGCATTGTTACCTATAGACCTACTTTATTGCTTAAAAACAGACATCTATGTTTGCTATTCAGTCCCAGCCCAGTTGCAGTTTTATAGCTGGGGGCTGCTTGATGGTCGGTGAGTAATTCACTGGTCTCCTGCTTGATAAGCCTTTAGAGTCCTCACAGAACTAACTGAGGTGGAAATCATTCTAAACTGTGAGCTGCACTTGTCCTGCAGGCATTGTGGCGAAGCTGTCTCAATTTAGTGTCTTGAGTAAATAGCTCTCATTCTCACCTCGCCATACCATCCAAAGTGACCATGCACAAGAAACAATGTGTATCTAAAGTGAATTTTTAGATAATGCAATGTCTGATTTTATTCAAATATCTTTTCCATTAGTGTTGTTGAACGATATCATCCACAGAGAGTTCCATACAAAGTATCAATAAGAAATCTTGGTTTTGACTTTAATTTTAAAAAAGACATTGTAATTCTGTTTTTAAGAAGACTATTTATTTAAAGTATCTAATTTAAAAGCAGACAATAACACTGTTTTAGGTTAAACATTGTGGATATCTGTATTTGTAAAAGAAATGTGTGATTTATTCTTATATACAACGTATTATTATATTCTGGTAATAAATTACTGCCACTAAATGTCAGAATACTGAAAATAGCATAAAGTATGTTGGTAAGAATTAAGTACATCATTATAGAATGTGTCTCTGTAAAGCTGATAAATCACAAAGAAAAAGCTTAATAAACATTGTCCGATGGATTTTTCCACAGTTATCTGAAAGGTGGTAATATATGCACTGAAGCCCTGACTGTATCTTGCTTGCAGGCCTGGGAAGTTGGGGATTAGGGGAGTTCACTGCTAATTTCATCCAGGAATTGATTTTAATTATCTGCAGTATCAGAGCCTCCCAGCAGTAATCGATCAAAGCATTCTAATTTGCTCTGGCTGCTTCTCCAGCCCAAGTCACACTGCGCACTCGGTGTTCTGTTCCGGTTCCGTTTGCAACATGGGAATCCTGGAGACTCTTTATCCTGTGAGCACAAAACACCAGTCAAAAATACAGCAGTAAAACATACATCTTAATCACTTTCATTGGAAGTGAACAATTAAAAAATACTGAAAAATCTTACTAATCAGGAAGTGAACCATATAATTACTTTCCTTTTAATGCTTGAGCTGGTTAGTATTAGTAGAGTTTATTGCAGCTTCTGACCCTTTTAATATTATTTAATTACATTTACAAAGACAATGCAACATATTCATAAAGCTTTAGCGTGCTAGTGTATTTGCATTAAAGTCCAATGCATTAAATAGCATGTTTTATGAATATGGCACTGTTTTATATTGTACTAAAAATTATGTTCAAATATGTTGCAGAAAATATAAAACGTAAACTGTAGCCAAGGCCAGAAGTGATGTTTAATTAGTGCTGAATTGACATTTTTCCATTTTGATGAAATAATTAAACAGCGTAATTAAGCACTTGAGGAATTAGCCATGCCATTAGTCACTCGACTAGATTCAGTTTGAACATTTGTCCCATTGAAGATCTGTGGTTTAAATATAGGTTGTGCTTCAGTGGCACTGCAGATAAAATAAATTGATCTATAGAACTGCACATCTCATTAACATAGCAGTGCTTTGCTTAAATTAATCTTACTTGAAGGAGAAATGTATCCCCATGGTAAAAAGGTCACTTAAATGTATGATTTAATACAGGTTTTTTTTCTAGATATTTACAACAAATAGAAATATACAATTGTCTTTTCTTCCCATTTGAAATGATGATTTAGTCCACTGGTGCGTTGGATATTCATGAGTTTGATCTTCTGTGAATATAATGGTGGGGGCTATTCATGTATATTAATATAAAACCACTTCAGTCATAATTTGTCAAGAAGTAAATAATGCTTAAGCACAAATTCAGGTAATCTAAAGCAAAAGATAGCTGCCATACAGTGTCGGTCTATATGAAGGAGAGGGAGGTTGAAAGAAACAAATGTCTTTCTTTGTTTTACACAGCAAATAGAGGATGGCTCTTGAAAAATAATTATAGAGAGTGGGTTGGTTTAAAAAGCACCCTTGTTTTACAATTAAAGGGCTGATAAAACTGCGAAACAGGCAGGCACGTACTCGCTTACACTGCAGTGAATAGCCTTTCAGAAGCTATCTCCGTAAAATTGTTTCATTTGTTCCTTATTTGCACACAGTCATGGTGTGTGCCGTGTGGAGAGCAGCACAGTCACTATAAAATTGTTGTTTCTTTTTTAAATGTAGCTCTGTGTCATTAGCAAGCTGCAGGAATGTTGCATGCGGTTTGTTTATGGCTACAGTTCAGTGGCTTGCTCTGTCGTGGATGTAAACTTGTTAGAATTCCTGTCACTCCGTAGAATTCCAGGCTCATCCATAGAACTCTTTTGTTAAAATGGGACTTGATTATAGCATGTATTTGTTTGCCCAAAAGCACACATTTCTAGAATGTAATGTACAGTAATATATGTATAAATACTGGACCAGTGCCACACTTGTTGTTGTTTTAATAATCCATTAGATTTATGAATATGCTGACCAGCAGTATAACAATCCATTCACATTATTTATTCATTAGTTAATAAGTTTCAGTAGGAGATGTGCTTTTGAGATAAAAATGTGAGAAACAAATACACAAAAGCATCAGATTTACAACCCAGGGAGAACATTTCAATTTGCATGCAACAATGGGGGAGGGCAAATGTTAATAATGGTGAAAAAGAAAAATGAAATCTGTAGTACTCATAATTATATACAAGAGAAAGATCAATTACTGCTCCTGAAAAGAAAAAAAAATGCAGGTTTCTTGGATTGAATTCTGCACATGCATTGTACAGCAGGTTGATTCCACCAAAGGCACGTAATTCAAAATCTCAGCATTCAGTGTTAATTACTCGCCATGCTGTCCTGCTGAAGCAGGTCCATTCATCACCAGGAAAACGACAACAGCACATGTGTTTCCTGTTTCAGCTACACTTGACCAAACTCAGTGTTTTGCTTTTACATTTTTACACTTGTAACTCCAGATGATTCATCTAGTGTAAATTAATTTACACTTTGGTTCCAATTTCAGAGCTAAAGAGCCCTGATTTTGTAGCAGCAGGAGTGGGGATGTTAAATAAAGCAATATATATGGTGCAGACCAAATAAACTAATTCACACCATGTGGGGGGCTGCTATACTGGTAGCTACTAACCAAATAAATACACAATGTAATTATATAGGAATTATTGGGGGGGGGGGCTTAGGTCGGCCAGGGTGTCCCCTACCCATGTAGTCAAGTCGGGCGCCTGCGGGCTTGCCTGTAAGCTGCCCAAAGCTGCGTTGTCCTCCGACGCTGTAGCTCTGAGGTGGCTGCACGGTGAGTCTGCAGTGAAAAAAAAAGCCGTCGGCTGACGGCACACGCTTCGGAGGACAGCGTGGTAGCGGTGAGCTGAGCCTAAAAATAATTGGATATGCCAAATTGGGAGAAAATAATAAAATAATTGCAGTTTTGCCCATTTTCGGTTTTAATGTGCTTGATTTGCCACAGTGTATAGGTAACAAGCTCAGGTGTGTCTTATTAAACTCATAGTAAAAACAGGTATGGATGACACTGCTATGCAATGGGAGTCTTGTTTCCATCCCTGAGCTAAACATCCACCTGTGTGGAAGTGAATACAGTCCTCTAGTCCTGATTTACACAAAACAGACCGACCTGTTCTTTAGATGGCAAGATTAGCTTTGTCAACAGTCCTTCTGCACCTTGCCCTACTACCCCCGTGTTATGAGAACCCCCCACAAAAAATAAGTGTTAGGCAATGCATAATCATTATTCAAACAGTGCATCTTCAAATCAAAAAAATGAGTGCAGGCACATTGTCGGCACACTGGGGAAAGCTGCTTTGAGTCTTAAAACACTACTGTTTTTTCATGCATTTCTGGATTGCCTTTCTGTCAATCTGAATGAGAATTATTGCTCCCCAGCTGTTCGACTGCACTGTGTCCAGCATCGTGTTTGAATCAGCACTACAGTAATTGCTCATTCAACAACAAATGCTCACCCATGTTAAGCAAGAATCCTACTGGTGCACATAAAAACATGTAACCCCATATGGTATTATAGAGAGTCTCTAATCTGCAGAATTGGCTTTAATGTAAAGCACCATGTTTTATAGTAAGTTTGGAACCCTGATAAATAGTTTATGGCTTAAGTGAACATTTGGCTAATTACTTGTATTGTTCCATCCAGAGACTGCATTTTGAAGCACTCATTTAAATGCTGTCTCCTAGAAACCTGCAGATTTATGCATAGTCTTATTAAATACGAAGTGGTTATTACTGAGTAATGTACTGTCTGTATTTATTAGACAGTACTGTATATTGGAGTCTTTAACCCTCCTAATGTAATCATTGAAGGGTCTCTGTAAAACGGCTGTATTTTGTCTGCCTTGTATTTAAAATGGAGATGAAAATATTACCTTAGAGTTAGATGTTATATTTTGTCATTTTGCACCTTTCTATGGTAAATGTCCCTTTTTACAGCAGTGAGCCACGCTTTCACTTAGTAAGAAAGTAATGAGATCTGAACCATATTACCAGCAATCGGTGTGAATGATGGCTGTCTGAGTGAAAGGCTAATGCCTTAATATTCTGCTGAAGCTCATATGCTGGTGGCATTTTTCACTTTCTGCTTAGAAGAAAGGCAGAATCGACACTGCATTCAAATCCAAACCAACAGTGAAATTTTAAAGGACATCTGAAATAGATGAAATATTAACAACCTATTTCAGTTCCATTTAACCATCATTAATTTTTCATATAAAACCAACATTTTTGTTGATCATAGAATAGTTAGTGGCTCACCATTGTCTAATTGAAGTGCTTTGGATATTTTGTTTAAAAACTGTTGGCGAGTCCTTTCCTACAAAATCAGTAGACTTGCTTTATAAAAACAACAGACTGTTGTGGGTTCAAAGTACAAATAAAAAAAAAGGAAATAACCAACATACTAAATGTTCTTATCTAATCAATAAAAAAAAATCTGCCTGGGTTTTGTTGGTTTAGATTAGCAGTGGATTGAAATTAGAAAGCTAAGTAAATGAGTATCTGAAGTTCATCATTACTGCCTCCTCCTCATCAGAGGTGTAGAAGTATTGTGAGGAGAATCAGGACGTGTACGGCTGGGGATTGGGGACCATGTGGAAAACCAGGAGAAAATATAGACCCATAATTCAGAATACACTGTGATCCAGTATTCCAAGTGCTCATTCCAATTTGTTTGTAAAATCTTACAAATCTAATGCCTGAAATGTAAATATAATTATGTTCATCATTTTGAAATTACTTCAATAGCAACACTAATACGGACTGCGTTGATTTTTCACAAGACATTTCTTTTCTTTGAAGATCAAACTTCTAATCTAATCTGTTTCTCATGTTCCTTATTGTCCTCTCTCAGCTAATGTAGGGCTGTGCTGAGCAATCTCCAGCCCTAATCTCCAGTGTCTCGCTGGAGATCTCCTCTGTTATTACAGCCAGGACAGAATGAAGAATGGGGTAGGGGCCGTTCAGGCAGTCTGCAGTTAGGCAAACGACCTCTGGCTACACTTTAGGATTTCATCATGAAAGAAATATTTCAGAATCATTTGGGCGTTTTATTTATTATTCAGAAAAAAAACAAAAAAAAACTGTCTAAGTGTGTGCTAGGTAAAAATAAAATAGATAAAAAAAAGTTTTTTAATCAAATCGAACATTAAAAATGTATCTGCTTTTTTGGGCAAAAGAACTCTTTAGACATGCATTAAATGCAGATGCCCTCTAGCCATTTTTTTTTTTTTTTAAACATCACAGAGTGTTTCTAAATTACCATCTGTTTCTTATTCAGGTCAGGGCTCAGCCGCTTAGAAAGAGCAGTAGGTTTTTGATATGTATGACAATGAGAGGCCACTAAAAGCCTCCTAACTTCATACATTTGAATATTGCGTGGTTAAACTCGTTTAAGCCATTGATTGAACTATGATGAGGTTCCCTGATTGTGTCAAAGGGTAAAGGGTAAAGGGTTGAAAATGATTGCCACAGGGGGAGGCTCTGAGAGTATTCTTCATGTTTGCCAAGAGGGCACAGTGATCGACTCGGCAATATTGATCACAGTAGCTTGAAATTGTACTTTCTAATTCCTATGAGAAGTAGAGGAACGACTTCTGTAAACGTCACTTATATTTAAAGAACATTAAAATACAGCATCATTTATGTGATCAGACTGCAAACCAGCCCTCTGTGTTCATGGTCTTCAGCACGTCTCTTTAAATGATGGACATGTTAATGAAAATCACTCAAATAACAGCTCTCAGTAATCACTCAGTGTCTCTGGAGCTTGGGGGGCTTTTTTATGATTTGTGACCCGTTCGGTGTCACATTTCCACAGGACGTTCTTTTTCCAGAAATGAGGTTAATTAGCCCCCCCCCCCCTTCCTACTCGCTTGAGGATTGAATATGTGTAATATTCAGCATGCTTTACAATGCTGTATTGCACCAGGTGGTCCCCTATTAAAAATCCCAGGAGAGGCAGGCACTTCAGGCTCCATGCTGCTCGACATTCTTGAAATGAGCTATTTAACCCTTGCCGTACAGAACAGACATCAATTGGAGATCACCTGGTAGACTCTAGGGTAGTTGCAAACTGGTGCTGGTGAATTTATGGTGGGCACAGTAATTATGTCCCAAACTACTGTTAATAATTGAATTGGGAACAAGGTAACGTTTGAAAGGAGCTAGGTTAGCTTCATTCCACATTTGAAGGTCTATAAGATAAATAGCCAGCAGTCAGCATTTCTGGTGTATATCAATAGCTTTTTTTTTCAAAGGTAGAAACAGTGAGCATGATACAGTAATCTTTCACAGTCCAGTGCTGTAATTTTAAATGCACTTAATATAGCCTTTACAACATATTACAAATAACCAGTATTTTCATTTCAACACCAAGGTCTGAATTATAATGCCATCAAGTAATGTGTATCTACAGATAATAATATTGCTACAGCAGTGATTATAATTATGCTTTAAGGCCATGTTTATTCAATAGATTTTGTCACTACAGTTCATACCTGCAAATGTTCAGAAATGATAAATACATCTTTAAGATGTTGCTGTTGCAGCTGGCAGGATGGTGATTAGCAGTCACAGGTAACCCAATTACTGGAGGCAGGTCAGATCCATTCCTGTACCTGTGCTGAGCAAGTGATTCCCTTAAAAACTACCCTACAATGTGTTACCTGTGTCTGTGTGCTTCTATAAATATCCAGGGAGCGAGAGCCCTGCTCTGGTATGTCAACCTCTGGTACTCTGGAGAATAACTATACAAAGCTGACCTTCAAGCACTGTAGAAAACACTGCCAAGGTAAGACAAATGTAATGTAAATCCTAGCATGCTGTTAAATAAATAGATACATAAATAAGCAAAGAAAGAACAGAAGAAAGAAACTCGACAGGCGCTACGTCTCTGTGGCGAAAATATGTTTCTTACGTGAACATTATAGACCTCTATGGAATTGGACAACAAGCGATGCATGCACTTATTTTGTTGGCTACAAGCACTTTAAGCACATATCTCAGCACTGTAACCTAAGGATGGCAAGATCAGGCCTGGACAGCTCCTTGCTCTACATTTTAAAAAGGCGGGTGTGAACTCTGCAGCTTGGTTACCATCTGCATTGTGTTTGTATTGTTGTGTGAAGGAGGGGCTCGAGAAAGAACAGACTGAATAGAATTGGGTAAATCTGCTTCATTGGATTAAAAACGGAACACATTGTGCAATACACGGTTGAGTACAGATATTGTGCAGTCTAACAAATGCATCTGTTTTACGTATATGTAGATGCTGTATTATACCAAATAATAGCTGACTCATACAGTGTGTCACTTGCTGCTGTCTGTTAAGCCTTTCCTGGAATTCCACTTATGTAACTGCCTTTCACAGAACTATTTTCCACACTTCCCAGCATCCTCTTGGTATTTGTTTATAGTGCATGCTTATATTCTGCAGGCTGAGGCTGTAATGACCCACACCTCTTTGTGTCTTTGTTTTCTGTTCTCGCCTGTACATAGATTAGAATTTCCTATTTGTATCTAACCCTATACAATTAGCTGCAGTGCAGAACTGTACCGTGGCAGTAGAAGCAGGGTTTGCAGCCTGCAGCATGCACAGCACTTGCACAGTCTGCAGTGTGCATGCATAAACTCATTATAATTTGTTTCATGATTTGGAATCCCAGGATTATTTCGCCCTTAAAGAAGACTTTAGCCAGGTCTTTGGCAGGAACGTGTTCAGATCTACTCATCAGCTTGAACCTATTTCTCTAATTGGGAATCTGATGTAACTAAGAGGACTGCAGGTCCTTGGATGAGTTACAGAACAGCTGATGAGCATTATCCATAATCACCTCTTGTTTCCCATGCCTTCATCAGTAATGAGGGCTGTACTAGAATGCCAAACCCCTATTGTACAGTAGTTGTAAAATCCAATCAGCTCAGTGCAGCGCGTGGCCCATGCAGTGGGTGGTTTAGATATGAACAGGTAACATCAACCTGGTTCTGTTTCATCAGGTCTTAATAATCTTGTTCCAATTGTAAAAGCACTAGGTTCATTTAAACAGAGGTGGGTCAAAAAAGGCAGTGTTTAGATGGTTTTAAAAATGATTGATTCGGGTTCCTGACCTCTTCACCTACCGGTGATGAAGAATCTGTGACCCTGTGTTCAGACAATCAGTGTAATATTGGAAAGTGTTTCCTTTTTTAATATCCTGTGTAGTGCTTGCTGCTTGAGGAGCCAGCCTGTTCCAGGTGATCCCACGTTCACTATGATAAGCATCCATGCATCTATTAACAGACCCTTTTGACAACAATGCTTCTCAGCAGATGTTTTCTGTGCTGCTATACAGAAGAGAGATTTTTAAATGTCTTAGTGTTTAGTAGCTGTGTTAGAAGTCTGGGCCCTCCAATGTATGTTTTTAGGTAAATCTTTTTTTTTTCATTTGGGATAAGCCATGGCTTGACATTAAGTCAGCTTTTAATAATAATAATAAAAAAACTAGAAAGGCCATACAGAACCTTAATAAACTGAAATAGGTAGCTGCTCTCTAAACCGCAATCTATGCTAGTCAAAGGCTACCCTAGATTATTCAATTGCCAGATATACCTATTCCCTTTTGTATATCCACAATACTAAAATGTGTTTTTTTTCCCCAGACATGTATTAAAGTATGTGTGTGTGTGTATATATATATATATGTTCTCATGGGTGTGCAGGTGTGATAACCTACCATGACTCCCCTGAGTAATGATATGAACTCAGCATTATTACAGAAGATGGATTTCTGTTATCAGAATGCTGCACATTCAGTGCATGCTCTGACCCCTGGCCTTATATTCACAAAGCTGACTGGCTTGTGGATGTATTATTGAGTTCATGAGCTCACCCCAACTGTTCTGTGCTTTGCAACAGTGGCAGAAAAAAAAAAAATAAATACAGAAAATAATTTTAGGCTACAAGGAAAATGTGACCTTTGTATATTGGGAAACCCTATCATGTGAATTGGTGGTTTTGCTCGGTGATTTTCCTAGTTGTACAATACCTATTGTTATATTGTATGCATCCTTCCCTGCTCCTACATTACATTATTAGGTTACTGTATGTAGGTCTGATATTGATTCAGAATGCTTTGAAAACTAGCGTGGATTACCCGTAATAATGCAGTATCAGTTTTATTTTCCCTACTAATTGTTGAGTATTATTCAAGCAATCGGGTAGTTTTTGCTTTGGTTCTTAATGTCTTGATTCTGTACATTTCAATAATTACTATCACAGGGTGGAAACTGTCTCCGGGCAGCAATTACCAGAAATGCAATCAGCCTATTGCAGTATATTGGTGTATAAGAACACCATTCTCTTTGTCAACTGTTCCCCAATCTGTTTGTTGGATTGATTTTTATTGATATTCCTTTCCGTTCAGTTTCTCTCACAGGACTGGCCGATCATTTCTCTACCAACTGCTGAACAGCTGTTGTGTCATTCCAGAGTTACATGTATTTTTATTTCTGTGGATATTCACGGAGGTCTGATCGGGATCTCTTGCGCAGTGTAATAATCTGGGATGCCACTAAACAGCTGTTCATTTCCTTTTAAACAAGAACTGTGTCTGAGTGGTAGCATCATTCACTGTGCTAATAATCTTGATGAAGCGCTATTGACTTACTGCAGGTGTGACACCTAATGACTCAATTGCCTGTTCTAAGTCTTCATTTGGCTGCGTTTTCCATTTATCCCATGACTAATGAACTGAGTTTTAAATTGTGAAGATGACCGTATCAGTGACATGATATACAGCTTTAACTAAGCTGTGAAAAAGAATTCCTATCAATAACTGCTCTTACTGCAGCCTTGTTCACAAAGCAGATACAGGTACTGTGCATTTAACTGCACTCTGTAAACAGTGTTCTAAAAGCTAAGAAAATGTACATCAGTACCTGTGCAATAATTTTTCCTGAAAGGCAGTTTATCTGCTAGTTACTGGCTATTTCTCGGTTACCAGCGTTTACGTTTTGAAATCAATATATTTTTGAATACCACTGTGTTTTTTCCATGTGGGTGACGTTGTGACCCCCTTCTTTTTAATCAGATCCTTCCATTTTTTTATGTAAAGCAGTTATTTAATTGATTTAAGACCCAATCTTTTGTCATGGCAGAAGCATTCACTTTACACTGATATGTTAATAAAGTACATCGTACAGGAAGAAAGAAGAAAGATGCATTTTTAATACACAGAGGGCTGGAGGGGGGAAAAGAAGTGTATGAGGTGTTAATTCTGTCTGCATAAATTATTTTCCCTGAAGTCATAACTGAATTGAATCGATCAGCCCCCTAGCCCACTCCTACTGTAACGGGTGATGTTCTGCTGTGTTTAGCACTTGCATATAGCCATGTCTTTCTTTTCATTGCTGTTTTCTCTCCAGTAGCGACACACAAGATAACAGCAAGTTGTTTCCTATTGTACTGCAACGCATCAACAGATGGTTGAGCAACAAGGGCCACAAGCCCAAATGTGGTAGAATAGTGCTTTACCACACCACATTGTGCAAGGCCAGGGGATACATGTCTTATGACTGGCTGAATAGACAAACATTCGAGCTGCTTACAAAGGGCCTCTTTCAGTGATCGCAAGCCAGTGCCATTGTTCCCTTGACACCATGCAAAACAGTGCTTGTCCAAATACTTTACAAAAAAACAAAAGAATTAGTCCTTTGATGGAGTCAACAATAGCGATAAATCTGAATAACACATTATTCTTCATGCCTGCATAACGCAGAACACAATCATGGATCACTTAGTAATGAGGTGAAGGTTATTTTTGACTTTGTGCCGTGGTATTCAATGGTTTGTTTGAACAGTCACTTTAATGACTTTTCATTGACCACTTGCTGGGTGTTCTGCTTCCTATGGGTTTGAGCTGAGTACTGGTATCATATATGAGATACTGGGCACCTGTTAAAATACATAGGTTAACGTTGTTTTTAAAACCAATCCCACACATCGATTTCTCATTCTAGATCATACATTTCGGAGACATTGCACACACCACATTTAATGAAGAATTATGGATGGATATGTTGCCTTTTGAAAACTGACAGATCTATGCTGCCAGCAAAACACACTGCTACAATATGCCTGCTTTGGAGCGCTGTTGACAAGAAAACCAATCTGCTACTTAATTATGCATATGATATGTCCGACTATTTTTGTCCAAAAGAAAAAAAAAACAGATTGCGCTTGCAATCAAGAAGGAACGGTTTCCAGGAATTTGGTTACCGATTTTTGCCGATTTTTTTTTTTTTTCCCCTCAGGCAGATTTCTACACAAGACATATCCCAGTGTAAAATCGGCACAGACGGGCCCGCTGGGAACTGTGCTAGCCTTTGCAGTGAGTTTATAAGGAACAAATAAATAAAAATATGCTTGCTTAAGCATACAAAATAAACCTGATGGATTAAATACAAGGGAAGGGGAAAATAGGGCAGTCTGTATTCTGGAAGCAGATGGGTAGTAAATGCATTGGGGGCGTTTGTAAACCAACAGCATTTTACAAGAAGTGTTCAGCAATGAAAGAACGGTACATGAATAGATGCATAAAGATTGCTTTACATGGAACTGTTATGGTACAGAAATGCATTTGCATAAATTCTCAGAAACCAGCAGTTACGGTAGAAGCAGATCAAAAGCTTTTCATTCTGCCAGTAGTGTCTCAATAAACATTTTTGTGATTGAATATATTTTTTGTAAAAGGCAATTTTGTGAGAAAATGAGAACCTAGACAAAGTATTTGCATTTGCTGCACACTATCTCCATGGAAACCCTTTGCTTATTCTCCACACTGCAGGCATTAAAACTGTCTAGGGGTGTGGCGATAAATAACGAAAAATTTCGCAATCCCTTAAGACTACTTCTTCACTCAAACACTTCTTCGGAGAGAAACCAATGCATTATTTATTTAAGAATCTTCCTTTCTGCCTTTATTTTAAACAATACTGTGTTACAGAACAATTTCCACTTGAATTTCATTGTATTAATATGCATACAGTGCAGCAGTAATGGATTCTGAGCTGTTTCAAGAGAGGAGGTGCAGCAGCCTAGTGTTATAGGGTCTCTGATAAATGATATCATAACAGAGATATTATTACATTTCGGGGGACCCTGAGTGAACATGGCTAAAGGGCACTAGCACATAATAAAGATACCAACACAGATGCATCTCATTGAAGAAGAGAAAAGAACATGTTTATGATTTATTATTATGGTATTATTATTATGTCAGTGATTTACAACAATAGAATAAAGAGCCTATTAAGAATAAAGGAATGCTTGGAAGACTTAAAGCTCCATACTGTAGAAACAGCCTTTTACCAGCAGTACGACAGCGTATAGAATTTGAATTACTAGGTTTAAAAACCTTTCCGTTTTATTAGTTAGCTTTTCGGGTCTTCAGACTAAGTTTGATATTGCAATCCATGATTTTTATTCAGAGAAAAGGAGCATATTGCGAATAATGGATGACGCACTTAATTTTGACAACCTGATATCATTCATGTGTTGTCTTATGATGAATATGTAAATGTCCTCCCCATATTTTAGTGTGTGCAATGAAGATTGTCTCATAGTGTCTCTGTGTGGTAATGCTCCCCTCTGTGTTTGAGCATCCATCAGACTGCTCAAAATGGGACTGGGAAGGAGGGGCAGTGCTGTGATCCCACGTTTTTCAGGTTTTATACTAAATCACACTGATTGATATAATTCAGTCAGTAAATTATACTGTATATGTGTATCCATTGTTCTCTCTCTCTCAAAAAAAAAGACTAAAAAGACAAAGGCCAGTGTTTTGGCCAAAAGACTCCAAATTCTACATAGTAATTTGTCCAAACACTTTAAAGTTTTATAGTCCTTTGGTCAAAGTCCTGGTTAAACAGAGTGCCTGCAATGTATAAACAGAGTTGCTTAACAGTCAAGTGAATTAACCCGTTTCTCATGGTAAAAAGGCTGTAAAGCAACAATGCTAGGCTGTTGGCAGCAGTGGACTGCGGGGAAGAGGTTGGTAAGGTTGTCATCTGGTGTGGATGTCTATGGGTGCCAGTCTCAATCTGACCACAGAGCACAACCACCCTCTTCTTTTGCTACCGTACAAGTTAGATTGCTCTACGAAGCATACTTTTTTACTACTCAGATTACATGGAAGCAATCCAAAGAGGTCTGGATCTGGTCTTTTGAGGTTGTCCTCAAGATAAAAGCACTGTGCATACAATGACAGTATAACTTTGATGCCTGTTTGCTAGCAGTGCTTTAATAAAAAAAACCTGATTTTGCAATGCAGTTTAGTATTATATATATATATATATATATATATGTATATATATATATATATATATATATATATATATATATATATATATATATATTAGATTTGCTCAGAGGCATGACATTGATAATAAGCCAATTTATTTAAGCAGTGACCCTGGTTGCATGTGTTGTGTTCTCATAACCAGACGTGTGACTTTTGGTCTTTGCGGTTGCATTCCGATACTCTGCTGATCCATTGTTCTCATTTCTGTCAGGTGACGTTAATTAAACATTAGATTTTGCAGTGCAGGCAGGAAGAGCAAAAAAAAAAATCTATTGCAAATGAATTCATTCTTCCTGTGACGTGATCTGCTGTCACATTGATGTCATGTGACTCTCCGGGACCTTGTCTTGCTTACTTAACAAGAACAGAGTCTGCACGTTAATGCCTGGATCCCCTGTTCTCAATAGCACCAGAGTACTGTGCAATTATAATACTGTGAGGTCTAAATTGGTGTAATTAGACCCATGGAAGTTGTATGTGAATTTGCATATCAATAAAGCAGTGCAAGGAATGTTGTGACTGATTATACTGTCCTGGCACAGTTGCAAGGTCATTAAGAGAAACGGTCAAATTAGAATGGTCTTCTTCCATTTGCGGTACTTATTAGCCCAATAAGCTGTTGTAAGCAAAGACATCATTCTGAAAAATATATTTGAATGTGTTAAGTCAAGCTGCATTATGTGTTTGGAGAATGCGATACAATTCACCTTAGTTTCAAAAGACAAAATCAAAACATATTATTGTTTGACCATTGCATTGTTGATAATAACATTGTTTTATTTATTTTCTATGCCTGATTTGTCTATACCTTTGTGGTACACAGTGCTCCATCTGCTCCTTTTGTTAAGTTTACCCCTTAGTGGTGGTAACATCTCGTGTGTGAAAATACAATTGCAAGGTTAATAATGCTGTCCAGATACCAAACACATTTATAATAATAATAATAATAAAAATAATAATAATAATAATAATAATAATAATAATAATAATAATAATAAAGTATAGTACAATGAGTAATGGTTCTTAAACCACATAATACTGTATTTAAACCACAATCTGTATTCTGTTATTTTTAGTCATTAAACTGCAATCATTTTACGTAGCACACAACCTAAAAAAAAAAAAAAATCTCATTGAATATGATTTAATTTAAAATGGCCAGACATTTCTCTCTTTCTCAGCTAACAAAGTGCATCTTTTCTTTTGTCTTTCAGCTGACATAATCTCCACTGTCGAATTCAACCACACAGGAGAGTTGCTCGCGACAGGGGACAAGGGAGGGCGGGTGGTAATATTCCAGCGAGAGCAGGAGGTAAGTGCCGCTGAATGTCAAACCCCAGTTTTATTTTCTTTTGAAGCAGCTTCACGCTGGCATCTAATCCTCCCCTATAGAACAGATTGTCTGCCTGCGTCGTCTTCAGAACAAATAAGGGTCGGCCTGCCGAGTAAAAAGCCTTTCCGCTAATGCATTTGTTATTGATTTGCGGACCTCCCAAGGTCTAACCCACCCCTGATTTTGTAATTGACTTTTTAAGGATTGTTAGAGGGATGTTTAATACACTCTTCTTGTCATTGTGCTACATGAATTAAACTTGGCCTGTTTAACCAGACATTTGTATAAGTGCTGCCTCTCGGATGTTTTGTTTTATATATGCAAAATCCTAGTCTGGTTATGTTGCGTCCTGTTATTTCTTCCTTCTGCTTTTCTCTTTTCAGTAAAAGTAAGTAATAAGCATTTCTTGTTAATGATTGAGCTGGAAGAGTCATTTATTTGCATAACAAGTCAGGGATACAGTCTATAACAAATAAAGACAGTTCTCAGCATGTATTTATGTTATTAGGTTTATTTTATTTTCATTTGTGTTTTCCATGACGTTTTGACAATGAAGTAAATGTTTCACCTATCCTCCTGCATCATGGGAAACACACAGCGGCCGAAGGCTACACAGACCTCAATTGGAGGAAGGAGCATGCGGGTTCCAATGTAGGACCTTCGATGCAGGGTGCTTATCAGCATGCATTGTGTTTGTCTGGAGCCAGTATCATTGTATTGTATTTCATTGTCTCTCTCTCTCTCTTGCTGTTTCCTATTAAGAGTAAAAACCAGCCTCACAGAAGAGGGGAGTACAATGTCTACAGTACCTTTCAGAGCCATGAGCCAGAGTTCGATTACCTGAAAAGCTTGGAGATCGAGGAAAAGATCAACAAAATCAGATGGCTTCCTCAGCAGAACGCTGCATACTTCCTGCTGTCCACAAACGGTACGTTACAAACAGTTCTGCCACTAGCGCTGCTACGCATGCTCCTTCAGAGTTTCTCTGTGGG
This sequence comes from Acipenser ruthenus, assembly GCF_902713425.1. Lineage (NCBI taxonomy): Eukaryota > Metazoa > Chordata > Actinopteri > Acipenseriformes > Acipenseridae > Acipenser > Acipenser ruthenus. Next base: position 23,635,348 of record NC_081211.1, read on the forward strand.
CCCTTCCACTTCATATCTACACAGTGGTGAGGCACTGTATAGTTCTGTAGAAGCTAGTTTAGTAATCACCAGAATGGTCAAACTCTGGAAGATAAGTGAACAAGATAAAATGACTTTAGACAGGCTGTGGAAGTAGAGTTGTCTAACTCCATTCTTCAGAAGACATTCCAGACGGACTAAACTAGGGCCATTCCAGTCTAGGTATTTGTTCTGACTATAGCCTAAATGACTTGATTGTACCAGTTATACTATTTTCTGGGTCATGATCAGTTCACTCTTTAAATCATAACCTTTAAATGGAGGCTGTGTGGTCCAGTGGTTAGAGAAACTGGCTTATAACCAGGAGGTCCCTGGTTCAAATCCCGGCTCAGCCACTGACCCTGAGCAAGTCACTTAACCTCCTTATGCTCCGTCTTTCGGGTGAGACGTTGTTGTAAGTGACTCTGCAGCTGAAGAATAGTTCACACACCCTATAGTCTCTGTAAGTCACCTTGGGTAAAGGCGTCTGCTAAATAAGTAAATAATAATATTAAGTCTTGACAGTTGTGCACCCCTGGCCATAAATCTAATATTTCATTTCAACCTTTCTCTTCAGATAAAACAGTCAAACTCTGGAAGATCAGTGAAAGAGATAAAAGACCGGAAGGTTATAATCTCAAGGATGACGATGGCAGAATTCGAGATCCTTCCACAATCACAACACTACGGGTAAGAATACATTATGTTTGTTTATGCAGAACAAGTTTTAGTTTGCATGACCTGACAAGCTACATACATTTTGGAAGACCAGTTTATCCTCTTAAAACATTTTTTTTTTTTGGCTTCAGGGTTATGTATTTATTATTATTATTATTATTATTATTATTATTATTAATAACATCCCTGTGTTCTGTACGGATTCCCAGGGATATATAAGTGCAGTTCCACAGGGGTGTAAAGGGTTAATGGGGACATGATGCGCAGCAGGAGGAATTCAGCAGGCATGACCTTGGCTTTACATAAACATGTGTTGAAGGACAGCCTCCCCCCCCTCCCGTGCCATGGTTTTGGTAGATGGAGCAGGTCCAAGTTTTCCCAAGGCACAATTCAAATCTGTTACTTTTGGTCCAGAGGTCAGCTGTTCATCTGTGCCGCCAACCTCCCCCACCATGGTGTCCTCCTTTTTACAATGATAGTTGAATTACAATTCAAATCACACGGGACCATTAAAAAACAATATAAGAATACTATATAGTGTTTTAACTTAAACGTAATAATTGTATATAAAACCATGTTCTGTGATGTACTCCAATTTGTGAAAAGAGAAAAACACCAACTCATTTTTACAAAACTGGAACCAATTCATGGAGATCTGTTTTAATGATCTAAACAGTGTTGGATCTAAGCAGCCTCACTTTTTAATCCAGCTGTGATTTTCCCCACTTGGACATTTACTGACCCACTTATTAGCATTGCGAAAAATCAAACACTGCACGTTTTAGAGCTACGGTCTGCTACTGTTTTAAATTAGGGGTGGCCAAAGTTGGCATTCCACTCCTGTCTTTGTTCCAGCCCTGTTCTAGGTTATTTAATTGAACCAGTTAAACCTCCATCCAGACCCTGAAGTAGTTAATGATCTCATTGTACCTGTTAAACCTGGAGTGGGACGGCCCTCTGGGACCGTGGTTGGACACCCCTGGTGAAATAGACCACAAGGTCTCTTAAGCACTCTCAATATGCTTGTTTCTCATTTTGTAACGTTAACAAGGAGCTTTCTCCATAAATTACAACCACTTTAAATGATTAAAAAAAAAAAAAAAAAAAAAAAGCCTGAATTTTTTTTAACAGGGTATTCTGGTATGTACAATCATATAACTGTCCATACGGGGTGTACAAACATAGCTGTGACAATATTACAGGCACCTAATTCAATCTGAGGCAGTGCTATGCACACACACACCAGCTGCCTAATAATACCTGACATTAACAATTATTTCAAAGTGATGTTTCAATTGGTAATACTTGTAGTTAAGGGAGACAAAGGTATGTTTAACACTAGCTTTGACTACTGTCTCCTTTAGCCAAAACTGATTGTGTCTTTTTAATATGTTACTCTGCAAACCGTGTCTGATTTCGACAGATGCTAATACCTACACTCTACAATATCTAGATAATTGGTTGCTGTAGTTTGACAGTGATTGTTAGTGTACGGTTTACATGTTATTTGACTGTGTAGAAATGTTTCAGGTTAATAAGAGGAGGTCATGATTTTAATGTAATTTATTAATTAAACCGAGAAAACCAAGTAGCAGTCACAATCCTTGTGCATGGATTATTAATGTGTTTTATCAAGAGGAATTCAATAGTGTAGAGAACCTGTTATTTTAAAGTTACCTGTCGTGTGTTTCTTACCTACTGTATATCACATTAAACATGCTGAGTACTCTTTAGAGATCGATGTAGACAGTTCCTTGTCATGACAAAAGTTATCTGAAAACAAACCCAACATGTTGACCACCCATTCACTGTGTGTAGACTCAATATATCGGACAGGCCGTAATAGAGCTGCATTACTTACTAGCTAGCAATATTATTAGCCAGTAATATTTACAATGCATTTCTGATGCTTGCTACTTGTCTATATCTTTTGGAGTGTGATCTTGTTAAAATAGCGAGGAAGATTCACTTTTCTATTAAATTCGGATCTATAATCGCATTTTACAGTGTTAAGCAGCAGAGATGACAGATGGCCTACTTTTCTGTCAGACAGCTAGCCAGTGACTGTCATCAGCCCAGTCTGGTGACTGATAGAAGTGTTCACAGGGGTGACAGCCATGAATAGCATTAGTGATGCTCTGTGCAGATGCTCCCTTGATGTGGGTAGGTGTATTTATAGTACCAAACCCTTTTCTAAAATCATCGTGTTGATAAGTATCCCTGAGTTGTTACCAGTGCTCCCTTCTTTGTTCTGCAGAAGATCACTAAACTTAGAGAATATAGCGCAAGGACTGTGATGTATGGTGATGTATGTCTCAAACCTGCAAAAATCCCATCTGGAGCGTGAAATTTATGTGTGGAAAAACGTGAGGTGTATTTATCACACCATGCAGGCTGGAGGTGGGAGCGTCTTTGTGGAATGGAATGTACCTTCTGGGATTCTGTGGGATCTAATAATAAACCCACCTTTTGATTCCAGCTCCTGCTCCTTTGTAAACTCTTTGTAAACCATTCATGCTTGATTCTCACAAGGCAAGCAATTCATTATGGTCTTTTTTTTCTTGTTCCATTTCTAGACTAATACAAGCTGTACGGAGATTCTAAATAAAAAATAAAAAAAATCAGTGCTGATAAAAAGAAAAAATATATTTAACTTCTAATCATTTAGGATCCATGCAACAGCAATTCAATGTTAGAAGTTTCCTAAGCCTTCTATCTACTAAAACAAGTTGCGTGCAGATCAATTCTAATATGGAGACACTGGAGGTGTAAGAAATACTTGGTCCTACAGGTTAATATACATTACTGCTGGAGGGCAGGTTGGAATAGAAAGGGAACAGTGGTGAGGCAGGTTTCCAGATTTTAGCCACACTGGGCAGCAGGGGGTGGCTTTTTTTTAATGACAAGATGAGGGTTTATCCACATGGGTTGAGAATACTATCCCCCCATGGTGAGTGAAGCTGTCAGTGTTGGCATGCAGCAGATACTGTACAGCAGGACCTGAGGCTGCTTACACACACGTCTGCTCTCAATAAAGAGGCTCTACAGGGACACATGTGAGAGATGATTACTGTACTAGGCAGCAATTTCAAAAGCAAGAAGCAGGACAATAAATGAGGTTTAAACCTTGTCCTTGTGAAACTTAGGATCATTTTTTTTATCTCTTCTTATTTGTTCAATTTTAGATCATTTTCCTATGTCTTTGCTGCACATGCATCTAATCTTCTTTATATCGCCCTTGATCCCTCTGCATTTCATGTGACATTTGGAGATTGCTTGAATTCGTTGTGCATCCATGTAAAGGTAAAATTCACCAAAGGGTCTATGGTACCAGGCTTAAAAGCTCACACAGCACTGTATAGCTGTCAGAGGTTCATGGTGTAATAAAACATTCAGGAGATAAAGCAGCCATGTCCGTGTGCATGCGTGACATGTGAAAAATCACTGCAGCCAAGACAGGCGACCCATTTCACATGTGCTATAAGAAGGGTCTTATTTTTAATCTTCTGAAGCGTTGGATAGAAAGAGCAGAGGATTTACCCTCTGTCTGTTTAAGAGTAGTGCTTATGGGACTGCCAAAAGAGCTAGCTTGTGTTATTAGCTTACAGTGGAGAGGAAAACAAACAGAGACTAGTAGAAAGCTTATATATTTAATTGTAGTGCTAACACAGGCTATGTAATATTACGTTAGATCCGTTTGATTATTGCTGTAACAGTTTTTGTTATTGCCAGGCTTCTTTTATACAGCTACCTCTTTACAAGGCTGTGGTTGTATTTCTGCCTTTTTTTATCTGAATCCTCTATTTGAATAGTTATTGGTGCCTCTTAATAACACACACCTCAATATAATTCTCAAAGTGGTTTGCTGTCAGCTACAGCCTTATAGAGAGGTGTTGCTGTATCAGCAATCAATAGGTTTTGATAGAAATATTGGTAACACTTTGTAATAAGTGTGAAGACATTGAGTAAGACTTGTAACCAACACGTCGGTAGATCAGATATTAGAACGTTTCTTTTTAGTATTACTGAATCAGTGTCTGCATCCCAAACATTAACATGAATTAAATGTTCACCAATGTTTGTAATTATTAAATGTATCCTGCTGAATTGATGCTTATTTCAAGTTCATTCAATAGGAAATATGTCCGCTCATACAGTGTTTGAATTACTGACCCTTATTGTGAAGTTTAACCGGAATATTGAACCTTAGACAGATACCTGATTACTGTAATAGTGTCTAAATTAGAGGACATGCCTAAGAGTTACCTGCTCCAGCAGGTATTAAGTTCTTCAATCAAGTCCTAGTTGGAATGGTGTCAAGGTCATTAGCCATGCCCCTCTTTGCCAGGCGCTGTGGGATTTTAAATATCCCAAGATTGAAGTAAAAAAAAATCGTATGTGAAGGAAGTACACTAACCCAATACATTTTGTATTGAAAGACTTAAAAATAGAATATTATTGCAAGATTATTGCAACATGCAAGATTATAAAACATAAATCATTTTTTCTAGTATCTTGAAACAAAGGTCCAGAATCTATCATGCATTTTAAAAGAATACTGTAAGAATAGTCTACTGTATTTCAGGAATACATGTGTATCGATCTCATGTAGATAATGTGGAAAAAAACAGCACCAGGGATACTACCGCTTGTGATTTTTAGGACAAAATGGTTGTCATTCTCTTCAGTCAAAGAAAACATCTCAAGTTTGCTGTCTTTACAGGTCTGCCTGTGGCCTTGATTTAACAGTCGTACATGTACTTCAAAAACTAGTAGAAAAGATCCGTATTCTACACACAACTCGCCCCTATGAAATCAAATTAACCTCTGCTATGTTGCTTGTATTGCTCTTGACCAGGATCGCCCCTTGCAGGATTATTCTTGTTCATACGTTTGCAGTAGAATTACACTTTAGTCATGCTAGCCTTGCCCCGCGCTTAACATTATTATTAGAGTGATGTGCAGCATGAAATGAAAACTGCAGATCCACACAGCCAGTTTGTGTTCTGTTTGCTCTTTGTGTGCCGTTGCATTGGTCTCTGTTATTAGCTGGAGGATATATATGATTACCACAAGTTTTAGTTGCATATTCCTTTAGATTTTTTATGTTTGCATGCTTGTGCATCAGTACGCACAGCAGAACACCGTAATCTACGGCAAGAAAGCGATTGGGGAACAGTTTAGAAGGTTAGGTTTGCAAGCCGTGCAGAATATCCCATTACCAGCATTGCCATACTGTAGATTTAAATGACCGTTTTATGATGAAGATTTATTCATGTTGAGTTTCGTCCTTATCGTCTGGCTCGAAGCAGTTATTTTACACCCTCCCCCCGAAGATATCAAGGATGCTGTCTCTGCTCATGACTGCAAATAACACAAAGGTTTTAAAACTGGCCAAAAAGGGCTTTCAGATCAGCTCTCTTGTCACTAGCATCTATGTCAAGTTGCACACATTCGATTTAGTATTGATTTGACATTTAACGAAGGGTCTGGGTGTGATATCCATGTCCACTGGAAGTGAGTACATCCATAAAAACAGGCTTGGGAGAGGAGAGGAGAGGAGAGGAGAGGGGAGGGGAGGGGGGGGTAATTAGCCACTGCTGGCTTTCAGAGAAAATCACCAAGGCACCAATGATGAGCTAGGCTGACAGGAGTACTTTTTAATGTTAGTGATGGTTATTTATTTGGGTGTAGGATACTGAACTGATTTGGGCTTTATTGCGTTGGTTTAGTCATTTGTTTGTTCCACACAAGACATTGGGTCTATTCAGCAGGGATCACTGAAGGAGATGGCTTCCATTTCTTCTCATCTATACCAGCAAATTACAAAAACATGTCGGCACTCAATGAATATACTTCGTTCGCTTCACTATTTTGGTTGTGTTGATGTGGATTACTGAGATAAGGTGGTCACACAGCTTCAGTTTTATACTAAAATTGTGTTTTTGTTATACTAGTTCTAATTTACAGAAATTTCAAACGGGAGATGAAGCATGCACAACTCAAAAGTCAGCTCATTTCAAATGTAAAGTAATCATTCAAATTGAATTAAATAAACAGCAGAATGCAATATATTAATATTAATGTAATCTTGGAAAGCACGTAGTGTCCTCTAAACCGTGAATTAAAATCCAATTAAGACATTTTTAAAAGCTTAAAAGGTTGGGGTTTTTTTGTAATCCTAAAACCAATTTTAAATGTATCTCCTAATAGAGTCCCATATGTTTAGTGAATTATGATACATCTATCGTAGTATCCTGCTGATTTGCAAAATGATGTTGTTTAATCTTTGATTTGAGATGAACATTTTGGGCATGATGTGCAATTAAAAAACAAATCATACTGGCTGGTTATAAATTGAGGGAACCTGAGCATTGTAAAATATCTTGAAGGGAGACGAGACAGGCTCTGAAGAACAATACCACAGTGGCTATCAAACTTCATAAGCCTACAGCTCTGAATGCTTTACGTAGCTTTTTAAAAATAGTTAATCATGTGCAATTTACTGATAAATGTATGCAGATTCAGTTACTTTGTCTTTTAAAGCAGCAGCTGGTATTCTCAGCGTTTTTGACGAATTATATAAGTGTATAATAGATGTCATCACAGAGGGTGAAATCTGTGTTTAAGTTCGGTTTGCTCAAGTTGTTCAGAACGTCAATGGGAAATGGAGTGGGATGGGGGAGGGAGGGTTAGGTCGGCCAGGGTGTCCTCGGCTCACCGCGCACCAGCGACCCCTGTAGTCTGGCCGGGCGCCTGCAGGCTTGCCTGTAAGCTGCCCGAGAGCTGCATTGTCCTCCGACGCTGTAGCTCTTGGGTGGCTGCATGGTGAGTCCACAGTGTGGAAAAAAAAAAGTGGTCGGCTGACGGTACACGCTTCGGAGGACAGTGTGTGTTCGTCTTCGCCCTCCCGAGTCAGCGCAGGGGTGGTAGCGGTGAGCTGAGCTTAAAAAAAAAAAAAAAAAAAATTGGCTATTCTAAATTGGGAGAAAATAATAAAAATAATTGGCAACGACTAAATTTATAATAAAAAAAAAAAAAAAGATTTGGACACTGACTTACTGCATGAACAGTAACAAACCCCTGTTCTTCTACGGCATTCCTCCTACCCTAGCTTTAGCTGCTGGTTAATTCAGTTTACCAGGGATTCTTTTGAGCGTTTTTCACGGTAATTATTACAATTACCATATTAAGAAGTAAAAATGTCTAGTATATGGATTCAGTTGGATCACCTCTGTCATTGTGGATGGAATAGCACATTGCTGCCTTGCTGTTGGTGCTTGTCAAGCTTCTAGTCGTTCAACACTTAGAGTTTGCAGTGTCTGACACACTACACAAGCACCATTGTTTAAAAGGGAATAATATTCCTGCAGCACAAAAAAAAAAAGGCAGACAGCTGCACGTCACATTTAACATTCATGGGAATCCTAAAGTCTTTTATCCTGGAGCTGACTGCTTATTATAAGGAAAGGAAAGCTGGATTCCCTGCAGAGAGAAGGGCACCTGCAGTACTTTCAAAATGATCACTGGTAAGAAGTTTTAAGTGCATCTTAACATCAATTATAGTTCTGGCAACTGCAGAGAGAGGTGTTCAGTGCTGAGGTCAATTACTTGGAAGCAGTTTGAGAAAAATATCGTCCTTTAAGCAACTCCTTGAGATCACTGCCTCAGGCTTTATCCTAATATTGTACAGTGCCATTTGCTGTCTGGATTCTCTATGTAATAAAGTGTCATGTTCAAAATGACGTATTGCATGGCTAGAATAGAATCAAATTATATGCTACAAATAACAACAAAAAAAAATCAATAGTATTAAAGCCCAATAACTTCAGCATCATTCCATTTTTTACCTGTGAGATAAGTAAGCTTGTTTCATATGAAACCTTTTATAGCCCTGGCTGGTGGATGGATTGCTTTGTATTGCTTTTCTGTTTATAGAGTGCAATGGGTTAGAAGCACCAGGGTCTGCACACTGACACACTGACAGATCCACTCAGAGCGCAGAAGACAGTGTTTCACTAAGGTGCAATTAAGGAAAGCTCTCGGAGTCTAGTTCAGGCCACCTGAATATGCTGTAATGACTTGCTTTCAGATTTGTTTAACCATTTACTTCCTGTTGCCTTAATGTTAAATGTCCTCCTGATGGAAACTGCCCTGTAGTTGCATCAAAAGTTCATTACAGTATAGGCTGGCGCAGTGTGTTTTAAAGTGTGATTGTGAAGGCTTCTTGATTGACCTCTGCTCCCACAGGTACCTGTACTGCAGCCCATGGACCTCATGGTTGAAGCCACGCCCAGGAGAGTATTTGCCAACGCACACACATATCACATCAACTCCATATCCGTCAACAGCGACTACGCGACCTACATGTCCGCAGATGACTTGAGGATCAATCTCTGGAATCTGGAAATAACTAACAGGAGCTTTAGTATCCTTTTGCGTGTTTCAAAAAGCAAAATGTATTTGCATACTGGACATGTCTGCGGAGCCGATCAGACTTCAGGTTTAAGTCTCATCCAAAGGTCAGCGGCACCTCTTACAATAAGTTACCTCCTAACACAATCAAATAAATGGTCTTACTTCTGACCTCAGGTGTAGTATAGTCAGTCGTTTTACAGGGTAAAAGCCCAGCGAAGAATCAAACAGAAAAAAATATTTTAAAGGGCTACACTGTTACTGTAATTATTGGTGTAAAATGTTATTGATATAAAACAGTGGACTATACAGTACAATGTTTATCAATGGCAAGCCCTGTGTTTTGTGTAACCATCACTGTCAATACACATGTCTATATGTTGCAGTAGAACTAATGTTTGAAAGGAGTTATAACTGCAGTTTTTTTTAAAGAATTCATGTGTGTGTGTGTATATGTGTGTGTGTATATATATATATATATATATATATATATATATATATATATATATAATATTTATTTATTTATTTATTTATATTATACACTTATATTTGTGGTATGGCAATAGAAGCCCGTGCTGAATGAAGCACAAGCTGCATGTCTTGCACATGAATTCTGCTGGTTTCTGTTTGTTTCCTGACCTCGCTGTGTCAGATATTGTCGATATCAAGCCTGCCAACATGGAGGAGCTGACAGAGGTGATCACAGCCGCAGAGTTCCACCCCAACCAGTGCAACACCTTCGTCTACAGCAGCAGCAAGGGCACCATCCGGCTGTGCGACATGAGAGCGATGGCGCTGTGCGACAAGCACGCCAAATGTAAGGCGTTTTAGTTCTTTTTCATGATCGCTTTATTAACAAAAAATGCCAAGCGCTGGCTAGATGTTGAACACCTTTATTGCACTTATTAATGTACTTGACCAGAATGTCTGTTCAGTTAATTGCCTTGCCACTTTCTAGTGTGTTAGACACAGTCCAACAAGATGAATGCTTTGGAAGACCATGTGAAGAAGGACTTATTTCCTCACTCCTCAAGTAATAAAAACCAAGGGTCTAAGTGCACTGATTCCTACTCAGAGCTCAGAAAGACATGTCATTGCTACTGATTGAACATTGAAATCCACCCCCGGGACAACTCATGTCCCCCTCCCCTCCTCCCGGAGTGACAGTGACCTGCTGATCATATATCGATAGCCCCATGCTAGTCTTGTAATATCTTTAACTTAACAAGTCTTTGCACCGGGGATCCAATTTAAAAACATTTGATGTTAGCACAACATTGAGAAATTCTGGAAATTATTTTTATGCAATATTCACATTTCTTTGCAGAAACATTAGCTTGTTTTTGCTAGTAAACAAAACCTGTAAGAAACAAGCTATTATCAACTAACTGACTAACATGTTAACAAACCTTGAGCATTTTTTGTAATGTCATTTATTAGTTAATACTTATAATACCGTATACTAACCTATTTATAAACTAATCCCTAGGTTGGGATTATTGACTTTATATCGTTACATTTTATAAAAGGCACTTTTGTAATGGTACTGTAGTAATGTACAGTAGATCAGCTCAGGTTTTTATTTTATTCTGTGTTTATCATATTAGCAATAGTTTATTATAGTAACTAACTAATAATACATTTCACAACATGTTAGTAAGCTAGTTGTAACTGTTAATAAACTAAAATAGTTCCCTTCCAAATTAAGTATGACCATTTCATTGAGATTTTTAAGTTATTGATAATTAAGAAAGCCATTGCCTGCCATGGTTTTTCATCTGATTTCTAAATTGACATCTATCTATCCAAGTACCTCCTTGATTGACTTATGAATTCAAAATCAATTCAATTCACAGTGAGGTTCTCGGTAGGTTAATGAATTCCAGGTTTTCCTCAGCTTTAAATAAGAGCCAAGCACTGTTATTCTCCTTGTTTTGATCACCATGACAACCCCGAGCCTTGGCTGCATTGGCAGTTCATCCAAGGAGAGACTCCGTTACCTCTCCTGACTTTACCTCTTGATCTTTTCCAGGCAGCAGCATACACAGCCCTGGCCCATCCTCTGGGGTGGGGCGGGTTGGGGCGGGGTGGGGGGTGGGGGGTGTGACTAAATCAGATAGTTAATCAACACCGAGAATGTGCATGTTTACATCTGTTTCCTCCAGTGAACTAGAATTCAGGACGTGATGAATACACGTTTTTATAAAATCGTTTTCAGCAGTGTCTTGGATGGTGGCAGTGCTAAATATTAAAGGATCGTGTTCTGCCTCACTCAGGCTGTGTAAGCTACACTGCACTGCATTTTAAAAGGTTTGCATCTGCACAGATGGTCACACAATCAATAGCATGCAGCAATGCTGGGTGCTGGCTGCTTGTTTTTTGCTTGTAATGTTCTGGGTGATTTGCTGTTGGAGTGGTCCAGATACCACTGATGACCCTGCTCTTCTTGTCAAGCTAATCACACTCATTATTATAGAAAAAACAATTTCATGTTTCCATTCCCAAAGTGCAACGACTGGTTTGTTTGTTGTCATGTCAACCAACAAATGTGATCATTTGAAGTGCAGGGCAAACGATTAGAAGGTTAGAAATGTAATAAAAGACTAGAAATTAGGGTCAGATCTCCCCTTTAAAAGCAGGCAATGAACACAAGCTATACCCTTGCACATCTGATATACAAATACACTGTGTCTTCCTGGTAGAGTTTGTTTGGTTCTGATTAAACCGGATACTGCACTGAAATTGCAACAGTTGGTTATTTAATTCAAAATAAAACCAACATTTACAACAAAATAGTGACAATATAGACATCCTAATCCACTTGTGATACCGACCTTTCAGTGTTCAGGAATCTCCTTGGGCAAAAATGTAACAGTACCCTTCACCTTGACCTGGGCTGTGACCCAATTAAAAACCACAAGTCGACAGGTTCACAACTCAGCTGATTCATTCGTTGCCTGACAGAATATTCCTCTCCAGTCTTCCTGTTGAGAAGAGACAGTAGACTGACCCTGCTCTCTGCTGTCAGAACACACTGAATCATTGGGCATTACTGGGAGAATGATGTGGTCTAGGTTGTCAGTGTTGGTGTTCCAGACCAGGGACTATACAGTGAATTATAAAGCAACACACATTGAATTCACCTTGAACATCGGATACAGGCACAGCCAACTCTAAACAAAAATGAACTAAGAAAAAAGTGTGTGTGTGAATATATATATATGGCTTAGAAAAATAACAACCTCTGATTGGTTAAACAGCATCACATGATCGGTGTGTATATATAGCGTATACCATGGCTTGCATACTAATGAGCCGCTTCACACTTAATAAATCACTACACACCACTACATTTTAAATTCCATGACAAACTGCCATTTTATTTGTTATTAGTTACAAAACCACAGCCAAAAATGAGTGACATTCCACCTATTTCCTTTAATATATTTGAGGATGAAACTCCAGATAACAGGTACAACACCAACTTTCCGAACGAAGACAGCATCCACCTGAAAAAATATTAAAATAAAGTAAGTGCACCAGCAACTGTCAAGAGTAGACACATAACAGTAGATGTGGAACAGCTAAATAAAATAGAAGAAAACAGACTGAAAAAACACACACACAAAACTACAACATGGGCTGTTAATGTACTTAAAGAAAAAAATATGTCGGGTGTCCGACAACTAACAAAAACATCTTTTGAGATCCAAAAGGATGAAAACGGACTTGAATATGTGTGCCTCGCATATAACGAGGACACAAACTCCCCTCAAGATCAGGCTTCAGCATCCATCACAGCTACTCCCCTGCCTTCCTCAGTGCCATTTGAAACTCCACCCATCATTGTGCTCAGGCCTTTCGTTACTAGTGAGATGCCACTTTCGATGCAGAAATTCACAATAAACAGACGTGCAATTTATTTAATATGTGAACAATACATTTAATTAAATTAAGTTACATTTGGGACTATATTACACTGCTGATGTATACACGATAAAAGTTTTGGTTTTGTCTTAATTTAAAATGTGTTTGAATTATTTTAATTATTTTTCTTCCCCCAAATGACAGGTATCAGTGTTATAAGCGATGTAAACCACTTCGGGCCGTGCAGTTCCAATGAGTACGCCTCAGGCCTTATCACCACCCCAGGCGTGGTATATATCATGAGAACGTTGTGGTTTATACCTTACATACGCAAACATATATAATTACACTTTGTAGACAAGATATGCCTTATCAGGTGACACTACTCACACTCACACTACATTGAAACAGGTGATGCATTTGTAACTTAGCAACAACAAAACCAGCAGCGCGATTATGAAATTCACCGCTGAGAGAACGAGTCCTGGAATTCACTGACGGAGCTCATTTTTTATCTCGTGGGTCAGCGGGATTCCAGCTGGCTTGTGGAGATGGTGCTGTGAGCAATGCATGCTCTCGTTTGCAGACATATCAGTTGTTGGATGCTGCAGGCAGTTTTAGTTTCCCAGTCCAAAGATTGGAATTCCCAGTGTGCTGAAAGCTGGGCTGCTGCAGTGTAGCAGAGGGTGCATCCTTAATTTTCTCGCTGCGTTCCGTTCCTAGTACCTGATTCTGTTTCTACCGAGAGGCAGCAGCATCTTTTCACTGCTGCACGGCACACAGAGATGCTTCTCCCGTTACTTTTATTGTTTTAAGTCATTTGCAAGAATACCCCACCCCCACCTTTTAGGATTTTTAATTCTAATTGAATATCATCCATCAATTCTGGGTTTATCTGTAGCCATTACTTATTATTTAAACATACTTTTTAGAAACCTGTGGGTTGTTTTTTGTTTCCCATTTGAAGAAACTGTTAGGCAAAGCCATATGCAACATGCAAACATTCAGTTTGAAAGATTCATTCTCTTCCCTCAATCATTGTCACTCACTCCAGGGGAGCAGATCTCCAGCCTAGACTGACGTGATTGAAAATCAATCCAATCTTCGCATTGAAGAAGTAAGGTCATGTTGCAAACGAGTTTCAATGTTGTACAAAATGTTCTTTGCCGGGGCCCATTGTAATTGCTTTGTTTGAGGGGAGCACAGTGCCGTTCTGGTATTTAAGACAGCGCGTTCACACAAGGTGCGAGTCACAGGGGACTTCCTGTGGAAACACAGACTTCATTTTTACAAACTGGCTGTTGTTTTTCAGCATGTAATGGCTTTTCCATTGTATTCAGAGATGGGAAGCCTTGTGTATTTACCCACCGTGCCACCAGTCCCTCTAACACTATCCACATGTGTGTCATTGTCTCTGTGCAGTCTTTGAAGAACCAGAGGACCCCAGTAATAGATCCTTTTTCTCTGAAATAATCTCTTCGATTTCCGACGTCAAGTTCAGTCACAGCGGGAGGTACATGATGACCCGGGATTACCTCACAGTCAAGGTCTGGGACCTAAACATGGAGAACAGACCTATAGAGACATACCAGGTATACATTGTTCTTTGTGATCTGCTTCTTCAGCATGGTCCTATGCCCCTTGAAGAAGAATAGTCTGCTGTCTGCTGTCTACTGTGGTTTGAGCATTGCATTTCAGGTTAGCAGTGTTCACAAACAAATAAACCTTATCATCATTATATTGTTCAGTTGTTGTGTTTTCAAGGCTTGAAGGTAAGAGTGAAACAAGTATCACAGATGAAGTAGAATAATCAACTTGACCATGTAAGCTGAAACACTGTAGCTTCATACAATGTAAGCTGAAACACTGTATAGCTTCATACAATGTAAGCTGAAACACTGTATAGCTTCATACAATGTAAGCTGAAACACTGTAGCTTCATGGTCCTTTGCAGCCCCATTTTTTAACCTGTATTTTCTTTTGTTAGGTGCATGATTATCTAAGGAGCAAGCTGTGTTCACTCTATGAAAACGACTGCATATTTGATAAATTCGAATGTGTCTGGAATGGATCTGACAGGTGAGTAAGATTGTTTTAATTTTTTTTATTATTTAAAGGGCATATTACACATTTCGCAATCAGCTGACTTAAATTACTTTTTGCTTGTCTGTGACTGTTTCCATACATTTCAAACCTCTCACATGTCTGTACCATTAAATATACATGTACAATGTGTAGAAAGAGAAATATATATTTTTGTATTCTCTTGAAATGTTGACATTTGGCTCTGATGTCTTAAGCTTAACACCAGCTGTAAAGGCTTTTTTAAAAATGTTATTTAAAAAGGTATATTTTTGTTTTATTTAATAGTGAATTTTGAGCCTAATCAATTTATCACTTATTTTCAAAGGAGCCTTTTAAAAGTATAAAGTAATTGATAAACTGAGACCCGACTGCTTTAATAATTGGTTGTAATGTTTCGACTTCCACCTTCTTCAATAGCATGGTAGAAATAGCTAGCTAGGTAGAGTGATGTTGTTTGAAAGTTTTAAGTTGTTCAGGTTTGAAACGTTCTACTTTTAAATGACATCATCAGTCTACCTGGCTGTTTCTACCATGCTGTCTGAAGAACGAAAAAGCCACAACGTTGTCGCTAATTATTTAAATAGTTTTCAGTTTATCAATTACTTTGGTTTTGTATTAAGCATTTCAGCGATTTCTGATTCTCCTTGGGTATAGAGCTGTTTATCGAGTTTAAATTCTCTGTATTATATGTATTTTTTTTTTTTGCTTACAGCGTTATAATGACCGGCTCCTATAACAATTTCTTCCGAATGTTTGATCGCAATACCAAACGGGACGTGACTCTGGAGGCTTCGAGAGAGAACAGCAAGCCGAGAGCCATCCTGAAACCTCGCAAAGTGTGTGTGGGAGGGAAGAGAAGGAAGGACGAGATCAGCGTGGACAGCCTGGACTTCAGCAAGAAGATCCTGCACACCGCGTGGCACCCTTCAGAGAACATTATAGCCGTGGCCGCCACTAACAACCTCTATATATTCCAGGACAAAGTGAACTAGGATTCTTCTGTACTCCATCAGTACCAACTCTAGTGGCTAATTAGTAAATATTGGATCTTTTTTTTTTTTTTTTTAATCTTGTCACTTTTTTTTGCGTTATAGTCTGGAATTAATAAAACATTGGGGGTGATCATTGTAATACAGGGGGACTTGTGTTTTAGAAAATAAAATCAATAAAAACAACCTCAGTGCCACAAATCCAACACTCCTGTTTTGATGATACTAGGTGCTGCTGGTCTGTTGATAGAAAACTGGAATTTTTCTTTTCTCTGCACAACCACCCCTATTTATTTTCACACACCGGCAAAAGTTTTTTTTTTTTTGTTTTTTTTTTTAAGTCTGTTTTCCAATTTGCCGCAGAAGGAAACTTTTAAATGCTATGTTTGAAACCTAAGAATTGCAAAAATGATCTATTCTTTACTGTTTTTTTTTATTTTTATTTGTTCTGTCTTCATAGTGCAATCTGTACAGATAATTTAGTTAGACTATTGTTTGCGTGATCGTTCGGAGCTGAACAGGTCGTGTAAAATCCCACTGATGCGTCATGCAAATGGTACAGCTTCTCACGAAAGGAAGTTGTGATCCGAGCTGTCTGAACCCAAGCCAATGGGAGCGTTTCGCTGTGTTATCGCATCTCTCAACCCCGCTTCCTCATCTCAGTTTGGCTGGACTTGTATGGTACTTTTGAACGGACACTGCAAGGAGGGACTTCCATTGAGCAGTTTGGTTTCTTTTGTAGAAGCTGTGGTGCCTTTTTGTGGAGCACAGATTGCTGAGCTTGTGAGCTAGTGGGTCTGTTCTGAACCAACCTGCCTTTTTAGCTGCGATCGACATCACTAAGCTTACATGGCTTGTCCAGATGGGGAGGGAGGTCTGTGAAGCCTCAACTGTTATACACCCCTTAGAATGGCTGCTGATTTTGAAATCCAGCTCATTTTATACTTGCAAGAAACCAATGCAATTTTATAAATGCAAAAAGAAAAACTAGAGTCCCAGTGCCTCATGTGAAGCATGTTATAAAATGCAGATTTGTGTGATAACTGATAACAATGTTATATAGCTGTGGGGTAATGGAAGAAGCATTACAGTATCCTTTCCATTGGTAAGTAACTTCTGTCCAGACAAGCAGTATTTGAAGGCAATGTCATGACTTCAAAATCAGCAGCAATTTCAGCATCACACTAATTAAAAGGTGTTTTTTAAAAAAAAAAAAAATCCCTTTCACATTGCTATCTAAATCTTTTATTCATCTGTACATTTAATTTGTGTTTGTTTGTAAAAATGTGTTTTAGTTTATTTAAGTCATTGGTATTATTATAAATTAGTTCTATTTAATGTTTTTTATGCTGCTAATTTCTTGTATTTTGCTACAACCAGTGTTTGAACCTGTAATAGCTGCTTCTGGAAAATTAATGTCAAAAAGGTTATACATAAAAAAAAAAAAAAACCTTTCTTCCCATCTGCATGTCCGTCACTCCTGTTTGTGTGGTATCTGAGGTTCGAGAATATTGGAGCTTTGTACCGTGATGTTATCAAACAGGTGACAAACGCTTATAAAATCAGGGAATTTTAGGTATAATTCCAATACATGTCTTCTAAAACAACTAAAGTTGTTAACTTCTTAATGAAACAAAGTTTTATAGCTCAGAATGTATTTAAATGTATTTAATTGTCATGCAGTCTTTATGCTTACTAGAATTCATTGAAGTAAAAAAAAAAGTGATGTCAGTTGAAACGAAGACACAGCACATGCCTCTGTGTTTCCAGTGGAGTCAGTTCCATTTACACTTTGCTGTCTGCATTACACATACAACATGCATTACTATCATCTTTAATGGGTTCAAAGAACGCAAGAGAGCGCTCAAAAACAGAGCTTGAATTACCAAGGTTAAGAGATTTAAATTAAAGTAAAAAATAATGTGGATTTCACAATTGCTTACAAAACAGTGTTTCACCTTTAAATAGAAACTGGATTTCCTATACCTTTACACTACTGTGGTACCCTGTTTAAATATGCAGCACATGCATGTGGCACAGTACCTATGCATTGTTTATTAAAGCAGTAGGTACTATCCTTTTACATTTTTTATTTATTATTATTCTGTTGTGCAAAAGGGGAACCAACCTTTTCAAGCGTTTTTTGATTTAGTAGTTGTGGTGGTGGTGGTGGGAGGTGGGTGGGCATATTGTTACAACAATTGCATACACAACAGTACAATTGCAATTTTTTGTTCCAAGCCTTCAAGACATGAAAAAGGCTTCTGGTTAGGGGACTATGTTGGGAAATGGAAATGTCTGATCATGTCAAGACAGAACTGAGCAATTCATTCTTCTAACTAGAATTGTAACAGTTTTCTGCATCCAATTGAAAAGCTTTAATACATGCAGTTTGAGAACCAGGGTTCACAGTTGTGTTGCACAAAAACCACATACAACATTCTCAGAATGCACAAAGTAAAGAACTTTGTGTTGCACAAAAACTCCATACAACATTCTCAGAATGCACAAAGAACTTTGTGTTGCACAAAACTCCATACAACATTCTCAGAATGCACAAAGTAAAGAACTTTGTGTTGCACAAAAACTCCATACAACATTCTCAGAATGCGTAACCCGATATAAGTCGCTGAAACAATTGAATTGGATATCCTAGAGGTAGTATTTCTGTACATGTGTTGTCTAAAGAGCTCAAGAGCCAAATGTGCAGTACTTTTCTTCAATGGCTTTTGCTCTGGGCACAGGTTTACCTTATCAAGGATGAACATTAGAGAGGCTGGACTCGATTGTTCTTCACTGCTCAGTCACAGAAAGGAAGGACATGACCATTCATCCATATAGATCATAATCCACAAAATAATCCAATAAAACCATACAAACACACAGCTGGGGGCCCTTTACAAAGTTCAGATGCAACCTTGTGTTTTGTATCTTTCCCTGAATGAATTAAGAACATAACTTCTGAAAATCAAGTTACTGTATGGCCAGTACAAGACACTGAATGCACTGGGGAGTGGTAGATCTGCCGATGCGGCCAGATTTTGTGTTTTTTATGGCAGTTCATGGGCTGGTAGGTTTATGGGTCAAAGCTGCTCTTCATCTGTCTGTACAGCTGGTACTCAATGCATCAGAGATTGTGATGAGTTCAACATCTCAACAGCAGAGCCACAAAAAAATGCATATATATTTTAACATGCCCCTGTATTTAGAGTGAAGAATAGCCAAGAATCTACCTGTGATTAAAATGCAGAGAGATTACTATGCACTACAAATACTTATAAATTAAAAAAAAAAATGTAGAAATTGAGTATTCCCATTCTGGCACATACCAACTTTGTTAAAGGCGCATTGTACTGCTCATTTCCTTTTCATAACAGGGATAGCAACAGGGTCTCTGAATGGGGTTGGATTATGTTGAAAATGTGCGACATGTAATTTACCCAGACATTATGGACGCTTCCAAGCTCATGTGTCATTCAGAAATGAAGAGTGCTTTTTATAATATACCGAAACTGCAACCTGCCAAACTGCGGCTTTATATTATTCTCTTTTGTGTTCCATGTCTGTCTTTTTCAGACGTGAGTCTTTCATATGCAGATCTATTTGACAAAGCCTTTGGCGCTTCATGCTAAGAAGTCGGTGTTCTGAAAAGAGAAGATGCTTAAAAATGGTTTGAGTAAATGAGCTCAGCTGACATGCTATTATTTCTGTCAGTCGCCTGCATGGCATCCATTCATAGGATTTGACAGCTTACAATCAATATCGTGTTCAGCAGCGCAGGACAGATCATCATCACATCCTGGGCTTTACCGCAAAATCAAATACCAGCCTTAAATATTTTCACTAAGTAGACATTAATGAGTGGCAGGGACCAACGTTTCTGACCTAACAGTTAACCCAACATGAAAGAAATGGCTGCATGCCATTAGTGGTGAACAATTCACATGCTTGTTTGCACGCTCAATGTGTTTTTGTAAGGGTGGTTTTTGTAAGAGAGTATTCTTTTCAATTTCACTTTTTAGGCCAGAAATTAAATGTTCATAAAAGGTGCAAGTGGGGGAAAGCAGATAAGCTTGAAAAAGTAAAAAGGAGCCAAGCAACATAACCCTTTGTTTTCATCAGAAAGGTTCCAATTCTATTCAAATCAACCCAGAAACAGTTAAAGAGAACTAATGAATACACCACAGTGCATGATAATCTGCCCTGGTGTTTGCCATAGTCTGTCATTTTAGATATTTCTGAATTGGTAATGAACTTGGCAACTGTGTGAAAGGCTGTTGAACTTGAACAAAAGGTCCCCACATCCTGAGTGCTGATTAAATGTATAGATTTCCTTAAGCGTCTATATAGTAATAGATAGCTGTCTTGCCAGGCAGTTTGATCAGCTTGAAGAGCACGGCAGCTTGTGTGCCAGAAAGGTTGTGCCCTGGAGGAGTGACATCATTCTGTCTCTGTGACGCGGTTTGAACAGTCCGGGAGGACTCCAGGGAAGGACTTGGTGGCAGGTGTCTCAATTCAGAGCCACAACCTCCCATTGAAACAGCCCGGTGCATTCTCTAATAAATAGGGAAATGCAGCAAATTGAGAATGCTGGGAAAACGCATGCTCTCTTTCCAATTAGGCTCATCGAAAGACATTTCCAGCCAGCGGCACATTGCCAGCGACTAGCCCCATATAAACTGGTTGGGCAGCAATGATCAAATAAATCGCTCTTCCCCTATTCTCTGAAAAACTCTCAAACATACAATTGTTAGCCAAAACGATCAGCCTCTATTAAATGGGGTTCTCCTTCAATGCACAAGCTGCAATGGGTTGTGGCAAGAGGCAGAGGAGAACAAACCAGCCATCAGAGTTGTCTTTGCATTCCCTTCTTAAAGAATATCCTAGCAGCAAGAGTGAGCATGGTTATTTGTGATAATGGCCTTTAGTTTTAGACTAATGGAAGGCAGCTATATAGGCTACTTCCAGACAATCAGATTGTACTGTGGTGCATTTGATATTCAGACTCATCAATTTAATTTTAGATCCAGCAGCCATCCATAGCAATTCCAGAACTATGATGGGGATTATAATCTACTGCACATGATTCTGGAGGAAATCAGTGCCATGTGCAATAAAAAAAAGAAGAAAAGTGGACTCCTTTCAATATTCTAACGCTGGCTGTGATGTTCCAGCAACTGGTGCATTCATCCCCAAAAAGACCGCCACAGGGCATGACATTGCATTGAGCCATTTACATAAATATTGGTTTGTGCTTTGATGTTCTGGCACTGGTGGGCAGACGGGCAGGCCTTTGCCAAAGTCCCACAGTCAGTCTGCCGTAGCTTTGGCTGTGCTCCACGGCGCTGGAGGATGGAGAAGAAAAGGCAAGCGTCAGAGTCTGTGCTGTGTTCACCCCAGCGAGTAATAGCTGGTCTCAGATCACTGGGCCCCGCTGATCTCAGGGCACAAGAGCAGGATTTGTCATGTCCTATTACGGGCCATCATCCATTCTGTTCCACACATTACATTCAAACCCTCTCATTGCCTCTAACATAATCTTGCCAAATGGTGCCCTTCTACAATTTTCTACAAACATTTTTACAGAGCTATTCCAACAACAAAATGTCAATCTGAACAATACCCGGCTTCTACCTTTCACAGCAATTGTTTGTACGTATGACCATGCATATTACTTTTAAAGAGATTATTGAGCAAACATATTGTCGATACTTGGTTTATCTTTTGTTATAGGATACACATATGAACAGTAAGAAACCCCCATAAATTAATGAAATAAATGATTATTTGTAATTTAAAATCATAATGGGTTCTGCAAGTGATCTAAATACCACCATTCTTTGAATAATTAAATAAGACCCTCCCATGAGATTACAGATAGTACTGTGTGAAAGATGTGTAGCGCTGATACACAAAAGACCCTCCCCCCCTTCACTTTCATGGATTTCAGCAGCCCCCGATTTCAGCGTTGGTATTTGGATCGACAGTCTCTGTTGAATAAACACCGCTGTCTTATTTTTGAGGTAATTGATTGTAGGACCAGAGATAACATGAAAGTTCGTTGAACAGAAGGTGAGCAGAGCAGAGCAGTGTGTAGATCTATGATTGAGAACACAGATTGATGTCCTCCACAACATTCAAAGAGGAAAATGCAATTTAGACGACAAATTAGCTGACACTTCAGTTTGGGACATCATTTTATTAGTAAGTCTGTCACTGGAGAGCAATTATGTATTTTTCTTAATGACCTATATGGAATGGAATTACATTCGTTATCCTCTGTGTATTTTGATCACTTTAAACCTATTTGCATATTCTGCTTCATTGACTGATATATGATCATAATTTGTTTTTTGTATGTCAGTGCTTTCAACTGTCCTGCAGCACATTATTGTCAGTGTGGTGTCTGGTAATGCTCAGCTAATTCGTTATGATCATATTTGTTTTTCAATTAGGTATCTATCATTTAAATAGCAATGCTTAATTTCAAGACTAAACGTGTTTGTCTTGTTAACAGATTTATGTGATGATAAAAGCTATACCAGCACATCGCCATTTTAAACTAATTTAAAAAAGAAATGCCACCACCAAAATGAAGTCTGTCATCTGGTATTTATATTCTAGAATTTAAACAAGCCCTTTGTCTAGCCAATTAAAAAGGAAGACTTGCACATGACTTGCACATGGGATTACAGTAGCCATGTATCTCTTGGTGCTAATCCAGGCAATGCAGCAGTGAAATACAAGTTATATTCCATGGGCAGGGGGGATCATAACTAACCCCATCCCTCCCCCACAATGCAACACACTCGTCAAGCAGGGGTGGTGGTTCAAGGTGCAACTGGTAAATCAAAATTACTGAACAAGCTGATACGATATTCTTTCCTAAATGTTGCTAACATTGTTCGAATTAATCAAAGGTTTTATTTTAAATATGATTGCAGGAGTGGCAACGGGAGGGTGTGGACAGATTGGAGTGAAGAAATAAAAAGGATTTAAAAAATAATAATCTACATCAGAAACACCAGGAATAATAACACATGGATTTGTCAGAGTGGTGAACACATGGCAATCTAATGAATGCTCCACAAATACATGCTCGACGAGGTCATATGTATGTATCTGTGAAACGTGTTCAGGTCAGTAAGATGTGCATTGACAGAGCTTTGTTGGTAGCTCAAACGACCCTGTTTGTACAGTACTTGCTGCAGCCAGTGCCCTTTTACAAGAACGAAAATGCAAAAGCACCACTGGCTGTGCACTCTGCAGAAGTGTCCAACACTCTCCACCACAGGACCCTGCCAAGTTCCATATATCACATTCTACTTACAACACTGGCAGCCCAGCACATGAATCAAAGTTACTATCAATTACTTTAGTGAGGTTTCTGGAACACTGGGAGTGGGGACAACGTTTAGTTTAATTCTGAGACGGAATTATGCAGCGGATTTTTTTTTTGGGCAATCACACCAGCCTTGAGGGTAATGAAATGAGTCATTTTTGGCCTCCAGGGAAGAAAAGACAGAGATGCAAGGGTTTCGCTGTCAATCAACGTGGCTGTGCGCTAAACAGGATCACCTTGAACGCGGGGTCCCTGTACCGCTACGAGCAGGTGAAATCACACACGAGAAGTACAGTTTAATTATTCACGTCAGAACTACTGAGGCATACCTAACAAGAGTTCTGTCTGTTTAAACAGTAATTGGGAGCAGGCAGATGGAACAATCAATAGCCAAATGAATCCTATAGATCTGAGTCCTTCTCATTAGTGAGGGCAGGCATGCTCCTTTACAGAAAAAAAAAGATGCACGTCATTTTTTTGACAGCTACATTGATTCCAATAGATAATTCTTACAGGTTAGGCACACGGACTGATCCCCAGGCTCAACTGGAAGAAGTCTTTCTTTCCAAGTTATAATTAATAAAACCGGCCAGCTCCACGACACACAGCTGTCAGTAAATCAAAACGTTCTTCCCATCAATTAATTTTTTTACGAAAGCACTGGCTCCATTTAATGCCAAGGTGAAGGTTGTATTTAATGCTTGGTCATGTTTCATCAACAATTATCATTTGTTATTTTGGAGATCACCTTTTCTTAGCACCCACTCACACCAGGCCTGACTATAGGCTATAAAAGGCATCACCAGCGTCACTAATCTTTTATCACCATAAACACTCATCAAACACTACAATTGCATGGATGATTAAAACATGTGTTGTGCATCCCCTGCACAGCCTTTCCTGTTGAATCTCTATCTGCCTGATGAATAGATGCGCCCGCTCATTCTTCAGAGCAGCTGACATTGCAAGACAAACACATGGACTGCTCTACCCACATAAACACTTTAGGATTATTCTGATAGTTAATAGCCTGTGTGTGTAACCATGCTAGTAATTTCAATGGCAGGATCAGCTGTCATATCAACCCAGACCCCTGGAGGCAGTTAGGATTCCTGGCTCTGGATGGCTGAGCTGTTTGATCACAGCTAGGGCAATATAGTGAGTCGGTACCTTTTAATGTGCAGGAGAGAGATTGAGGATAAAGAAGAAAGCTTCAGGATGAGGTGTCTGATTGAAGACCCAGTGAGAACAGAAAGGACAGGGATCCAGTTAAGAACCCCGACATGTCGATTGCTACAGATTTACCTTTCAGTAAATGCCATCACACCTGGAGCTCTGAGGATGCTAGTGGAGAAAGAATTAGTGGCAGCCTTATAAAATGTCACTGTGTAGATTCAAAGCAGATTTTAAAAAGCTGTGCAGGAAAGACTGTAACAATTGCTTATTTAAACCATCAAAAACAACAAAAAATGCAATGTTTGTAAGCTATATATATATATATATATATATATATATATATAGCTTAAATGTGGAGTTGAGAGGCATATAGTGGGAAACTATGGCCCATGAGAGAACAACTATAGTTACCAACAGGGGACTATAATGCCTGAAGCCACAGAAACAAACTCCCTATCCCCAGTATTTTCCTATATATATATATATATATTTAATCAGGAAAGCGGCCGAGTCAGCGGACGGTACCAGTGTCACACTGCTGAGTCGACGCATTTCTCGACCCAGCCAGGTAATTGATGGCGTGCGTTCAGAAGAGGCTGGTTTTAACTCTTCTGATGACAACTCTTGTTTGAAAACGACCCTTCTAGAGGGAAACTGTTTTCGAAAAAACGAAAATCCTTCTCATTATTCATTTAGTCATTTGCTCAATTTAAGTAAAAACAGGTAGTAACAGCAATAACAGACCATTAGGTAATATTTCAGAGTGAAACAGCGCCATCTTGTGGTATACAATATATCAAACAATGACATTGAGCTTTGAATTAAACCAGGGATAGGCAACTCGTGCCATTCCAGACTTGGTCTTAAATCCAATCGGGTACAGCATTATTATACATAAAAAAACGTTGGTAAGCTGCTTCTTTGACGTGCCTAATAATAATAATAATAATAATAATAATAATAATAATAATAATAATAATAATAATAATAATAATAATAATAATAATAATAATAATACACAACGTACTTGTTCAACAGACTCCAGCCCTATCTTGTTCCAGAACAGTTTAAAATAATTTTGTCACCGAATCTGTTCTTAACCTTAACCTTAGTTACACACAGCTGTTTTATATTTACAGTATAAACCATCCTTCGTTTTCTGTCGGCTAATAATATTCTTATTCACGAGAATATGTTCCATGCGTAGAGGGTTTTTACTTTCATTCGTAATTATTTGT
Source organism: Acipenser ruthenus (assembly GCF_902713425.1). NCBI lineage: Eukaryota > Metazoa > Chordata > Actinopteri > Acipenseriformes > Acipenseridae > Acipenser > Acipenser ruthenus. The sequence goes on from NC_081211.1 coordinate 23,661,156, forward strand.
CACATATTTACGTCTGTAAAACATTTTATAAACGTGCGGATAGTTACTTGTATTTGTTCACGCTATGACTGAATACCTACAGTATTTGTACCCCAGATGTTAATTGATACTGAAATGGTGTCTTCTAATGCGTTTCAGTTCGATTACTTCTTGTAACTTCATCCGTATATCTGAGCGATTGTTCTCACTGTGAAGAGTGTGAGGGAAAAAAAGATGCGATAATGTCAGTCTTTCAGAGATATATTATAATAACATAGGGGGGATCAAACAGAATTGCATCATGAGAAAAAAAGAGATAAGATTGTATAAATATAATGCAACATGTTAAACAAACATAGTTTTATGCTGTCATGTTTTTCCAATAATAATAATAACTCCCATTTAATTGTTAGTTTTGGGGATTCAAAAAAATACTGGTGTTGACAAGAGGATAATTAGCAACCTCATTAAACATCTAAGAAAAAAAAACCCTGCTGTGCAGTGTAGGTGTAAATAAGAAGAATTCGCTAAAAGGGCAGTCTCATCAAAAATGACTAAAAACGAGTTACATTTCTGTTTCGGGTGCCTATGATTTATTTATCACGCGCCCGCTTTTAATGTTTTAATTGGCCCCGCGAGGCAGCTGTGATAGTTATTAATATTATATTTGCTAATGAAAGGCGACCAACCCTGCTGGATCAAATATCTGTCAATCAAATCCCTTTATAAATCCGACCTTAACCTGGGCTTGCAGAACAGATCAACTCCCTATTCCGATATGCCCAGGATTGCGAACAGACTGGAGTTGAACTGTTAAGACCATTTTTAGTTTCTCGTCTTTGGAAACCCGTGCAGTCTCATCATGGAGAAGTTAGCCATCAGAGTATCTAACTTCAGCACCACGAACAGCTCCACTGACAAACAGCGCTACTTTGCCGGTGGGCATCAGCATCTCGATTCGAAGGAGTGGAAAGTTCTGTTACCTGCGGTACTGTCAGTTATCTGTGTTCTGGGTTCCGCTGGCAATCTCACAGTTATCGGTGTTTTGATCAGCAGCGCCCGAAAAGGCAAGCCTTCCCTGATCAATTCCTTAATATTAAATCTAAGCATAGCTGATGTTCTGATTCTGGCGTTTGCAGTTCCGTTCAAGGCTGCCGCTTACGCGAAGGCGAGTTGGACTCTTGGGTGGTTTGTCTGTAAGACCAGTGACTGGTTCATCCAGTCTTGCATGGCAGCTAAAAGTTTCACCATTACAATCCTGGCTAAAGCTTGTTTCATGTATGTGAGTAACCCAACCAAACAAATCAATATAAAAAACAAAACGATCCTAGCGGTCATGTTGACTTCGTGGATCCTGGCTTGCATTTTACCACTCCCTGCCTGGCTTTTTGCAACGCTAAAGCACGAAGGAAGTGGGCTTGTTTGTGTCCAAGCAATTCCTTTATCAGCACAAGACTTCATGTCGGTTTACGTTAAGCTCTACCCTTTTGTTATCTTCTGGGCTCCCTTAAGCTTTGCATTTATTTACGTCTGGCGTTCTTATGGAAGGTGCCAGAGGAGAGGGACAAAAACACAAAACTTGAGAACTCAGATACGATCCAGAAAGCTGACTGTAATGCTGTTGAGTACTACGGCGACCTTTACTTTAATGTGGCTGCCCGAATGGGTCTCTTGGGTTTGGGTGAACCACATCATGGAGAATGGACCTGCCCCACCGCTGTTTTTTGTAATTTCTGCCCAGGTAATCATGTTTGCCATCTCCTTGCTGAACCCACTCATCATCTTGTCCATGTCTGAAGAGTTTAGAGAAGGATATAAAGGCTTGGGAACAAGGCTGATCTTGAAGAAACAAAAGCCCGATTCGGAACCACAGGAAACTCAAGTCGAAAACAGTTCAGCAGAGGCACCCCCCAACTCGGACCATTCCCAGGATGAACAGACCAAATTTAACCAAAATCAACAACAAGAAGAACCGTCCTCCAGCAAGGAAAATCCAGACAGTCCAATAAACAAGGACATTATCCTGCCTGATGTAGAGCAGTTTTGGCATGAGCGAGAAGCTGAATCCACAACTCAAGAGAACGACCCTATTCCATGGGAAAACCAAGACCCCAAAATACAACAGCCAAAGTAGCAATTCACCATTGAATCCTGACCTAAACATATTTATATTTTGTAAACGATTAAATGTTGAGTAACGTTTACATTCTATTGCTAGTTTTTGGATTGTACCATAACTGTTTTCTGTATTTTCCATGGTCCATAACTGTATGTATGTGTGTATATAAAGACGTGCAGTTCGTAAATGGTTGTACGTGATAAATTATATCTGTCTTCTCTTTTATTGTATTTTTCATTATATACTTGTATTAGTCTTTCTAACAGCTTGGGTTTTTACAACCAGATGGAGAAGTTGGAGATTGAAGTAGTTCTGGCTTCTCTAAAATAAATAAAATGTATGACAATTTATTTATAGTAACAATAAAGCAAACCCTAATTAACAGATAAAAGCCTTGTACATGTGTAGCTGCTAAAGCTAAATCCTGTCTGGGGTTTTCAAGTACATAAATCAATAATTCTGTTTTGTAACATAAAGCTGAACACTATCACATTGTACCCAGCCTGATGTCCCTCTGTAAATTCATGCAATATAATATAATAATCTGCTTCATATGTTGGTAAATGTAGTGTAAATTAAAAGGAGTGAAATGTTTGGCATCGGTTTATTTTTACCAGTTACAGTATCAATGTAATGTTTTGCTTTATATACATTACTTAAAACAGCAAGCCATTGTATGTTAAAATCACAATTGTCATGTATGTAATAAAATAAATTACGATTAAAATTGGTGTTAGCTCAATTAATTGTAAACGTAAACTCAGTGCAGTGGCTCCCAAAGGTGCATCAGCCAATCATCGGTGAAAGTACCATGTTCGACAGAAATGTATGGATAAACAGAACCTTCAAACACTTGTGCTGAGAACTTTCCATCCAGTTTCTTCTCAATTTTGTTAAGTGGCCTTATAGCTAAAATGTGTAACACATTTATGAATCCCATTGCATGTGGGGGGGAGGGGGGGAATGTTTTTCAATGTGTTAAAATACTGATCTCCACCACATACTCTGCAGTTTCATGCTGGGGTTTGTTAGACAGCACAAGTATGCAGGTGCACTGGTTGACATTAAAAGCAGTGTGCTAATTGGCACCATGGCTAAAGCCTGAAGTCCTGTTGCTAACAGTTAAAAACCACACAGCATTTATCAGCTGCGACTCTACTGCTGTGAATGCTATTCTCAAGATTATCATTTCTCACTGAAGTAAACCATCAATCTCTTTCCTTTAAAAGCAAAGGCTTGTGTTAAAAATATACAATCTTGCCACACGAGAGAAAAAAAAAAAAAGAGGGGTTGCCTTTATTCCAGTAAACTCAGCATGTACAGAAACATAGCAACATATCCAAATTAAATTGAACTGTAGAAACATCTAAACATTCATCGAACTGTAGCCTGTATTCTACAATGATGCCCTTTTAAAAATGCTGGTCACTTGCACAGCCATCCCAGTCACATGAATAACCACCAAATATTTATTCATTATCTAAAAATGTTACAAACAGATTGCAGAACCTTCATTTTAACCACAGATGTAACAGTGTTTGCACTTACTAGATCCCTTTTTAAAATAACCTTAAAAGCTCCATTTAATCCAGAAAGGCGCTCTCTATTGACCACTTTTCTTAAATACAGGGATATTGCATGTTATAACACAACATACAGGTAATACTGTGCATTTAGACGTCTGCTAGATGGCTCATGCATTGGTTTCCGGGTAGATGTACTGTAGTAAGCCTTTGCGAAGGCGATGGATTATTTCGTAGACCGCCGCGTGGGCTCTGAAGCAGTGGGAGGAGGTGGGGGACCTCTGCGATCCAGGTCCTCAATGTAAGCCATGATGAGTTTCCGTCTCTCTTCAGGGACACAGTCTAGTACCAGGTAACGCTTGTCGTTCTGAAGAATCTTTTCTACATCTTTCAGGTGCTGGTCAGACTCGTGTATCAATTTTCGGGATCTGTGAGCACATACAAAAAAAAAAATGCTGATAAACAAGTTTCTTTATAACAACATTAAATAGTACAAAGTGGTGCATTTGCATTATGTACTTTATTTTATTCAGATGTCTAAATTATTTAACCCTGTAAATACTATTACACATTTTAGCAAACAGAATTCAGCAAGACAAAAAAAAAAAAAAAAAAAAATACAAACCTGTATGTAATAAACTTTGTTTCTTTGAGCAAAGTTCTGAAGTCTGCTTTTGCAGTTATGTATTTATCTCGGATGTACTCTTCAAACTCCCTCTGCTTTTTCTAATAAAAACAGCAAAAACAAACAAATATTCAAAGCTTAAATCATACTGATTACTGCTTACAGTGTATATACATTTCCAACACGTTGGTGTATTCTGCAGACACTTACCCGGTCACTGGATGAAAACTTGATACAACGAGGATCTTCCTTAATAATCTTTTTAACTTCTTTCCACGTCGTGGTTAGAGTAATCTAAAAATTAAAAAATATATATTAAAATGATACATGACGAATCAACCTTTCACCTTTTTCCAGCAAACTGCATACATTTTCTTGACATCAAAACTGTTCACTTGCCAGCAAGTCCTTTTACATAAAGCATGTTCAATTATATATCAAACATAACAGCCTCTGGTGTCTCAGATCAGCATTGCATTGGAAGTTAAGGGAACGGCATGCTTACAGAAGACGTCTCATCTAGGAGCTGCCTAAAATGCTCTTTCTTCTTCTTGGTAAGTGCCTCGATGTGGTCATTAAAAAGTTTCTCCTTCTCTTCTCGCTCCAAGAGAGACGCAGATTCCCAGCGATGATCTTTGCGGAGTGTCCTTCTCGTATCTGACCACGAAACATCCGAGGAACGGACCTGCAGAAAAATTAATTCAGGAGTTATAATCGTGGGAAAAGACTTCTCCTAATACCCGCCATCATGTTAACTGCAGATATTTAAGAAAGCGCTTGAAAATTCACCCTTTACTGAAAAAAAAGAGAAAAAGTGCCTGAAGTATGCGAATGAACAGTTTTTTGCACCAACTAGGCAAAACAAATACTTATTGACAAGGTTAAAATCTTAACACTCGGGGGACAAGAGTCACAGCAAAGCTGTTATTGACCATTTCCACTCCCGCAGCCAGATAATGATAGAAATACTTTAAAGCAAAACAATATTGAGCTACAGAATCTCCGTCATAGAGCTAATGGACCAATTTACAACCAGGCTGCCAAATGTATATATATACACATTGCACTTAATAAAAACATATTCTACTATCTATAATTACTGTATTCAAATACTGCCATCCCAATAATACCGGACCGTTTGACAGGTTCCTGTTGCATGTTAAAAATAACTGCATTCACCATGTCAGATAGGAGAGCTTTAAAATGCTGCATCGCCTCCTCCCGCTTGTGCTGCTCCCTTTCCCTGTCGATTTCCTTGGTTTGCTCAGAGCGTGCTTTCTGCACTTCTCTCTCACGCTCGCGGAGGCTCGCCTCTATACGGGCCTGCCTTTCAAGCTCTTTCTCCTTGTCCGAATCAAAATTCTAGAGGAAAGAAAGGGGGAAAAAAAGCAGTTTCAATTAGGGATATGGTAAAAAAAAAATCTTTCAGTAATCATAAGAAATTTTAAAAGCACAGTACATAGCCTAGCTTGTAGAATTAAAAATCTTTAAAATCATGTCAATTTACAAAGTAAATCCTAACCATCTTTCTCAGACTGATTCTACTTGTAGTCTGTGTTAAAGTTTCTAATTAAAAAATATCGTAGTTGATTTTTAGTGGAGAGACTAGCCACTTTAAGACTTCCGATGCAAATACAAACCTTTGCCTGTTTGTCTATATACTGTTTGAACAGTTCCTCCCTTGTTGAGGAGCCCTCCACAGCTTTGTATCGATGGTCACTTTCTATTTTATCTTTCACTTTGCTCCAGCGGGACTGACCATCAATATGGTGGTCAGACAGCAACTCGTAGAAGTCATGTTTTACCTAGAGGTTGATACAGGACAAGGAAAAAAAAACAAAACACAAAGGACCTGTTAGTAACAAATAACACACTGCAAGAGGTTTGCTGGAAAAGCAAAAGGCACTAAAACTTGCCTTGCTGTAGAAGTGCTTTAAAAAGGGTATTTATAATCTACTTCAACTAACAGGATCTACTCTTATTATATTGTGCAATTTAGACGGGCTGTACCAAGGATTGCCAGCAAAGTAAAAGCTTGCTTGTGTGGCTCAGCACCACCCCCTGACATTCTGAAAGAATGAACCACTTTCCCTAAATCATCTTTCACAAAGCCTTTCAATAATGACAAATGACTTAGAGCTTCACATCGCATTTGTACCTTTTTTTTTTTTTTTTTTTTTTTTTTTAAATGCAACGTCTGAGACAGCGATTGCCAGTTAACCAACTATGTTATCATAATTTTCAAGATACATAAATTTAAATATTTTTTGGGCACAACTCAAATCACTTCACAAGGAATAAAAAATAAAAAAATAAAGTTATACCGGACCTGTGGGAAGCTAAAGTCACCACACAGAGAGAGAGATACCAATTCTGTTCCTCATTAGGGAATCCCATAACACTTTGCGTGTCAGTGATTGACAGCTGATAGTTTGAACAGATTGACAGGCAGCACAGCACAATGCTGTAAAGTCTATCCACTTGTTATAAAACAGAATACATGAAATGGTTACAAAATGGTAAAACATAACATTAGATGGACAAAAATAAAACATACAAGCCACATTCTTTACAAATAGAATTAATGCCACAAACAAAATCTTTTCTAAAAATGATATAGTACACACAATGACTTTGTAAGAGATGAAAGTTAGGATTTCCAACAAAGGTGTTGGTGGAGGTACAAAGTACTTAAGGAAAGGAAGGAAACAGTTTAGCAATAACACATTTACATACAACTAAAGTCTCTAATGAGTGGAACACATTCATTCCTCGATTCAGGTAATATTTAAATGTAAACAATTAATAACTTTGTCTGCATTGTATTTATAAAATAATGCATCCTCGGTAAACATAATACTTCAAGAATGTGATAAAGCTTTAGCACTTCGACAATGCATTTACACATGGCTATTATATTACATTATAAATAAACGAAAGCATGGCGCACACATTAATACTATGAATATGCTTTAAGTCAGTTCAACTACTATTCCAATCAAATGAGTTTCAAACCTTTTGAAATGAGTATTCTAAAATAATTCTATAAATGCCATGAATGATTATGCTTCTGAGTGAGTTTTTCACCATTCTTGCTGCACAGGGACATGTGGAAGGATTTCAGGCTTGTCTCTGGTAATGAAGTCTGGATGAGCTACCCTGCCAGCCCTCTCTCCAGGAGGGAGCCCTTACCACATCATTTCCCATCTCCATCAGGCGACATTTAAAACTCATTAATCTTTAATATACGACCTTTCCTTCTGACGAGTACTCATTTTAAACCATCACAACTGTTTATTTAAAGATAAAAAACACAGGCTTAAATCTAGCCTTTACAGTGATAAAAGGTACTTTTTTGTCATTTAAAATAAAGAAAGGCAAGTACCTTCAGTGACGGTTCAGAGTTGGGTTTATAACAAAAAGCTATTTGTGTTAGCCTTTCTCTTGTCACTTTAAAATAAAAAAAAAGACTAACAAAAGAGATCTGTACAAAAAGAATAAAAAGCTATTTGCAAACATTTTGAATGCTGCAATATTTGGTTAGCTGTAGAGTGAGTAAAGAAAAATATATACTTTTTCAAAAGGTTGTACATGGGCTAGAATAAAAAAATAAAATATCTAATTTAGAAGAAATCTTGACAGCTACGTGTACTGTAAAATGCAATACAGCAGGTTTTATAAGAAACATGAACTATAACTCAGGCCTGTTCTGAGTGATTTGGAAACCCAGCCTTGACCTTGTCCCGTTCCAGTCATGCTTCAACACATTCTCTCGAAGCCCACTGAGACTAAACTCCTAACCTTTTCACCCCGGTTCTTGGAGTCCTCCTTCTCCTTCTTGCGCAATGCAGTCATAAACTCTGTATACATGGCCTCTCTGTCCTTCATCTTCTCGATTAATTTGAAACGCAAGTCTTTAGCATGTTTGGATGCAAACTCACTGAAGGTGGTTCTGTGGAAAAACAAACAAAGTGTCTCAGTACAAGCAGATGTTCCAAAGAAACTACCACTGCATCGAATTCAAAGCCAGCCAAGCCTCTACCAAATCGACAACAAAAAGCTACTCCCCACCTTGTATTTAATTTCGCCTCTTCCATCATTTTTCTGAAATCCTCCTTGGCTTGCATTGTTTTATTCTTTTTTTCCTTCCTCTCCTCTTCTGCCCTGGTCTTCACATATTGGTCGAAAACCTGAAGAGTGAATTTTAATATTTCAGTTCTTCTATTGAAATTTACAGCAGTAGAATAAAACAAAAGTTATTTATTAGACTTACCAGTTTGCGTTCCTTCGGATTAAGTAGTAGGTATCGAGGATCAAACACAATCTTATGAAGCTCTTTTTCCCATGTTGAAAAGGCAGAAACCTAAAGGGTAACAAAAAAAAAAAAAACCACAAGGATTAATTTTCCAAATCAATTAAAAACAACCACTTTTTGCAGCAGGTAACCTCCTTTTACTTGTAGTCTGCGGGATACTAGAGTCATGTCTATTTCCCCAACTGAAGTTTCCCTCTCTAATAAATGACAAGCAGTGGGAGGTGGAATGGTGCATTTCTCTCACTAATTGCTAAGGACTGTTGCTATATAACTAAGCAATTTCTCCCTAATAACCTATTAAAATACCCACCACAGAGCGCCATTTAAAAAAAATACAAAATAAGAGTCTACAAGAGGTTAAGCCTTGAAGTGTGGGCTTTTGATATTTTAAAAACCTTTTCCTTTTATCTGTTTAGAAAAATAATAACCTTTTAGATATAAAGAGTTTAAGTGTGCATCGATCACATCAAATCAACGACACCAACATTAAATCAAAGTACTCCATAGCAGACTGCAAAGACAGCTTTGCCAATAATAATTGTGTTTAACACCGCAAAAACCACAACTTGTGTGGTTTGTGGACACAAAAAAAGAAAAAAAAAGTTATTTCATTAAAACAGGTTCATTATAGTTAAACTTTAACTTCTAGAACTAATTACCATACTGTTAAATATCTATTGTATATTCCTGAGTATTATCCATTTTCAATTCTTGTAAATGTTTTTCATTTTGATTTATTTATTATTTTAAACCAGTCTAATTCTCTCTCTCAAGTATTTGACTGACACCTTACAAAAAACAGCTTATACAATGTTTACATCTACCAAAACACTGAACAAGGTAAATGCTTATTTCAAATACTAATCTTGGTAATTTAACGTAACATATCCTACAAAAGCTTCAGTAGTAAAATATGTTTTCTTCATTTTTACAAACTGACTAAGGGAGAAGCAAGTATGGTTCTCAGCTTGTTTCACATAATCTGTCTGTGTGGAAGACACATCTCTATTGCTACTTGGAATCAGATTAGATAAAGCAGAATATTAACTGGACAGCATTTATAATACTTTCAAACCTTGAATTGAGATTTAAAATTGCAACTTTCACAAAAAAAAAGAAAGAAATTCTGACAAGATTACAAAATACCAAAGGTTATAAATTGTAACTGAAGATTGTACCTTAAACGGCTTCCATTTAGTTTTATGTTTCTATAACATTACAGAGCTGGTTACACAATTGCGGTTGGATTGAAGTATTTTACCCCTCTCTCCAGCAGCATGTCCTTGAACTGTTTCATACGGGCTTCCAGAGGGACGATGGCCCTCTCCCGGGCAGCCCTGATCTCTGCCTCCATGGCTGCCTCTTTCTCAGAGTCCACATCTTTCACGTCGTCCTTCCTGCGTTAACACACATACTTCAGGGCTAGCTTTAACAGTCTCCACACTACTCCCTTTGTACGTGATGACTTATAATAAGCTGTAGAGACTTGAATGTTCAGTATCTTACTGAAGTACTGTCTTCATTTATTAAAATCAATCCTGCCTACTTTAAGGTTACCATGTGTTCAATGGTTTGCCATTATTTAGATCTATATCAAAATGTGTGTTGAACAGCACAAGACCTTAAACATAATCTCTGAATGACAGTAAAAAGAAAACAAAAGCTGTTTTAATAAAAAAAAAAAGTAAAAATCGGACACATATACATGTGTGTGTGTGTTATAGTATATAAAACACTAAAAAGTCAGACATAAAAAAAAACAAAACTGTAGTACTTCTCTGCATCTTATGAATGAGTGTTTCAATGGTTTACTACAACCAAGAACGGTTTAACCTCCACACAGGTGCATGGCTTAATGTTCCATTCTGAGGTTTTACCTTAAAATCCTGTGGACGCTGAATCACAGAAGGCACATAATTAGAAAGCATCATGGTGTTCTACATTAAATAAATTGATTTTATTTAAATCAAGTTAAAATGCCTTGTAGAATAATTAACCAAAATGAGTCCCAAAGTACTTAAGGAAGGCTCTTCTATTAACTTACTTTCTTTTTTTTGCCTTGATAGGTTCATCATCAATCGCATCTTCTGTTGTTGATGTTTCCAGTTCTTCTTTGCCTGAAGTGAATTCAAGTAAAACAATCTTAAGCATTCGATCAGCACCAAACAGAAAATAAGGGGGTAACTGAATAGCATTCAAAAGATAAAAATTCAGTTTAAGGGGATGTCAGCCACAGTACAGGTCCCTGCTGCCTATCAGAATGCATATTACTTCTAAAACGTCAACAGCAGCCGTTTGAAACAGCCCAGAAGTACAGGTGAAACAGGTATCCAACAAGTCTCTCCACAGATGGACTAGCTTCGTCTCAATTCAGTTCTTTCAACTTGGCAATGCCTCGTCTGGTAAGTGAAGAAAGCAATATATTCTCACCCATTTTCTTCCCATCCTCCGTGTGCTTCTTGTGAGGAGGCTCCTGGATGGTTTTGTCGACATCAGCTCTGCCAATCAGTTCTTCTGGGCGATCCCACATGGAGAGACGAGTCGTGGGGTTATAGAAGAACACCCTGTCATCACCCGTCCACACCACACACCTGCAAACAAACACACCTTTAACTGAAGCCAAGATGAACTGAACAGTTTTTTTAGGGTTGATTTAAGACAGGGTGGTTATTATAAGGGAAATAAGCTTAAGCAACCTTTTGTGATTAGACTAAAAGGATGAAAAGCCTGCGATTCAATAAAACATAATAATCATACCATGGAGTTCCTGGGATAGGGGATGTAGCCACAGGCTTCGCTTTTTGTGCAGCTTTTTCCTCTTCAGTCATTTCCTCCTCCTTCAGCTCCTAAAAAGACGGATCTGTCACGTCTATCTGCATATTTTAAACTAAACTTGCAGTATTTTTTTTTTTTTTTACTGCATTACATCAAGGTGTAAGTGTTTGAAGTTACCGAAAGGCATTCATAAAGGATTTACATTTTAAGTAGGACAGCAATAGATAAATACTGTTATTAACTTGGTGAACCCCCTTAAATTGCCATTCTGATCTGACTGAATTATGCATTAAGATTGACAGAAAAGCTTATCACACAATAAAAGAGAAATAGACAGATCCCTTGTCATCATTTGTGCTTTTAACCTATTCATTTCAAATTTGGTGAATTTATAGGACAGGAACAGCATTTATTCCTGGTCAGCAAAACTAGCATCCAACAAGCCAACTGGATGAATGGGAATTTAAAAAAACAGGTTTGTTGTAGACAGCTATGAAGTCATTAGTTAGACATCAACTTAAATGTATACACCGCATAATTACATAAACATACTGCACTAATCATGTCTAGGTTCAGATTTGGTTGCACACAGGTTTTCCAATACATATAAACAAACCTCATTATTAAGTTGTACATATACTACAACTACCACTATCAACCTTATAAAAAAAAAACCTAGGCAACTAAAGATTCATCTTCCTTATAGCGAGACTGGGTTACACGCTGTCTAACAGCAAGATAATGGCTACGTAGAAAACGGAAATTAGTATCCTCAGCCTCCCAGTACAGAGTTCCTAGTCTTCATAAACATATTTATCAAACCCTTTACAGCTTAACCAAATGGCGGCATCAATGACAGTGATTTACCTCTTTGATCTCCTTTGGTGGTTCCATTTTAGGCTCCTCCTCTTCCATTTCCATTGGCTCTGCGTCTTCAAAATGATCTTTGCTTGCCTCTTTGGGTTTTTCCATTTCCTTTAAAAGCATCTCTGTGCAAAAATATAGCAGTTATACATTCGTGTGCATTTTTGTATTCACTGAAGTTTTACATTGGCCATAGGTCACAAGACTGGGCACTACTTCTGTAGTATAAATATTTCTTTTGGACCCTACCTTTCTCCTTTAACTCGTACGGCTTCTCCCACGTGGACTCCAGTGTTCTATTGTTATAGTAGTAGGTCTTTCCATCCATAGTCTTGTACTCGGACCACTCTGAGAATGGCATTGCCCCTACTAGGGCAGCAGGGGAAGCTGCGATTGCAACCTGTGGGTGCATCATTGGCACAAGAGGAGGACCCATTCCTGACAGCATACCTGGGAAGGGTAAAATGTTCACAAATGTTCCTATTACATAGCCTAAAAGATCTAGTGTTCACTATAATTAACGTAAGTCTCATATGCCCCCTATTATGATGTTTTTTTTTTTTTTTTACGTCATGTCTTACGGATTTAACTGGGATATAGCAGATTGATTTCTAGCTATTAGTGCTGTTTAGTATATTCAGGTAGAATTAACTACTGCTATGGCATTTGAGAAAGATTTTACTGTAATACTTTCATTCCAAAAGTCCAAAATGCAATGGCATCATTTGAGTCCTCTCTACATGAGATTTCTCCAACACAAAAGACAGCCCGAGTCAGGCTTTGATGACAGCTAACGTGACATGTAGTTAGTATTACAAGCAAAGAATGAGCGAAGAATGATAAATTACAGTTTTATCTCTATGTATGTGAACTAGATATTGACTTCTATTCAAATCTAACATTACAGCGTTTGGTTCTTTATTACAACAAAAAAAACAAAACAAAGCTGAAACATGTTAACAAAAGCGTTAGTATCCATGCTAATATAACATGCCACAACATGAAAACGTCACTTAACAGATGAAAAATGCTATAGTTATTATAATAAACAAAAAAGCCAAATACTGTACTGCATGACACTTTAGACAAACACAATGCTCTGAAACACATAGTAAAATGAAATGAAAATAGCCAGTACATTATAAATGATACAGACAAGTACTATCTGCCTTATATCAATTAAAAAAAATAAATTAATAATTTTTTTTAAAAAGCAAGAATTGGATCTAACCCCTCTAGCGGAAATGCTAACTAGTACATTCACAAAATAGCTGTAATAAATGAAGCTTAGAAATTATGTAAGGAAACACTGTATTCTACATTAGCTATATATGTGTAGCGCAGTGCGTTTGGAATGTAAGAATGCATTGTCTTTGTCAGGGCAATGTTAAAAAATGGTGAAATGTGTTTGTAACTGAACCTAAAGTCGACTATTCTAAACAACCCAGGTGATGCATTTATCTGCTCTTAAATAGATTTATTTGATTAATTACCTTGATGCATCTGGCTAGATGTTCAGAAGTCTGTAGCTTTTAACTTCAGGCTACTAATTTATTAATGGAAACTTTAAAATAAATGTACATATTTGTCATTAGAAATATTGGGTTAGCTGCAATAATACCAAACACTAAATATAAAGTACATATTTATTATAAGAAATAAATAAAATAGCTAATTACACCTTTTTTTACATTATAACCACAGCTCTTTGAGAACAGGTTTTTGGTCAGATATGCAGCATGTTATAAGTATTTAAACAACAAAGACTGGATCGACTTAATACTTTAACTGAGGTATGGTGTGTTTCTAATAAGAGTTTACAACATTCACTAACATGCCAACTAACAAAGAATACTGACTTGATATTTGTTAAAGCATTACCGTTCTTGTTGGGAGCGATTGTCTTTATATACGGGCAGCTGACTATCTGCATCATTGCTACACCTGCAAGAACGGATAAGCAAGCATATTGGACACAGAACAACGTCAGCTGCCAAAAAACAAGAACAAAAACACATCTATTTGGGAACCTCTTGATCTGACTAATAAAGTAGGCATGCAATCTGTGCGAGAGTTACACACAGCATCACAGGGAAAATCATTTTAGTCCACTAACCACACGCGGGTTTGGTTGCACAGGGAATTGCCATCTGTATCAATTTGAAATATAATTACGGTAAAAAACAAATTCGAACATAAAAGTTTAACATCAAAAACTACAGCAGAGAAAGTGAATGTCAATATTGATTTGTTTGGCTTTTAATATCAGCAATGACAACATCCCAGCTACTTTGGAACACACACAGAAAATGAAAAACAAAAAATACTGTTTATTGATCGCACTGTCCACTGCTTTTTAGGTTTTTGTCTTGATCTCGGACAAAATGAACACAGGAGGCATTTGCCATGCTGCTTTCTACTGTTACTAAACTGACATATGCTTGCTGCCACCTGCTGGTCACTTCAGATTGATCATCCTACCAAATCCTTAATAAAATTTGGCTAAAATCAACTCAATTTCCTTTCCTTACAACATCGTGATTAACAGTTTCCATAGTGACGGAGATTCTTTACTTAAGTGAAAGCATTAACAGAAAGATTATTAGTTATATCAAGCTGGCAATAAAGATTGCAAATAGTGAAATCTGTCACAACATCTTTCTTATGTATTAATCAATCTAGTGTTCTGTCATAAAAGGAGTATGAGACAGTAAACTAGGAGAATCCTAAATGATCACATTTTGAAGATATGAAATGAAGGATGATGTGGCTAACTGGTGAAAGAAACTGGGAGCTAGTGTTCTGATCAGTGCCTGTGGTTCTGAAGTGGACAAGGGGGTTTTAGAAAGAAAAGAACATTGAAAAAGTGAACGGATGGACATGTGAAACAGTAGACACCATTAATATTCAGACAAACTTACCAGGTAAAGGAATGGGCATGCCAGGCATGCCAGGCAAAGGCACTCGGAAAGGCGGCACCATGACCGAAGGGAAGGCAGGGATTGTGGCAGTGGGTTGGGGCACAGCGTGTGGTAACTGCTGCGGCACAGTGTGTGGCAACTGCTGTGGCACAGCGTGTGGCAACTGCTGCGGCACAGCTGCGGGCAGGCTCTGTGGTATGGGCTGTGGTACAGCCTGTACCGGGGTCACTGTCGCTGTGACCGTTGATGCACTGACTGACGGGGGGCTCGATGAGGTAACGGTTGACGTCAGGTCTTGATTGGTGGATGCTGGGAAGGGGGAGGAAGTAATTGGTTAACTTTTTTTTAATAGAAACTAGTAAATGTCCTATTGACAGTTAAAGCAATTCCTGACTAAAGTAGGGTTGGGACAGTATTAAACATCTAAAATGATAATTGCTGGATAAAATCATTTAAAAAAATTATTGCAATTAGCGCGGTGTTTGCGCATTTAGATTCCACTGGCTATACAAATATAAAATACGGTAGTCCCTTGCTAAAGCAAGGACAGGTTACCTGGGATAATTAAGTGCCTGGTTTAAAAAAACAAACAAAAATTGATTCCAATAAATCAATTTTTGGCTGCAAGAAACACAGTCTACCTGCTATTTTCTAAAATAGTCCACAATTGTTTTCTGTTGGTATGATAACCTAAGTGTAGCATATTTTGCACACAGGGTACCTTCATTTTCTCCAAAATACCGAAATAGATACTGAACTTGTAACGTTTCTTTTTTGTTAAGCTGTTTTGAAAGAGAATGTGCTCACTGCTGATTTCACTCGCTGCCTTTTCTCAACGAAATCTCGCAAAAGTCTCACAAGCACTGGGTCATCGTTAGGGTGGAAGTGCCCGCTGCACTAATACATTGCAAGACTTACTAATTAAACATTACTAGAACGGATGGAATAATTAGAATTACTTAGAATCGCATAAATTCAGCAGTCATTAAAAATTGTCATAATGAATACAATAAAATAAATATCCGATAACCAATTATTTTTACAATGCAATTTTTTATCGTGACTTCTGTTCGATACGATATTACTGAGTTATCGTAAATCGTCCCAACCCTAGACTAAAGTAAAAGCTGGGTAAACCTGCAATGGGTCAAACTTTAATGCAAGGGCAAAAGTTGAAAAATCTGAAATAAATATGGAATGTAGAGCTTGTACAGATTGTTAAGGGTTTGCTAACTTTACCAAGCAGCATTACTTACAGGATACCGCCTGCGAGACGGCAGCAGCAGCAGCAGCAGCAGCTGTGAGTGTGGCTGTGGAAGAAGGGCTGGTCGAGTGTGCAGTAGAAGCTGCCTGTGTCGAGACCGGAGTAGCAGCTGTGCTGACCACAGGGGAGCTGGCAGAGGATACGGCTGCAGCCTGCGTCGCCATGATAGGGTTCAGCTCAGACTGCTGGATTACCTTCACCCCATCTGGTTTGGTCCAAGCAGACTCACGGGTCCGAGCATTGTAATAGTACACCTAATAGAAGAGCATCACAATCAGATCACTAGTAGATTCCAAGCATGAGGTTTATTTCTTTAAAGATATCCAACTACATAATGCAAACAGGTATGTAGAGTACATTCTTTATACATATTAAGTGAACATAACTCCACACCATGAAATAAAGAAATCCAAGCCAAACTATAAGCTACTAAAACAATAATTGGAGAGAGCGTACCTTTCCTTCTGGGGTTTTGTTTTCCACCCAGATCTCCTCGTTGGGGGGCAATGTCGGTGCCCCAGGTGTCGGCACAGGAGGCATCCCCGGAGGAAACATCATTCCAGGAGGAGGGGGCATGCTCCCCATCGGTGGCGGCATAAAGGGTGGTCTCTAGGATATCAAAAGGGCAAATATCCTCAGAGAATTAGGTACCTAATGCTAGCAGACAAACTGTATGCTCTAACGTATTATGCAAAATCTTACAGCAAAGCTTATATATTCTTGCTGCCACCTGATATGACATGACTGACAAGCAATCCTATGCCTGATGACTGGCCAGTTATTTTTGGTAAATATCACACACCAGCTTCCAGGCAAATATGAGGATTCAGCAAATATAACTTCACACACAAAGTATTATTGATGCAATACTTTTTTTGTAAATGTATTTGAGAATGAAGTAGAAAACATTGTGCTATGTATATTGTTACAGTTGTAAAATGTTGGTTAGACAGAATGCAATCACAGTTGAAAATGAAGCATGCCCCAACCTCAACTGCTTAACTTCAAAATACAGAGTTGCTCTCGTGCTTTTATTAGATACAGTTGTATTAAACATTATAACAAGAGGAGTAAGACAGAGATCCTTGACCAAACACACGTTCCAGTTTGCTCCATTCCTTACCTGCATGTGGGGGGGACCCATGGGTGGCGGCATTCCCCCGGGGGGGGGCATGGGGGGCATGCTGGGGTCAAAAGGAGGGCGTCCAAAGGGTGGTCGTGGAGGTGGGGGAGGACCCCTCATCATTCCAAAGGGTGGGGGAGGGGGCCTCATCAGCGGCGGCGGGCCTCTCATGACAGGGTTGGGTGGGGGCGCCGGACCTCGAAAACGTAATGCTTGCTGTTGTGCCATCCTAGGATAAGAATGTTGCAAAATTATTTGAGCTGGCAAGTCAGACCTTGAATTCACAGTACCATGCTGAAGTTCAAGATTAGGACAAATCAGCCAGTGAGAAGAAGTGTGCAAGATCCAAAGACAGGTATGGGCACATTTTTTTTAGCATTATTTCAAACACCAACAAATTGAAGTTATATTTCGCCATGTTTCATGAACACGAGCTTACTTTTGGGTGATCAACACTACAAAATATTTCCGTCAGAATAAACAACTTAAGGAAAGACATCCATCCACACAGCAGCTCAAAAGAGATGGAACACGTAATTCTAACCACATGGGGTCTCTGTCTAGCAGTATGAATGCCTTATTAAACCCCACCGCAAACAATGTTTCACATTTTTATTGAGTGTATGGGGGTTTGGTTATTCTAAGGTTGGTTTATCCTGAGGCATAACTTTCATTTTGAAATCGAAATAAAAAATAGACATACCGTACCCCAGGTCACAGCAGGCATCCGATGTGCAAAGTGCTGGGAGTAAATAAAACCAACGGAGACACACAGTCTAAAGAAAGTTACCGCTATAGCAAGCTTCATAGGTGGCCATGTAATGAAAAGTGTAATACTAATCTTGCTTCACCGATAATGATATGGTACTCTACCATTAATACATGTCACTATAATGTATTACCGCAAATTACTTAATAAACGGGTAGTTTATTATTATACAAGCAGCTGAAATGTGATTTTACGGCTGTGTATAAATGCATTCTCCAGCTCTTTAAAAACCTGTACTTTTGTTTTCAGTGGCCAACAGAACACGCACACTGTAATGTGGACTGCGCATGTAAACAGCGACTCATTCATTTGTCCACAGCGGCTCCCTTGGAAGTAACTGCGTATCAAATACAACATCTAATATCAATTGTAAACAATAATAACAAAACTATAATGAATGTAATGTATTTAGTTTTATCATCCGGCTCCGACAGCTGTATAAAAAAACGCTGTCTACGTGCAGGCGATATGTGTTGTTAGATCCAAACAACAGTGCTCACGTTACTGAGATTAAAAAGAAACCATAAAGTCCAAGGAACACATTACGTTGTTTTTTTTTTAACATAGATACACAGAACTCTTTCTTCCGCGTTGGGTATTTTTTCTTTTTAATAGCTGGTTCATTTGTTCGCCAGCCTCTCACCTGTTATCGTTAAATCTCACTATTTCTTCGGCCTCTCCACGATCCGCCATTACAGGAACACAACACACTCTGGGCTGACCTTCCAGTGCAGCGACTCAGCCTCCCGCTGATACAACCCATTGGTTCTTTCGTATGTCGATCAAGCATATGGGCGGGATAAGGGTTTTCATTGGACAAAGCTTAGATCGTCCTTACCTTTGATTGGTGTAAGTGCTTGTCAATCATGTTTCTACAGCGCTCTCTTTTAAAGAGGCGTTTACCTGAAAACAGGAAACAAAGCGCTAGAACGTCACGTGACTGTTTTTTCCAATAGCTTTATTGAAAACCGTTCGAGTACACTCCACTGTGAATGTGGTTTTGCAATGTAGTGTACACGCTTGCTTAGCCTACAATACCTATTAAATATGGTACTATTTCTTTTTTTGTATCGAAATAGCTGTTTAAAGATTATTAAATTTATGTGCCATTCATTAGCTCTCAAAACGTTTGAACCTAAATCATGTATTATCCACACAAAGGATAATTCAGTTCATGCCACAAGGCCTTGCTTAATTGTATAGCTATAGTAATAGTTTTCTGTTTACAGTGTACTGAAATATAATTGGCGTGTTTACTGTGTTTTCCATATAATTTATATAGCGAGAAAGCAGACCTTGATTCCAGACCAGATCCTTTTCCACGTGGAGTACAGTAAGCTCCTGCTCATTTAGGATTTGTGTTTGGTTCCAGAAATGCAAGACCTTCATGGCAGATTTAATTATCAAGCAGAGACTAAAGCAATTTGTTACACAGATGTTCGGTACCATACCTAATTTACTGCCATTTGTTTGTGAATGTATGAGAAATTTATTTTCTCTGTAAACATTTTAAAAAGTTGCAGCAGTGACATTCCCGGAGCTTGCTTTCTTCTCATTTATAATCTAGCCTTGACCCATAAATATGAGAACTAGCACTAACAGAACTGAACTTTGGTCCCAATGCAAACTGTTCCAACAGGAATTGTTTTTCTACTTGGTAAGTTTCAAACTAGGCTGGCTGGGTTACCTGTAGAATAATGCCCCCCTGCATACCTACATTTGAGTGTTGCATTCATGGTTACAATTCTGTATCAGTCTCACTGACCCAGGAATGGAGGAATGGGCCACAATCCCACAAAACCCCTTGAGGCATCTTGTGGCGTATATGCAAAGCCGTCACTGAAGAGGGCGAGGTTGTGATCATTTGTCCGGACAGTGTATAATTGATTGTCAAGTGAGCGGACAGGAAAGTGGGAAAACGGTGAAAAAAAAAACAAAACAAACCATTACAAAAACATCATTTTATTTGGAAATAAATAAACGGAAGGCACAATGCATTTCGATAGTTAAAAAGAGAATTTGAACAAAGCAATAACACAAAAAAAATCTTGAAATACATGATCATAATGACAAAAATATATACAGTACATTTCCCTGAAGTGTTTTTTATATGAAACACAAAAGTACAACATCGTGGTGAAGCGACTGATGACTAAAGTGTCTAGTATTCCCTTTTTCTGATAAATCATCCTCAGCTGCAGAAGCCACAGTACTTTACTATCGCTGGATCTGAAAAATGTACCGATGAGTTACGACTTTAGTCTGCAGCATCTGATTAGATTAAGATCAGAATGTTTTAAAACATTTAAAAGTTTTGGAACATCCACTGCAGCTTAAACTTTGGCACAACTACATATTATTTGAGCGGTGCCTCAAGTCTTTGTACAGAGTAGTCCTACAATACTCCTCTCACACACCTAGTTCAGCAGCACAGGTTAGCTAACCTGGCCATTATTACATGTGCAGAACAATTTCACTGTATACCTCAGAGCAATGCTGCAAGACTTCAGAGGTGAAATACTTTTCATATTGATGCCTTAATCACACTTTTCTTTCTTTAAAAAAACAAACAGAATTACAATATTTCATCTGACACTTGTGTTGTTATGAGACCAAAAAAAGAAAGTTGGTACTTCAATAAACTTGGTACAATTTGCTGTGGGGTAGGGATGGGCAAAGTTGTTGTAATACATCATTAAGCATTAAGCATGCAAGTAAAAAGATAAGGATCACACTGATAAACAGTACATTTCTACCCAGAACCTGACTGGGCAAGGGCATTTCTCCCTTGTTTGAACACTGAATGGGATTTCACAATATAAAAATTTCTTAGGAACGCAGCAGTGCATTGTGAGATCATAAAGCAGACCAACAAGATACTGGGTAACCCAGCTTCAGAAATCCGGAAAGCTAATCCTAATCAGGTATTTAACCTCATACTCAGTTTCAATTTTAAATATCAAGTTCAGGTTTGACTTCATACTATTAATAAAACACATCCCCAACTATCCTAAACAGTAAACAAAGCATTCTTAAATTAGCAATCTCTCCTTCTTTACGTATATTCATTTATGTTCTTCTTTACAAAAATTGAAACTATTAAAATTGTATTTGACTGCTGCACAAATGTACCTGGTTTGTCAGACAACCCTGCAAGTTTGATAGAAATATTTAAAGGGTAATTAGCTTCAAACACCATTTAAAA
This sequence comes from Acipenser ruthenus, assembly GCF_902713425.1. Lineage (NCBI taxonomy): Eukaryota > Metazoa > Chordata > Actinopteri > Acipenseriformes > Acipenseridae > Acipenser > Acipenser ruthenus. The sequence goes on from NC_081211.1 coordinate 23,682,638, forward strand.
AGTCAGTTATTGCCTTCGAATTTTCACTGGGTGATTTGAAGTTATGGATGTACAGTTATATGTTAATCAGTGCCAGCTAGAGAACACCAAATGTTGGCCTTTCTACTCCTGGTCTTTTTCCCAACCCTGTTCTAGACTGTTTAATTCAAAAATGAAACCTCCATCCAGACCCTGAAGCAGTTCATTATCTAAGCTTATCTGATAAACCTGGAGTGGAATGGCTCTCTAGGACCGTGATTGGACACCCCTGATTCCCACTCTGTATTGCCAGCAATACAAAAGGAGACCCTTCGATGTTCATTAGGTGCTGCTGACACCAGGACAATCTGGCTGATCTTGCCAGTCTTTGTCTATGGCTGGCCACTGGAACTGAAGAATGGCTTCTGAGCTCAGACTAAAGCAATTTCAACACAGACAAACTCATTGCAATAAGAAGCAAACATAAGAAAAGGGAAGGGGGCAGTAACATAGTCTTTCCATTGATTCAAAATATAATACAAGTTATTAACTTGTGTATTTCACATCATTTCACAGAACCTTTTAAAGCCTTCAGAAGTATTTTAAATGAGCGTCTTTAAATGCTGAAGGTCCTAAAAGGCAAATAGGAATAGAACCACTTGTATTAATTTAAACCCTTTTACCCATTTACTCCTGCGTTGTCCATTATCGGTAATTACGTCGGCACCACATCACAATTTCAATTTATATATTGGTAGTGGTGGCAACCCCTGAATAAAATAAAAGAGCTGTTCTGATTTCCAGACGGACTGGGGTTTATTTTTGTTGTCTTTCCTCATCTTGTGTCGAGTTCTTTATGATATCTGTATTGCAAAAGAAAAAGGTTTGTTCCCATAAAACAACGAAAAAGTTCAATTTCACTTTTTTTGTCTGTAAAAACAGCTGGTACAACATAGTGTACCTATAACCAGCCTCCCCTGCAACACTGCCTCCAGTGGATTGAGGAATACATAAGATAACAACGATAATACATACCAATATCAATTTCATAGACGCATTTAATTCATTTTTTAAAACTGGAATTATCACAGAATTTGTGTTTGGGTCATTTAGTCTAATGTCTTAACAAATATATACAATTAAGTTGCTGTTCTTTCTCATTTTAGTACATATTATTATGCTAAACTATAAGATTAACTTTTACTTTTTGATGTTCACAGTCTGTTTGGATGTACTGGTAAATCAACTGTGATTACCTGCTGTTCTGGATCTGACCAGCAGGTGGCATCAATGCTTTTTTAGTATTTAACTTGGTCTCACTGGTCAATGCAGGAGGTATATTTGATTGTTGGGATTCCTGAAAAATAAAATGTTAATATTAAAAGACAAAACTCGTGGAAATTGAGACCAAGCTACTACAAGAAAACTAAAATATAATTAGGATTTATTGTTGACCCAGACTTAATTACATTTATATTACTCACTCTAGAATAACTTTCAATACTGACTGAGCTTTGAAATTAATTGACACTAATGAACTTTACTTTAATATGTTAAGAACTCTTTAGGATCACAGCACACCTATGTATGCAATAAACAAATACAGTACTTAAAACCAATTTCAGAAACAACACCTGAGGGTCAGAGCTCACTTAAGTGTGCCAGGTTACTGGACTTTGATATTGGGAGAGCACCCTAAGTGATGATTAAACCTCAAGCGTTGTTTCTGAATTCTCTACTTAATAGTTCCAAAAGGATGTTACCTTGGGAGGCCTGACCACTGGACAGGGAGGCGGCGGTCTGCTGGGCGGAGCCTGTCTCTGTCTTGTGTCTGTCGGGGGCGGGGTTCTGGGAGGCACGAGCGCTTTGACTGCGCAGTGCTGGGGCTCTAGCTTCTTCAGAGCTGGCTTAGCTAATGAAGAAGGCACTTCTGGGGGACTGCAGGTCGGCCTCGAAATGGGAAACCTCCCCTTTGGAGGAAAAGCAGGACTGCAGGGAGGGCCGGTCTGTGAAGAACAGAAATTGGGTTTTAGCACGTGTGGGGGAAGACATAATGTCAACCACATGCATTGGTTGTGGAAACAGACTGGGGACAGCGCCATATTGGAGTATTAAGAGATCTCAAACCTAAAGAAGGGAATGAGATGTATAAATCACAATTACAACTGTTTAAAGTAAAACGGATAAAGAAATGCAAGGCAATAGGACATTTCTTTGCAACAGCTTTTATATACAATATATCGTTTTAAAAAATGAAACAGAGTGTATGATGTTTAAAAAAGTGCATTTGTTAAGAACATCAATGGAATAGATGATGTGCCTCTGTTCCTAGACATGTAACAAATGGAGCAGCTCTGTGTCTCATTAAAATTCTAAGACTCTGACCCTTCTGCTTGACAAGAGCACTCTGCATTGCAGGAATCAATGAGGCGGCTCCCATCTCCACTTCCTAAGACTGACATGGTCCATTTTACATGTGATCCTTCACCAACAACAACTTCAATGCTTTTCACTCAGCTGGTTGACAGAAACTGAACAGGCCCTGTCCTTTTTACAGCTTCAGCCCAAATCTGAAAGGTAAAAGGCCAGTGCTTTTCAGACAGCCTGTTAATCAGCTAGGCTACACCACTCCCTCAGATCCGCTGTTCTTTTGATAAGGACGGTGTTCATCACAGTTTGTGGCAGAGGTTATTTATTTAGGGTTTTAATGTGTTTACGAATGCACATGTAGTTGCTGTATTTTTTTTTCCTGGAGTAACAGCAATCGCTGCTCATGTCTAGTTTGTGACTGATCGTAGGAGCTGAGTAACTAAGTGGCTTACTTACCTCCTTGTCATTGTCGTCTTGTGTTTTCAGTTTGAAAGTGGGGTTAGCGTGGCCAGTGACAGCAGTTTTTGGATCAAGCCTGGCATCTGCATTGCTGGCAGGAGAAAGATAAGGTTTTTTAACCTTACAACAGTACCGAATGCATTTAAATAACTCCAATCTGTCACTCACACCTTAGTTTGTCATTTAGTTAAAAAATGGGGGTAGCTAAACTGTATTAACGTAATTACAGCGTAACTGCAGGAGATAGTAAAGCAACTTGGTAAGGGTGTAAAATATCACAGTACTGTATTCTTCTTATTGTGTATACCTTCATTCTTCTGGGGTTTACAAAGTCACCAGGGTGTGACGGTAAGTTTGATATTTCAAATCCATACCAAGCTGCTCTTCAATGCCACTTAACGGTAAGTTTGATATTTCAAATCCATACCAAGCTGCTCTTCAATGCCACTTAAATAACACAGCATTATTTGCCTTTGTTTTTTCTAGGATTCCTGCTCTTTAGTTACCTTAATTCCTTTGGTTTGGGTAGAGGAGTAGGGGGTTTCTCCTGCAGGCTGTCCCTGTGTTTGTAGCAGCAGTACAGGCTGATCCCCAGCACACACAGGCACAGCAGCGCCAGAAGTACAAGCAACAGCACCAGCAGCCAATCACCTGTGAAAATGAAGAGAGACAACATTAACAAGTTCCAAAGGCAGTGCACTTCCCTGCCCTTCACTGTTAGTAGAATAACTAATGGCACAGTTTCTATGGGTGAGATAGTAGTAAAGAGTGCATACTTTGTGAAGACACAGGGCCGCTGTCCACACTGCCGCCCAGCCCCGGTTTGTCACAGAGCGGAGGGGACCAGTCTGCCTCACAGTGACAGTTGTGATTGTTGTTGCAAGACTAAGAAAAAGAAAAATAAAACAAGCATTTACCAAACTGCAAATACATTGTGGTTAAGCCGCTGAGGTTTAAACACAGTGACATTCATCCCCAGCCTCAGGTAGAAATACAAAAAAATGAGAGCTATCAGTATCGTGGAAAATAGATTACATCACCATGGGACTTAGGTAGAGACAGAAAGGCATGTTCCTTAACATGTCCCCAGTTCTAAGCTTGTAGTAAATAATGTCAGAAGTTTTAACCCTAACTCACTCAGCTGTCAGTGTCACGTGCAGCAATGCAACACAGACGCTCACCATTACAATATCTTGTCTTTAACTCAGGATTTGCATATCACAGGAGAGTAGAAGTGAGTAAACTCTGTATCCCGTATATAAGAAGTGGGTAAACACTATATTGCCCAAATTAAAAGTGTCTAAACGCCGTTGACCTGTGTATACCCTCGACTACACCACTGGTGTATGGTATGGCGTACCATAGTATATATATATACAAATGTAAGTAAAGACAGACGTACAGGCACTTTTTAGATTGCAAAAAGTCAATAAGTTGGTGATTCATTGGTGAAATCAAGTCAGATTTATAAGGATCTAAATGAGATAACAGTTTGGGCTCCAGCCTCCAGCTGGGTGAAATAAAAAAGCACCATACCCCGTGTCCGCTGCACTTCTTCTCACATTCACCAGCTTTGAGAAAGGAGGAGCTACGGCATTCCCCTTCGAAGCATATCTGTCAAGAAGACGGGACACCTCTTTAACTGAGTGATTCAGTTAGGTCTGGTAGCTCAAGCGGAGACGCAACACAATCAAACCTGGTGGATCAGGTTCCCACTTGGTTTAAACATAATTACACATAATGCCCTACCTCGTTTTCCCCGCACTTTGTTCCAGTCATGACAAGCCCTGGGTCCAGGGTGTCTACGTCCTGTTCTGATCGGTACACGTGGGTCCCTTTGCACTTGATTCTCTGTCCGTTGTGGGTGACCGTGGTATCTATGGAAACAGCACTGGTTTCCACTGGCTTAGTAGCCGAGGTCTGGCACTGGATCTTCCCACATTTTGCATGCCTTAGTGGAGATAAACATATTTTCTATTGAGTTCGAAGAAACTGACTTCTTCTCTGCTGTAGGGGTACAAAAGCCTATTCCAATGTGACACACAGGCAGTCTAAACATTTTCCCCAGAAAATTGAATTATTAGTAAGGGAAGTTCAAATAGATTCTGAAAACCATTTATACTGGGATGTTTTAAATTGTTTACTTTTGGTCAAATTTACGTTTTATGGAAGAGGGTCATCACACAAGTCTAATGATGTTACAACGTCACCTGGTAAACTTTTCCAGTGATTTGTTTATCTGAATTTGCTTTTACTCACTTGGCTTCCATCCAGATAACAGTAACATTATATGATTCATGTGGCTTTATCCTGTATATATATATTTTTTACATATCTCTGTTGTGATTCATATATTACAAGAGACTTATACACAATTTCAAATCCCTGTTAGCTTCCTAAAGACCTGTTTGACCTCTCACCTTGTCTCACACTTCCTGTATTTGCCATACATGTCTTTCCCACAATTCCCGTAGGTGTCGCCAGCCTCATTAACACGCTGAAAGCAGGCGTCCGGGGCGGGCTTAGCTCCTGATAGACACAAAGTATAAATAGGCACACAGCATGTCAGTCCAAATGGCAATGCATTGGACTCCTCTATGTAAAGAAACACGAGTGTCCTGTTCTTACCACGGCCCCAGAGCGACAGGCACTGTTGCTCCAAAGTCAGACACATGCCGTTGTAGCAGTAAGCTCCGCCCCCCTGACAGGGACTGCCGTCCATCAGGTAGAAATTGGCAGGACAGGATTCTGACTCCCCATCGCAGTATTCCGGGAGGTCACATGACCCGGATGGCTTCCTGCACAGGTTCCCTGGGCTCTTCAGCTGAAGGGGCACAAATCAAATGCTACTGTAGCCTGCTATTAATTACAATGGAATTACACGTCACAGTCACATAGCTACACCTACAACTAAAGTGCAATTACAAAAAAAACCATTAGGTTAAACCATCTCTTAACGCAGTAATTACTGGTGATGGGAATCGGTGGGTTAAATCTACATTAATAATGATTATTTACATTGCCTGATTATCAATAATTGTTAATATGTCAACACAGTCTAAAAAGGTTTTGCAATGCTTTTTAATTTTGGTCAAACAGTCCCCTTATCATTTTGTAAACATTTTGTGGTGGTTTATTTGAACTTATTCTTAAAATACTACAGCGGAAATATGCAGTGTCTAGTTAATTATCCATGACGAATTGATTACTGGATAATTCTACCTTGCAGTTGTCACAGCATACTCCATGAGCGCACTGTGCTCCCACCTTCAGCGTACAGTTATTGGCATTGCAGCAGGGGCTGGAGCACTCCTGTGAGATACAGAACACCATTACAATCGTTCAGAGATTACAGATTCACTAAGAACATTCAACTATCTACAAAAAGCATTGGAATTCATTTCACTGGGCATGGCTTTCATTTTTGTTTGTACCAGTGCAACAAAAATGTTTTCGCAAACACTACTCAGAAAGTGCCATCTACTTACTTGCTGGTGTGTTTCAGAGACTCAAGTCTTACTGATCAGTGTATAAGAATGAATGGACATGTTTTTAAAAGTTCTCTGGATGTTGTGTATAGACTGGTGTATAACTGGTGCAAGAGAATGCCCTTAAGAAAAGCATGTAACAGTTCATGAATATTCAAGACTCTGTTCTTGAACTCAAGCTGAACTATGGAACTACAGCATTGGAATACCAGTATTTCCTTAGATATACAAGCTTGCTTGTTTCAGAAACATTCAATACAGAACACATATTTTCAAATCAAAATACAATTTCTCCAGGGTACTGTACATACACATTGATATTCCAATAATATTTTACTACTTACAGTATAATGGGGATAGCATTAGGGTCAGAAAGGTAAACTCAACTATAAATGTGACTTCTGGTAAGAAGTCATGTTATTGCCTTGCACACTCGCCAGGTGCTGTGGTTAACCACAACCATTGGAATTATTGTCAAACTGTTTCATTTCAGCCTCACTGCTGTTGCTGTATCTCAGTGCTATTATTCTGTTGAAATATCTCACACACGTTCACTTCTCCGCAGTCGCACTCCTCGCCATCCTCCAGGTACCCGTTCCCACACCGCTGCCCTCCGTACATAGCCTTCGTGTCGGGCATGTTGAAGAGACACTTCCCTCCTCCCGTTCCCAGGTACTTCTGCAGCTCCTTCTCGTTGCACCTGTTAAAAACCTTTGGGAATGGATGGCTGCAGGCGGAAACAAGTACAGGGTCGGTTGGAGATACAATATCTCTGCCTGGGGAAGAAGTCTACAAGTATGTGTAAGCTGGTAGGGACTTGGTGGCGATTAGCAATCTCACAGCCCCCAGAGCGCACATCTGAAATGCTCTATGAAAGGTAAGTGGTGAAAGCTGGCCTACTGCACAGATTCAATCTCTGTGACCTCAAAGAAAGGTGTATGGGGGGGGGGGGTGTCAGTCTTTTACTATATCTTTATAGGATTGATTATTAAAACCTCTGTTGAATTTTACTTCCAAGTTTCTTTTTAGGACTACTGTTGACTGCTGTACCCCTGGGTTTTATAATGTTGTCAGACAGGGTCATGAAAGCTGGAAGACTTTGAAAACAAGCCAGCAACCAGTTCTCACCCTATGGCTGCAGCCATGATACAGCCTCCATCCTCAGGGCTTGCTAAGCAGCAGCTGGTAGCATCATGGTTCATCCCAAAGTTGTGCCCCATCTCGTGGGCCATGGTGGCGGCCACTCCAATCGCATTGTCGGAGTGATCCTGGCCAGAAAGAAAAGAGAAAACTGTTAATAAAAAAAGTTATTTATAAATATCACGGACCTGGGATTGTCTAAATTTGATCTAGACATCAAAGAAGGGTTCTACTGCATTTGTGAATAACCTTGATATAACACATTCTAAGAACGCTGTAGTTCCATAGTCCATTTGAACAGCTGTTATTAGCAAAAATACTTGTATATGCTGTATGTATGGGAATGTCTTACCGAGTTGATGCCTCCAGACTGGTACTCGGAACACATGGCCATTAGAGGGGCCAGACCAACAGTAGTGCCCTGGAAAGCAACCCCACTGAAAAACAAACAGGAACCCCATTAAAAGCCAAAACATTGTTTTTTCAAAGTAAATACATTTTTAAACAGTTTTGTGAATATCACTCTTCAGTAATAATAAATAACAGGCACTGACGTGATGAGCTGTGCATTGTCGTTCTTCCTGTGGATGAGCTGCTTTCGTCTCCATGTCAGGAAGGCCCCCAGCGTGCTGTAGGGGTTCTCAGAGACGCTGATCTGGTCTCTGTCCGTCCAGATCTCCAGGCCAATCAGGGCTATCCGGATATTGAGAGCTTTGTAAAACTAAATGGAAGAGAAATGGGTACTGAATCATCTTCCTCATCAGATCATTTTAAACAAAGCCCATCAGATGGAAGTTCATGAAACACTCACGATGTAAAACCAGGAGCCCCCATGAGTGTGCAACATGAAGCCCTCTCGCCTCCCCTCACCTTGTCTACATAGTTAGCAGCTTCCAGAATCTTCATCTTGGTCTTCTCATAATCAGAATTGAGCTTCTGAAACTAAAGCAAATGAAAAAAAAAAAAAAAACATTCTGTAGATTCTAATCTCATATATATATATATATATATATATATATATATATATATATATATATATATATATATATATATATATATATGATTAATTCACTTGATAAAGCCATGGGTCCTCTTTCCTAGCTCCTAACTGAGTTTATCTAATTTGAAACCATTAGATATTATTACATGAGTAATATTCTTTTTTTCTAGTACTCTTACCTCAGCATTATCCGCTACAATTAACAGCTCAACATATTTCATGTTTTTCATAACATCTCTCTTTTCCTGTTTAAAAAAAAAAAAAAACATTTTTATTACTGGTACAGGCACTGCATACAGTCACCTCATACATTTTACAAAATACAAGGGAAGACTTCCAATTAGATGCTTGTCTTACAAAATACTTATTGTATTTGAAAAATATGGGTGCAAGTAAGATACTGTTGTTGAGGAAAATTAAATACCAACAAAATGACCTATTTTGAACGTGAAGGCAAGAAAAACATTCACAAAATAACATCTTTACATTTTGAAATATGAAGATCCTGTTATCTTGGGACCTCAACATAACTGGTATCACTGCTTCCCTTCTATGCACTTTAAAGAAGTACCAAGTGACAAAACAAACAAAACTCTGATAAAGATCATTTATATTTTAGGCAACATTAGCAGTTTCAGTAAACATTACAACACTTGCCTTTATCTGTATCACTGTGTTAGGTAATTACACTGCACTTCTCTGAATGCTCTGGTCTCTGCAGATAGTGCAATCAAATGCAATTCCAGCAACGAGCCATGCTAATTTATTATTCAGAGAGAATTGTGAACTAACAAAAAAAATAAACAAACAACTTTAACTGACAACACAGGTGTCCCCTGGACATAGTGTATAGTGTTATCATGAAAGATTGATATCCGGCAAACTGTATTATCATAATAGACATTTGAAATATAGAGACCTATAGAGATCTATCTTCTGATCTTGATGTTTTTTTTATTCCCCCTATCCCTAATGAGCAATTGTAGGGAAATTATCATGTAGATTGCTAAAAAAAGAAATGCACGAAAGGATTTAGTGTGCCTGGCAGTGCTGCTGGCTGAACCCACCCTGCGAGGCAAGGTCCTGTGTGTGAATCCAGTGATGTCCCGGGACGGGTCCCACTCCTGCCCCTCATGCTTGTGTCCGCAGGTCCCCCTTCTCAAGCGCAGGTGCTCAGTGCGGTAGATCAGGTGCTGCTCCTTACCCTCGTGCAGGGGCTCTATCAAGTAACTCAGGCTGCTGTTCACAGCTATCAGACCCCTGAAACAGCATCAGCAGCCAGCGCACATTACCATAGGAGACTGTGGGGTCTATTCAATTGAACTAGGACAGATCAACTTTTAAATTAGTTTAAGACTTTCTAAAAACCAAAACCTCTCCAAAAACTCGTTTCATGGTTTGATACACGCTCTGCTTGGATGTGCCAGTGGAAAAGGGGTATAAATGTGTGTGTGTCTCTTTTTTAGTGTCTTTAAAAACAAAATACCATGAGTGGTAATATTTTAGTGTTTAAATAGTGGGGCTATTTATATTCTCCACAGTTTAGATGAACTAAACAGACAGACAGACCACAGTATGCTCGGAAACACTTTGGGGGTGGTATTTTGAAGTGCAAACCACACCAATGTGTGTCTGTAAATGACTGTGTCCATAGATCTATTAACAGCCAGTGTATATATATTTTTGTGGGTTCTAGAACACATTGCGAGCACACCTGATCCTTTTAAGAGTTGGAAATGCTTTTTGTAATTAGACTTGTTGTTAACTGTCCTGATATGCATTCAAGTCCTTATGATTGTGATAATCATTTAGCATTCATAAATACAGTTTTTAATTGGGTATGGGATTAAATTAGAATGATGCTGCTGCTTTCTACACAGGTGACCTTTATGTTTTAGGCTACAGTTTTAGCAAGCATAACAACACTTGCCGGCATCTTGCCAGTATCTTGATCACTGTGTGTGATTCTCTAAAGGCTCTGGTCTCTTAAGATAGTGACACAATCATTCAAATGTAACCTCAGCGACCCAGCCATGCTAACTTATTGTATTAAGAGAACAGTGAACTGAAAAAAGATATAATCAACTTATTCAATTATACTTTTATTTAACTGAAAACACTGTCATCCCCAGTATAAAAAATAAAGATCGACATCTGGCAAATTCAGTTGTCATAGTAGACACTGAAACACCAGTAAATTTAACTGATGCTGTAGTCAGAATTCGATAATGTGGAAACCTGACAATGACTGGCTATGATCCCTGTGACAGAACACAGCTCAGAACTGTACAGATAATTCAGCTGATTTTTTATTCTAGCACCTGTGGTAAATGTTTTCCAGAGTATCTCTGTACCAATACAATCAAATGCTGCTTCTTTTATGTATTATAAGTTCCCCAGACTTTGTACAAATCAAATCCTCAAACACAGTTAACAGGCCTTTTCCTGCACTCTCGAAGATGTAATTTTGAAGCGTTTGAGAACACAGATGTTACTTTTAAAGTTGCATTTTCACTTCCTGCTGTTGAGGCAGGGGACTCCTGGGTACTTAACAGGACAAGCCTATATTCCAAAATGTATATATTTATATTTAATAATTTCCTGTCTCTCATCACCATACATCACAATATCATTCATTATATTGTCGTTACATCTGGCTTTGCTGGCTTTTAAGATCATTTGGGTGCATTTACTAAACTGCAGTGCAAGGAAAGCACCACAGAGGTAAGGGTTAGTAGGTATGGTAGGGTAATGCACTACACATGGCTTAAAATGAAAGCCACCACTCAGTTTGACCCAGATCACACTAGTACAGCTGAAAGGATATGCATCTGTAGTAACATAAACAGTTCTACAGAAAACCATAACAGCAAGAGCTCATAAATAAATAGATATTGGGCTTCAATTAACCTTACCGTAACCCTTTGCAGGTGCTCATTGCCACGCTAGAGTGCTCCATTCCCCTCACACTGCCGTGGTAAAAACAATGCTCCTTTAAAAAACAGAGGGTATTACCATATAGAGGCTGTTAAAGCACAGCTTGATTCACACGTGACGTTGCACAGTGAGCCTTTTTATGAATGCAAGTTATGAAAAGTTGGAAGAAGATTATCTATTTTTATGACACCTCTGCACATCAAGCCCCTTCTATTTGAGAAAGTTCTGCATTTCTCTTGGTTTAGGTTATCTTTGACAAGATATACAAAAATATTACTTGTGTAGAATAGACCAAGGCTGGCAAAACTGGGCACACCAGTATTACTCAATTCTTCTTGTAAAATAAACTGGGATATCATTTCAAAAAAGCTAGCAACATACAGGATCATGTATCTCAAATGCACAACACACTAAAAATGAATATCCAATTTGAAATTATAAATAGTGTATTTATTTGCCGATAGTAGTCCCTATACAAAACCTGAAAAAGGCAACAGATTGAGAGCCTGCTCAAATAACACAGTTGTACTGCATACGTCTAGGGGAGAGGTGTGACTAGCCCATGCTTCCTCTCAGGCCCACTGGCCAATGGAAATTACCTTTAGATGATCTACGTACAAGTTTAACACTTAAATCCTACACTGATAATTAGTGACCCATGGAGACTGTCTTACTGTTTAGATTCTTCCCACCTACAGTATGCCCACTAGGTAGCACATAGTAAAACAGATTTCAAGCATTAGTGTGCAATAGTATTATCAAATTGCCCATATGGTTGAATCGGTTCATTTTAGCTTCCGCTGCCACGCTGCACAGACCATTTTTACTGTTATTCTTGGCCTCACTATGGAAGGTCCCAGCAGTGAAGCTGAATCCTCTAGACTGCACAATAAAACACTTGTCTTGAAACCATCTGCAGACTTCTTGAAAACAAATGTGTCTCACTGAGGCTGCCTCTTTCAAGGAGAACAGCCGCCCCTAGGCACCGAGCAGTCAGGAAGACTATGACATAACACCACATCAATTTCAGCGAGCTCAAATGAAGACGCGTCAGATGAGATTCCTTCTTGATACAGAAGTACAACAGCACTCAGTGTGAAGCAAACAGCACTTCTGGTCTGAATGCTTTGTTGCTGACTTGCCCCTTTTCATGTTAAACTTTCTAGATGATCCCAAATTAGCTTTCCAACCATTTCCGGCCAAAAAGTCATCAATCCCTGGATACTCTGGGGGAAAAATAAGCACCATAGAGAAATCTGTGGAAACAAAAAAGAGTGCCACTGATCACAGCAAACAAGTTGTGATCGCAGCCCTATAATGCAAGGTGTCAACCAAACTGTCCTCTTGTCCATCGTCTACGGATTTAAAAGCATTGGTCCCAGTATAAATTATGAGTGCTTCTTGCTTGAAATTACTAACCACTTCTTTAAGAAATGTTTTCCAAGTATCAGTAACAACAATAAAATGAATATGTGCAGTACAGAGTAAGAAAGCAGGTTTCAGAGTTAAAACATCCACAAACAGTTCGACACACAACAATCAGTCTTTCAATGTACTCTGGGCTCCGTGGAGAAGCATCTGTAGATAGACAATATTTAAGAGCCACCTTGCCACAGAATCAAGTGTATAAATACTTACAGAGTTTTGTGGGGAGGATGTTTGTGGTCCATTGGAGCTATATCGAGTCTCTGTATACGCAGGTGCAAAAAGCTGCCTAAAAAAGAGAAACAATGATAAATGACTCCTTTATTTAGAAAGACCTAAGGGGAGCAGAGGGACACATAATGTCATGTGTTCGTTTGACATCGTAAAACTACTGGCAGCATGTGGAAAACCAACGTAGGGTACATCGCAATATATTAGAGATCTTATGCAGATAAAATACAAGCCTTATGGCATTTTGCTCCATGACTGCGCACTACAAAGTGTTCAGACTCTGTGGGTCACTCATCAGACTTAAACCTTAGACCTATAACAACCCTTATAAAAGTTTACTATAGTGATACAGCATAGTGAAATTATGGTAAATCATAGGTAAGCATGGTAAAGGCCAGTTTGGTAAAGCATATTACAAAACCATGGTATACAATTGTAAATGCACAGTATAACCATGGGAAAGGTGTATTTCTGATGGAAATACAATGTATCTGTATAACCTGTCCTTTTTAATAGACATTTCTCTTCTTCACTATTTTGTATGTGGTACTCCTTTTTTTTAGCTGAAGGCATCTTGAATCTCTCTTTCCTAGTAGCCAATCGCTTTCTATGCAGGAGTTCACATTCCCTCCAAAGACCTAACAGCAATCAGACAATGAAACCGACAGCACAGTAAGGATCTTGATAGAAATAAGCTGCAGCCTAAACTTATAATACAGTTCTGTATTTGAAACATAACATCATGCTCAGGCACGTTTTCTGCACATCTTTTGTTAAACTGTACATGGCTTTTGTTTTGAAAATCAATATAAGCAATTGATCACACAAAGAAAACCCTGGGCACACTGATGGTGATCAATAACCCCATTAAAGTGTGAGACTGCTGTGTGCTGCTCCTCCCAGCAAGTTAACTCTGGCTGTGCCACAGACCAAGTAAACTAGACAGTCCCCCATCTTTGACATGCTGAGTATAATTCCAGTGCAGCCTCGTAAAGAGACCCAGGCAATGAAACGTTGGGCATTGCTAGGGTTAATGGCACACAGCACTCCGCGCAGTGTGGTTTGAGCTTGCTAGCACTTTTTTGCTAATAGGTTTTAACTTAATAAAATATTTATGGCGATACTGCTCTAGGAGAGCTTTTACAATCCTCGGAAGTATGGATCCTAAGCCATATGCCGAAGACTTCCATTTTGTTGCGAGTGTCTGTATACAGCAGTGGTCCTCAAAGTTGTGCCAGCTGGAAGGGTTCATGATGGCAGCTGGCATAACCTGTAACGTACCCTTTTTCTCGCTCCATATACACATATACACACACACACACACACACACACACACACACACACACACACACACACACACACACACACACACACATATATATATCCTCTACAAAATCAGTTGCACATAGTGATGAGACAGTCCATATGAACCATAATGGAATTACACACAGGTCTGCCAGCTCTCAAAGGTATTGAGGGAGGCTCAATCTTTTCTGCCTGCAAAGTGCTTAATATAACTCAGTGTCAGCCTAAGCATAATAAAGGCCTCCCATGCATCTGAATGGTGAATGTAACTGTCAGGCTTTCTCTGATTGTGTGCAGCTTTCTGAAAGCTCAAGGTCAGCACCCACTTTAATAGACCTTTGGTCTTTATACAAGAAAGCAAGCAAGAAGACATCTAACAAATACTGTGCAGAGCTTTATGGTAAAATGTAAAAGAAATTAAATTAACAAATGTTCTGGCTAGAGCCTTCAACTCTGAAACACAAGCACAAAAGCTCTTTGGTGATACGTTTATGGATCCACAAATCTAACTGTAGTCTTTAGTCTTTTAAGAAAGTCACTGTTTTGGTGTCTAGTGTTTAATAAATAGTCCTTAAGATGAACTGCAGTCTGGCACCACATACCAACTTCAGAACTGCAATAAAAATGATTCTCTATTTCTTCAGTTTAGCATACCTCACAGTGTAATTGATCATTTTCACCCCTATAGACTGAAAAGCGTCATGTTTCTGTGTATCATTTTTGAATGTTGTGTTCTGAAATTCAAAGAGGTATTGCTTAGTGTAGTAACATTATATTGTGAGAACATCAATCGCGGCTCCTTTATGCTACGGTACTTTTTGATCCAAAGGAGGTGTCATACGAGAATGATGTGGGCTGGCGTGTAAGAAGACCCCTCTTAAATCACAGATATGTCAGATAATGTCAGTGTTTCCATTACTGTGCCTTGTCTGGATCTCAGTACAACACCTGGCATTGCTAGAGATGTTTGAAGCTGAAGTCAGTTGTAACAATGTTATCAGTTAATGTTAAGGCTGTCTGTTTTTACCTAGTAGGAAAGTATTTAACCAGGCAGGATGTTTCATCCCCTTTAACCCCAGGGACTGTGTCAAGCCAATCTGAGATCACTGCCAAACAAAGGACAATGCATGTCTGCCACAACAACCTCCTGGCACTAAAAACTTAAAGACCCTGTCCAGCTAGTGACGTGCAGGGTTATCAAAATCTGGTCCCTGATTGCAGAACCAGTGAGGATGTGCCTAGCCAGCCTCAATCCATGTTAGATACGCTACTCTGATTTGGTAGAGGAATGTGATTTGCAGTAAAGTAGTTGAGTTTAAGCCTCTTTGTGTATTTATTTAAACTTTTCACACTGGAAAAGGCCCTAAAAGATGTAGCACCTTGTTTATAAGGTCAACCCAGGGGACAGCAGGCAAGCAATCTATTTTAGAAATGTAGATCCATTCAACAAACATTTCCTTTTACATTAATAAAAAGATTTAAAAATGCCTTCAATTTCAATTGTGAACATGACATGAGACAAAAGCATTGCATTGATGAATCTCCACACTGTACATCATACTCTTAAAGAAACTGCCCTAGGATAACTAGCACATAGTTTGGGAAATAAAGAAACTGAAAAAAAGGAAAAATGAGTACATTTATAAGTATATCAGATTACTGGTTGGCTACTTTGAGTGAGGTTATCTTTCCTATACTTTTAGATTGTTCAGCAGTTATCATTTCGTATACAGGTCTGAAGTGTGGAGTTAAACAATATCAGACCTTGTTCTGTTTTCTTTATTTCCAGATCATTTGAGAAGTCATCAATTAGTAGCTTTTCTACATCTGTGACGTGGATATAAAGAGGTTTGATATCGGCTCAGCAGAACAAACTGAGGGAGCATGTTGTTATTCTCCCCTTGGGCTTTCCTGCAGTCTGTGGATTCAATTAGGCACGTAAAGCAACCAATCACAACGCATGCGCACTGGAGAAATAGAATGAAGCTAGAGAAAAGGGTTCAATTAAGAAGGAGAGTTATCCTAATGGTGTTAGTCACAGTTTCCTTGGTTGTCCTCTCTTATCTCCCTTGAGGCAGTTTCCTTAAAAGCAAGACACCAGGTTCACTACCAGTCAGAATCTGGGTTCCTAGCTCAGCTTCTAAACAGTAGCTGGGCGCTGTTACCATTATGTTGCTTTTGCAGATTGAAGTGCAGATCTTTGATAAGTGAAAATGTGTTTTTATAAGATCTACTTCAACTATGTTGCTATTTCTATATATTCTTTGAGCACTTACGCATGAGTTTGCAACATCTGAACTCAAATATGTAACTCGCAAGTCTAAAACTGAAATGAGAGAGTACTCATCAAACAGAGCTCCAGTCAAAATAACTTTCACAGGGGCTCAGGTGGCAAATCTTCTCAGCTACGGGAACAGCAAGCATTCTCATCAGCAGATTAGAATCACATACTCTTGGGAAACACAACTCCCAAGGAGCTCTGCACATTCACGCACGCAGTTAGCTTTCAGAAACCCCTACATGCACTTTAAATATTATTTCTGGCTATAAGAAGTGGTGGTATGCAAGTCTTTGGAATATAGAAGTGGTGGTACAGCGTACTATCAAATACCGGCCCGTTTCAAGCACTGCATGTAATGAAGGGTTAATACCCTTCTCTATCAAACCAAGTGCACTAGAGCTATCTATAGACAAGACATTTCAAATCACACTTTCTTTAATAAGGTTGCTTGTTCTGGGGCACACAAAAGGGGACAAACTGAGATCAATGCCAGCCTATACATTTCATCCCTTTTCCTTTCCATTGTATCTTAATGTGTCTATAGATTAAAAGACGCAAGTCAAACAACTGCTGAAGTTTCTAGGCAAGGATGGCAAACCTCTCAATGAAGAAATCAATACTGGGCGTACTTGCAAAATAAGATTATATAAACCATTAGGCAGGCAAGACAGCTAGATTTTGACTATATTTCATACTATTAGGGGTGAGTCAGACCATGACCTGACCTCACTGGTGGACATATACCCCAGAGAGCTAATTAACTTCAAAGATAGTAAAGTAGTAAAGGACCAAGCTGGTCTTCTGGTTTCAATGCTTCCTATGAAGTGCTTCTGCTGAGACTAAACTGATGACCAATATACAGTATATGTCCCTGTGACAGCTTACTTCCCCATCTACATTTTCCAAATATTAAATTCCTCACCTGTTTAATATCCTATTATTTGTATTCTGTATCCATCGCTGTTGCTTTTTCTTCTTAGATTATAGTATTATTTGTCAAGCTCACTACTTATTCAAAAGTCGTTTCTCAAAAGATTCAAGGCCAATATGCTTCCCCAGCACACCTCCTCACAACCAGCCTTGAGGAGTTTGACAAGCAATTTTTGCTGGAATAGTTCATAAGAACAGCAAATAATGAGCTGAACCAATTTAGAAAAACATACAGAGTACAAATAATGACAGCATTAAACAGGCAAGAAAATAAATATTAGGAAAATGTAGATTAATTCATATATATTTCAGAAAAACTGCCAGACTAGAACAAAATCTGTTTACTTTAGTACTGCCAAATGACACGATAGTTACTTCTGACACTTTTTTTTGTCACTATCATACTTACATGCAATACTTTGTATACCACATTTTGGAGAGAAGAAACACTTTTGCATCCAAATCTGCCCATCTGTTGTCCATATGGCTACTGATATTGTATTATACATATAATATATCTATTTTGCTGTTGCCTGCCACATCACAATAGAAATACTGTTCTGGTTATTTTACATGTTCATGTCAAGGGTCTATTAGGTAGCTGCTTTGTACCCCCAAATAGGAAGCATTTATTAGTTAGATATACAACTAGGGTTTGTTCAGACCCTGGCTTTGATTTAATATGTAGGATTTGATTTGTAAATGTCTGGCTGTTCTGAAACAGAGGATCAGTTTAGTGAACGTGACACAAAGCAAAGGGAGCTAATGCATGGAGGTCAGTGGTTCACATTCTGTTAGAGTATTGAATTACTTAACATTTACAGGGAAGTGATGCATCATAATGCATTAGCAAGCCCATTTCCAAATCATTTTTGTTCCAGTGCAAAATTCTGCAGCACTTTTTATGAAAGCAAATTCTTGCAAACTGGGTTTCAAAACTACCATGAAACCACTTAGGTACAGCATGCATAGTACCCTTAGGGATCAATATGATGATGCTGGATTGCATCAAGCACCTACTCTTGTTTATCCGAGACTACCGCTACAAACAGGTGGTTGATGAAATGTCACCATTATACAGGAACTTGGTGGGCAGTCACTTTAAAGGGGAAGTCTCACTCAAATCGTACTTGTCTTCAGCTGCCCTGGTTAACTCTGCTTTTCTTCTATCTTGGCATGGCCCTCATGTTTTCAATTTATCTAAAGGTATGTACAGTGCCTAATGAGTCCTGGCCTGCTGCCATGATAGGACCCTGTGCTTCTCCTTCCCAGAATCCTACTGGAAAATGACTTTGTAGTACAGTCCAGCTCTCCTCTAAATATGTACATTATACAATCTGCACCTCAGACCAGGGGTGTTCAATAATCAGAAAAGACACAGCAAATGTATCAGTTTGCTGCTAATTCATTCTGGAAGAAATGTCCATTGGCAGCACATTGGGGCTAATACTGTACCCCCTGGACCCAAAACCAAGCTGGTGCTTAATTGCTTAATCTATCAAGTTTGACCTTATTGAGTCAGCAAGAGCCCTTGACTTAAACTGATTAATCTGTAGTCGCCCCAAGCCATTTTCATTAGGATGAAAGCACCGGGAAGGGGGAGATCTATTATCAGAGTCTGCATATGAATGTGTGGAGCACTGGAAAGATGCCTAATGTACAGATGTCTTTGAATCTGCATTTGTGATCTAATAAAGGTCTCGAAGAGATCAGAATAAATGTACTGTGCTGATGAATGACATCACTGTCCAAAATAAAGCCAGCTATTATTATTTTACCAGTGACTGCATTAAAATGAAGAACTCCTCATAGCAGAAACCTGATAAAGTATGAAGATACTGGGCCTCTGTCTCGCACCAATTCATCAAGAAATTAAACTTACTACATGCACTTCACCCCTCCTGCAGCGTGACCCAGATATAAACCAACTGGGTGATTCAAGTCTGGCATGATTTGCAATTCAAGAGACAAGACTTAATGAAGTACGGTGTACAAATTGAACAGGTTTAGTAGTGTCACCTATTTCTATAAAAGCTAGTTGTTGTTTTTTTTAACACCCGAAATGAAAGATTTAAAGATCTGACACGGTAGGAATGGCACAGGAAATGGTTAACAACACTGCTTTATTACATGTGATATCTTTTGGAGTGGCCGAGGTTAATGCAGCTATATAAATATTTGAACAGTATACTCCACCCAGATTGTTTCTTTCCAGTTCAATGGTATTTAGAATGCTCTCGCTGTAAGGGAAGCAGGTTTCAAGCACGCGAATGCTCCCCGCTACCAAAAACGAATCAATAAATTGGCTTATGTCATTTATCTGTCATTGCGTGTAATGTCTGCAGCATCTATGCCCGGAATCCTTTTGTCTATTATTACTAAAGGTTAGAGACAAAACTCCTATGCTGTTAGAAACGCTGAAAAGTATGACTTTATTTTAATATAGATTAAAAACAAGAACCTTAAAAGAGGTGTGTCTGATTTACCCAACACAATGCTTTTCACTGCTGTGTCTTCCTGTGCACTTTCACATTGATTTCAGTATGATGACCTTTAAGGATGTTAGAAATGTGGGTACTGACCCCTGCACTCCATGTGGTTTGCTGAGATACTCAGACGCCACCCTTCTTGTTTTTCCTGTGGCTAGACAAGCAAAACTGCTTGTCTGCCCAATGCACTCCTACTACTTTTTAGAACAGTCTACCCAAGCGATCAATCAAGCAGATGCTCTCAATGCTTTTGCTTTCTTTAGCTTTTAATTCATCGTGAACATGCTCTGCAGACGACATGACCCCACTAGTTGATGGACAATGCTTTGACCCTTGACATAAAAAAGGCACTGTTAGGTTTAGGGTTAGGGTTAGGAACATAAACAAAGGTTTTTTGCATTGGATTGTGGTCCAAGCCGACAGTAGCTGTCGGCTAGCAGTGCTAAGAATGCAGGCCCTATTGTACCATACTCCTGAAAAAGAGGACAAAGAGACACAGCTGATTTTAAAACCCTAACTGTGGATCAGATTGTTTGAGATGTAATTCCGTTAAAAAAGAGGAAAAAGCAAGTAGAGCACAAAAGGACAAACAACATGTGTCTATTTAATGAAAAACAAATGGCCAGGCCCACATGTTCTATCTCGTTCCCTCTCTCATGAGAAGACATGTCAGTAACTTCCACAGACACACTGAGAAGTGGAGACACAGAATTCACCAACAAGCTCCAACCTCCTCTGAAGCCCATAAAGTCACACAATTAGGCAGTTGTTCCGGTGAGGCTGATGCTCATACATCAAGGGCACAGGAGATGGAAATAACACTCAGAGCTGGGATTAATGCAGGATATACCCTTAATATGAGACAGGAAGGGGGCGGGGGGCGGGGCTACTATGGATGGGACTACAGCTATCATGCCATTTGAAGAACATGAAAGAGCGTTTCAAAATCCTATATATATATATATATATATATATATATATATATATATATATATATATATATCTCAATCATCCATCATTTTTTCCATTGCAAATACACCAATTCTTTGTATACGTCACTTTTGCTTGTGTTATTCTGTTTGTTTGTTTTTGGTTCTAGGAATAATATAGAGAACTTTAAATACTTTAAATACAAATACTTTAACAAGTTTTGCAACTTTAATTTGTACTATATTCAAGACAGGAAGCCACCTGCAGGAAATGAATAGCAAAGAGGATGCTTGCTGTAATGTTGGCTTTCATAAGACTTACAAAGAACTTTACCTTACAAACATATTGTAAAACAGGATGTATGAGATGAAAAAAAAAACTGATAAAGACATTACTAATAGACAACATCGATTTGCTAAGATCTGTTTCCTATCCCATCCTCAATCTCAGTAGTTGTCATTAGATGAGAATTCAAATCTACAGCAGTATAAATTAGTATGAATAGTATGAATCGAATTATATATATACACAATAAAACCTGTAGTACTTTCAAACAACTCCAAATGGAAGCGTTGGGTACTTATCCTCTGAGAAATGTATTGTATTGTATATCCAAAGAGACATTACAAAATGCCATATACTTTACCACTCAATCAGACAGCAATATGTGTTGGTGTGATTGCTGTGGCTTTTGACAAATACACAAATAGTGATCAAGAAGTTATAATTGATTCTTGACAGTGAATCACAGAATCTGATACACTATGGATATAAACCCAGAGAACTGTAGCTCACACCCCTATAGAAGGCAAAGTGTGACACTTTAATTCAGGGAGTCACAGTTTATTCAGAGAATCATTTAAAGATCTGTAAAACTCAACATGCGTTTTAATTTCACAGCTTGCCCAAGGGAGCACCAGTCTATGGGGAGCAGTGATGGCTGAGATTGATTCATTGTCATTTGAAATGGATATGAGGAAAGCCAATCAATATTGACAATATATAGGCAGGGGTAATAGAAGCCTGGGGCTGCAGACTTTTTCCAACCTATGACTTTTTTAAAGAAGTACTGTAATGCATTATTTCATCCTAAATTACACAGAGTAAGTCCACAATAGCAAAAAAAAATGCAACTAAAATTGCCACTAAAATGCTACTAAATGATCTCAATGTAAGCTATCCAGTTGGAGTGTACAAAATGTATGTACTGAAAAAGAAATACAATGAGATGATCAAAATCAAAATCATTAAACTGCAGTATTGGCATGAAATATAAGGTTCAAGTACAGTTAGGGCTTTGACTGGCGTCTTGGTCTACTTTTTTTGAAGATACAGATTTTCTATTAATATATAGCTGGGTAGAACTGTTGTATGCACTGTTGTAGGTTCAGTGCTAACGGGTGTAAATGTACAGTACAATGCTGGCTCTCACAAGCTGTAATTATAGGGTGAAGCTCCAGCAGGAAGGCAACTGTAATGACATCACACTGTACATCAACATTCTCCTTACAGTTCTGCCGATATCCTTTCCCACTGGACTTTTCAGACACTGCCATCCGGGAGAGATCAAAGCATTAACTCATGGCTCAGACCTCCTGAGCTTCAGTGCCGAAAAATCAAGCCATCAGTCCAATTGCGTTGCTTTCATATATGACTCAATGAGATTCCGGTACATGGTTAACAAAGGGACTATCTTGCAAGCCTAATGCATAAACAAAGGCAAATGCTGTTATATAAAGATTTTACTTACTCGTTCCTTTCGATCTGTAAAATCAGATCTTTTCCTTGTGCAGTTACTTTGATCTCTGCTCCTGATGGATACTAATTAAAAAAGAAAATGAAAAAAATACAATCTGGTTTAGGATGACATTAAAATCTATCCATTCCTGTTGAAATGTCTCAAAAATCGTTTTAAAAGGTTTTGTTTCAAACTTGAAAATATGGCGGTGGATACCACATATTTACCTTTTGTTTGGGGGGCATTTAAACATCTAAAAACGTTGATTATCCGAACCCTGCTTATCCAAACACCGCTATTATCCAAATACCACTATTATCTGAACAGCCCCTTGTTAACCTGTCATATTGTATGTTGTGCTCTTCTGCCCTGTTTGCAAAGAAAATGTGCCATTCAGCCCTGAATTTCTGGTATTTACAGAACAGTGCAGGTTACATAATTAGAGGTAAAGGGGAGAGTTATATATTTTTAGGAGGTTTCTTGATTGGGAAAGTCATGTAAAAAATGTCACTGTCATAATTCGATTATCAGAACAATTGGATTCTCTGAACACCTGCTGGTCCCAATTAGTTTGGGTAATGGAAGTTTTGCTATACATGTTCCTGAAGCAAAACAGCAGTGAGGAAGCCTTGTTTCTTCACAAACAAAGTTTATTAAAAGTATATCAATGCTTTATATATAAATGCTTCTCATTGGTTTTGATAACAAGGCTGATTCTCATTTTCCACTGAGGGCAAACTGCCCACATTTTACATGAACTCTAGAGGAGGCAATTTTCCTGTGACAGACCTACTCAGGAGTCCTACCTCATGTGTCTGACAATAAAAGTCAAGTGAAATGAACAAACCGTATTTGTTAAGACTGATCTCCTTAAGCGTGGGGGAGTCAACCACTGAGGGATGATGGTTTCATATTGCATTATGTGGTCTAGCTTGCGGGTCTGATGGTCCAGCCATCCACTATCTGCAAACACAAATACAGAAACAGAGTTATGATTATGGGTAATAATGGACTAAAAAGCTGCCTCCAGAATGACAGTGTGAGTTCCACACTGTAAAAGAGAATAACTGAGTCCCAATTGCTATTCCAGGTGATCACATTTTCGTACTGTATGATAGATGCTAGGGAGGGTCATTCAACCCCGGGTTTAATAATGAAACATTTAATTACTTTAGGACCTGGCTGCAGGGTTAATTGGTTCAAACAATTTAGAACTTAATTAGAATAATGCTATAGACTGGAAGGGCCAACCCAGTACCAACCTTAATGGAGCTGATATTTAGAGCCACTAACATAAATCAATTGAAAACGACTCTGGACTTAGTGAACACATGATCCAACATTTTACAGGTATTGCTGTAAGCTCTCAGGTGCTCATTAGAGGTGGCCATAAAAGTGCTCATCCAAGCAAAATATAATCACAACAAATAATAATGAAAAGACTAACTATTTCATTACCATAGGCCCATAAGCCTTGTGACTACTTTCACGACTTTGTGGCGTGCGACTGTCTCTACTTAATGACCTTTTACAAGCCTACCATCTTCAAGTGAGTGACTCAGATTTTAATGAATTACAATTCCAACTGATCTGTGACAGTACATAACAAATGTAA
Source organism: Acipenser ruthenus (assembly GCF_902713425.1). Lineage (NCBI taxonomy): Eukaryota > Metazoa > Chordata > Actinopteri > Acipenseriformes > Acipenseridae > Acipenser > Acipenser ruthenus. The sequence continues at coordinate 23,706,934 of NC_081211.1, forward strand.
ACCTGCTTTATTGGGTACAGCATTGGGTGGTTCCATGGATATACTATGACTAGAAAACAAACATATTTTGAAGGGCCATTTTTAGCTTGTGGTTGGCAACGAAAACATAAAGACAGCATATTTACGGTATATAAATGTCTCAACAAACAAACCAAAAAGACAGAGTTGTGCATTTCGAAGGCTAAGTAAAAGTTTACTCACCTCTAAATGTGGCATACCCGGCTCCAGCATGATTCCGAACGGTGATAGAAATGAAATATATTAAATATTGCACTTTAAACGGCAATACATTAAACCAACTGCTTTGTTTTGCCCTTCGATCCATTTTACAAAGTGACACTAGTTCTAAAAAAATAATAATTACAGTACTTCATATGAATTACAAAAATAAGTATTTTCAGCTATGTGAGCGACATGTTGTTTTTAACAAAAAAAGGTATCTAAATAGCTCGGGCATACACGAATGTCTGTGATTAAACTGAATTACAATATTACGCTCCTGCAGCCGTTCAGCTGAAGCTGCACAATTGTGCATCCTACCATACCACTGTTCTCGCTGGTTTTGTATGTTATAGCACCTCCCCTTTCTGGAGATCAGAGCAAGAATATTATGCCTGAAAAGAAATGAACACCGGCGTAATACTGTTTTGGGGAAGATCTCTTAGCATCTCGTGGGACTAAAAATTGAGTTATATATTGTAATGGCCTAGGGATTACTATATTAAATAGAAAAATTAACACACACTTTTTAGTTACAAGGATCAATTATTGAGGATTTTATATTTAAACTTTATTATAGCCGTCTTATCATGTTCTACACATACATTTATATTATACGTTCGGTGAATGTAATAGCTGAACTTACTGCCCCCATGTCAAGCTCAAGTTAATCATGTGCTTTACAGATGTACTTATGGGCAGTCTAACTGGAAAATCGTCTTTTTTTTCAGAACTTCAATATCTTCCTGGTACAACAAATACACAGCCAGCAGCCCCTTTGAACCAGCATGTTGTAACTTTACTGTATAAAAGATTCCCATGTAAAATGTGCTTGTAGTTACCGTTTTTTTTTTTTTTTTTTTAGCACAGTACTGTATATATCAAAGTTTGATTACTAACAATAGCTATTGATGTACGATTAACAAAGCATAGGTCACATAGGTCTCAGTAACACACATGCACTCTTTGAAGCTAGTTTATTAGATGTAACATATTGCTGAGTAAAAGGGTAAGGTGAGTGACGTTTTTATTTTTCATTTTTTTAAGTACAAAAAAAAGGTTCTAAAAATGTGTACAAAAATATACAGAGCAACTAAATTATATATATAACATATAATTAACATATTTTTAAGAAAATAAGCAACTAAATTCATAAACAATGTGGTGTTGTAACAACAATAATACATACAGCTCATTTTGTAACAAAATGCTTAAATATCACCTTTGAAAAGGAATGTATTAAAACTAAATCAGTATATGCCCAATATATATATATATATATATATATATATATATATATATATATATATATATATATATATATATATATATATATATGATACCATATTATCAGTGTCAATCTTGTTAAAGCTCCTAAAATAGATTTGGTCAAATCATTTTAACTGATGTCATACATACAGTATTTACAGTGGTTTTGGGTCAAAATTGGAGCGACTGGGAGCTTTGAAAAGATCTGATACGGTACATGTAAAATAAACAAAAAGTGCCATTCTTTCATTAAAACAGTATATTTTATTCATTTGCAGTCAATCTATGGTTAATTTAGTTTGTTTGTTTGTTTTTACTTATTATTATTTTGTTTTATAAATTTCTCAAAACTCTCTCTTCTCTCTCCTCCTCCTCGTCGTCCGTGTCGGTCACGTTGACTGTCTGCAGTCGTGTTGGAGCCATTACAGGCGCTGTGAAGACGTTCTCCAGGGCGGCCACGTCCAGCGGCGGCACCGAGTTCAGATACTCCTCTGCTGGGTGGCTGCCGTGGTAAGTCCGCTCATTCATGCCCTCGCTGCTATAAGCCTCGTTGTTGTGCAGCCCCCCATCTGCGCAGTCCCTGAACGAGTAGTCCCGGTTCAGGGCAGAAAACATCGCCTCGTGCTTCTGGTAGCGGTCTTCATAGTAACTGAGGTAGTCGGACATTGGGTTTGGATAATCGCTGTAGGCGTATGGAGGGCGACTGTAAGGACACGGGCTGTCAAATGAAAAGGAACACGTTTTAAGGCTGCATTTTAAGATAAAAAACACTCGGTACGTTGATGAAATTCAAATATAGTAAGCATTTGCTTTTCTGTTTAGCATTTCTGAGTTTGTAAAAGTTTCCAAAAATCTTTAAAATGTTCCATATCACGTGGTGTAAGGATGTTTCATTTATCTTATTATGCACTTTTATGAACCATAGTTTACAAGTTTATATCCAAACTGTTTCATATACACATGTACCTCTAATGGGTGTGCAATCGCACCCATTAACCTCTATGTCAAAAATAATGTATGCTTCAAAAGGTTATGGCCACACAGGTTTTTATAAACTGGATGGCATTTCTGATGTCTTACTGTATACAGAAATAATCTGCCATAACAGTTTGCATCAAACATGCACTTCCAAGATAAGTACAGTAAGTATGTGATGCACTCACATTCATTAACTACATTTTTTTGTATCTATGGTTTAGTTCAAATCAAACAAATCATGTGTTACCTTGATGGGAAGTAGTGTGGTCCTGGTAGAAAGTAGTGGGGAGGGAATGGAAAGCGAGGTGCCGGTGCAAAGAGATTGGCTGGGTGAGCCATGGTGGGTGGGGGGTAAACGTGTGGGTGGGGAAGGGGTGGTGGAGGAAGCTGTGGTCCTCTTGAACAGCTGGGTACACTGGGCTGCATTTCCTTGGGTTTCAGCAGCTCAGAGGGGGTGCTGTAGCGGTACTGGGAAATGCCACTGCTCTCAAAGGTTCTGGGCATGGACTGCACTGGAGCACACTGAAACCTAGTCTCAGGGTGGCTTGGGAGTGAGGCTGGCATGGGGATACTGCGGTGCACATCAGTCTTCACAGACATCACTGAACATGAGGCTGGGCCTGACTGATGAGCCGGCAGGTTGGCTGTTGTAACCATCATCTGGACTGGGCTGGATTGCTGATACATGGTCACTGGGGCTGACTGCTGGACAGCGCTGTTTGTGGCTTGAACGGAAGATTGACTGTTCACTGTGAATGTGTAATAAAAAATAAATACATGGAAATCACAAAGGTGGAACTTACAGCTGTATTATACAGGAAACTAAACATTGGAATACAAGTGTATATAAATATGCAAGTCCATACACCAGTCATTTTCTATGGTTTACTCTTTTTAAATATGATGAGATTTATAGCTCTTCTATGACTTATTGATTCAATCAGTTCTACTCTATCACACTCCTACACTCACCTGCAGCTGGAGAGGAGCAGCTACCTGTCTGTATATTAGGGATCACTACAGAATAGGTGGTGGGTTGCATGACTGGAGCTGGAGTTGTACTGAGGACACTTTGGGAAGCACCTGACATTAGAGATGATGAAAGGCCTAGTGGGTAACGCTTTCTCTTTCCAGGTCTTGGCTGATATACCCAACCTATCAAAATTATTCAAGGCAACAATTAAAGTCTTCTGTAACTTTAAACACTGAATCGTACATTCCGAGGTAAAAAGTTTGTTATATGTTAGGCCTTTTTATTGCATTACAATGCTTTATAAATTTATCTTGCAATCCAAGATAAATTTATAAAGCATTGTGATTTTATAGTTTCTCAGATAAAGTGTGGGTTGATATTTGAGCGTGCCAACATCGAATATAGTTAAATGCTTTTCTCCAGTTTATACTTTTTTTAGTGCCCCCTGGTGGCCAACTTTAGCAATGACCTTCGTCTGACTTCCAATAGTGCTAGACTTTGTGAAATAGTCTCACTGGTAATAATAATAATAATAATAATAATAATAATAATAATAATAATGTTGTAAATCAAATTGTATAGCTATGTGATCAGGCATAATTCTAGTCTTTTTCAGCCAGATTCAAATTGTGAGAAAGATACTACATGCTGTCTGGCTCCTATCATAAAACCCTCTAATGCATCTTTGTATTTTAAACCCTATTCTGGTAGTTAATTAGTTTCCAATCTCTGTCCCCCAAAATAATATAGATACTATAAAATGTCCTACACATTATTGTATATATTCTGAAATGTTAGTTTGTCTTTTCAGAGTGCCATGAAAAAGTGAAAAGTGACCAGCTTCCCATTGCAGTATGTGAGAATCTTGTTGACCTGTGCATGTTCTTACCAGGGAATTCCTCTCTGTGCTTTTCTTTGATCTTCTGAGCTGCATCATAATAAGGTTTCTTTTGTTCCTCGGAGAGCTTGTTCCATTCTATTCCAAGCTGCACACTTATATCTGCGTTGTTAGCAGCAGGGTTAGCCTTGGCAAGTGCTGGTCTATGGATTCTGGCCCAGACCATAAAAGCATTCATTGGACGTTTAATGTGCCCATTTCGGTCTTTACTCTGGGCTGTTTCAAATTCCCCTAATTAAAAGAAAAACGTTTACTGGATTGCCTTTAGACACATTTATTTTCTCACTTTCTTTTAATTTAATGACCGACCCAAGTCTTCCCTGTTAACTCTTGCAAAATGAGTTATTCATAGTGAAAGTGAATTAGTACAATAAAGTAGGTTATTAGTATATCTAATTATCATAATATAAACATTTCCATGGCACATGAACTAATAACAATTAATTTCAGAACTTTACGAACACACAAGATAAGCCTTAGCAGACCAACTTACAATGTTTGTGTTGCGCATAGGCGAGTTTTATATATTACTCTTTTATTAATAGAGTATAAAACGTTTTCGGTGAGTGCTTTAACAGTTAAACGGTTTTACCTGGATCTGAAGGTGGGACAGTGAGGGGCACGTCTTTAGTCTCAACTTTTACAGACTGCTCCACGATTGGCTGTAGCTTGATATCAAACGGCACTTGTGTTAACCTGGTTGCTTCGGGGTCAAATGCAGGACCCTGAATGTGGAGCTTTGTTTCTGGTATAACATGGTGAAGAGTTATTGGGACACCTCGATTCTGAGCGCTAGGTGCGCTGGATTGTTGCAAATGTATCAGCTCTTTGTGCTGAGGCTGCGTTACAGTGAAAGTAGTACAATGCCCCGGTCTATTTTCCTCTTGTCTAATACTATTTCCCGTGCTGTCGCCCTGTTCGATAAACAACCGGACGCTGTTCCCACTGTTTTCCTCAGCTGGCCCATGATGAAGGGTGTCTAGTTTACCGGCTTTATTATCTTCCTCTTTCGATAAAAAGACAACTGCTCTTCTTTCACCCATTTCTTTGAAACTCTCGGCTTTTAAAATAATTTGCACTTCACCATGCCTTTTAGTTCCCGCGATGGTTTCATCCTTTAGATCTCCAAGACGTATTTTCCTAATTTTCGATTCCAGTAGTTGCTGCTTTTCATTGCCCAGTGATGGCGTGTCATCGTTTTTGGAAATATGTTCTGTTTGTAAAACGTTACCGGATTTGTTGGTGACGCTTTCGCTGGTCCCTGACCTGTTTTGAATCGCCTCGTTTCTAACATCATTTTGTCTATGGTGCCTATCCATTGTTGGCAATGCGCAGATTATGATCGGTTTGAATTGAGTTTATTGTGATCTCAATACCATTTGTTAGCTTTGTTTCGGTTGATAACAAACAACTTCGGAACCTTCAGTTTCAAACTGACAACCTTAGGCGCGAGAAGCGTCATACAAATAACATCTGGAATAACCACGTTCAAATGTGTCATAATAGAAACCATGACAACCAAAACGTGATAAAGGTACATCACAAATACTTTACCAGGACAAAGTCTGTCACATTAACAAAGTTAAAATATTAATAATTAGAAAAAGTGTAAGTTCAATTGATAATGAAATAGTTTTAATAACCGTTCAAGTAACTAAACTTGCACAACTGATATGTCTACTTGTTTTATTGGAATTCGAATTGAAATTGTACAGGATATAAGAAAAACAATGCAATTTAAAGGTATGGTTAATTCTCATAACGCAGAAAATAAATAAATAAAAATGAACTTGCCAGCTGCAATAATAAAATAATACACATTTAAAAAGGAATACAATAGTCACCATTTATTATTATTTATTAAAATTATTATTAAAGTCTGCCCCTACTGTCAATAGACATTTGCTTTCAGATAATGTCTAAATGCTTAGTTAGGAAAACTAAAGTATTTGTTGAATCAATTTCCCTTGTTTTGGTTGGTCAAAATTCCTTGTTAAGAGTTTTCAGAAATATTGCTTTTGTTCTATAACATGCCTATAAAAAATATACATTTAGATAAATAACAGCTTTGTCTCTGACCTCTACTCTAGGAATGATTATTCAAGGGGTCATCAGGAATATGAATTCACAAATTACAGAGAAGTCTTCTGAAAATTCCTGCTAAAGCCTATAGTAAGCCCTGTGAATCCATCTCAACAGGTGGTTAGACCAAATGCCTCCTCCCTTGTTGTCCCACAAACCTAACATTACAGAGCGCTCTGCTCAGCTCTCAGCACTTTAGAAACTGCAGTGTCAGTTGTGTCATCAGCTAGCTGTTATCTTCCAAAATCTCTGAGTGCTCTTCCCAAAACTCCTCCCCGATGAGGTCACAATGCAGAGGCGTGACTTTTTTCCAGGTCCTTGTTACTACAATTTCTTTTTCTTTCTCTTCATTTGTAAGTTTTATTGTTTTCGTTGTGATTTCATCAATCTTTAAAAAAAAAAAAAAATTAAAAATTAAACAAAACAAATATACTGGTTTCAAGTAAAGCTGCTTGATAAAAAAAAAGTATTTAGTGACACTGTTTTTGTTTAGTATTTATTTTGTTTATCTAATAAATATTTGCACCACTGCTGTGACCCCAAATGTACAGCAAATCTGGTGTGGTATACTTCTAGCCCTGTAGGAAAGGTTCAGCCTTAATAATGCCTCTGCTCTACAACACAACCGTGTTACCTTCTTCCAAACAAGAGCAGTGCCTTTCCTGTGGATCAGAGGCTCGTTATTGTAATTGATGTTGAACTCAGAAAACAAAATCTCATTTTTATCTCCTGAAAGAGTACCCTGCAAAACAAGAGTAAAGAAAATCACTACAGATTACAGACAGTATAATAAATGCACTAAGCAAAATATCTGGGGGGTTTGTTATATACATTGTTAGGAAGAAAAAAAAAAAAGAAAGACAGCTATTACCTGCACTGCATAGTTTCAGCTGGATGTATCTGTGGCACAGCAAAGACTGAGAAAAGCCCTCATTAAAAGGGATTACCTTGAGCTTAGGCAACTACTGCACTTAGCAGATAAAAATAACTCAGTCAAATACACTGCACTTGTGTTTTTCTAGAAATAAGATGACAGCGTTGTTACAGTCACTGGGCTTGTTAAGTGTGTGTTGAACCCGTCTACAGAAGCAGGTTATATAGCCATTACATTACATTTTCCAGTAGCTGTTTGTTGTAAAACTAAGAAGAGAAACATGTTTACCCTCAATTTCTCTTCGGCCTGAGAAGTTGTCAGTCCACCTTTCTGCACCAAATTCCAAAACACTGTGTTGAAAAGGTTATTGATATGGCCTGGAAAGATAGGACAATAATTACAAGAATAGGTTATTAACAGATGCTTAAAACAGGGGTGAGCAACCATGACTTTCCCAGACCATTAATTAAATAAACTAACTGCATTATTTAAATGATCTGCAGCAGGGTCAATTAAACAATTAAGAATCTGGAGTCTGCAACAGAACAGACCCCAAGGTTTTTGTTAACCCCCCCTGGATTAAACGAAAGTGTGATCAATCAAGCACACTCACAATCAGCCTGCCTCCAGCTAAGGTAATCGCGGAGATTCTGATTGCTGGGGTACAGAATGACTCTCCCATCAAACCCTGGTGGGTACAGAAGAGTCTGGTCCTGAAAATAATCCTTCCAATAAAACACGTAACTTGAAGCAAATTGGGAGGCCACATGTGTCATGAATTTGCTGTAAAAAAAAAGAAAAAGAAAGTTGCTTTACAGTGAACTTCCACTGAAACAGTTTGTACACACCACAGCGTTCATATAGATGTCATTGAAAGTATTAGCACAACATTTAAAATATACATATACTATAGGACTGAAGTACTATAAAACAGTGTTAATCACTGTTGAACTGTTAATGCACATAATTCTGAGATCAGTGGCTGTTTTGCAGTTCTAAGAACTAGCTGGATGAAAACGATTTGGATTTCATTATCACGTATTCCAACCATCTGACTGATGGACTCCTGTTTATTCATCTTATTAAAAATCGACACATTCCAAATCCTACCTGGCTCTTCTTTTGAACCAGTTTGACTTCTTTTGGAAAACAAAGCTGTACTCGTCACTCTGCCCGTAAGCGATCACTATATCCTCCAGCTCCTCCATCACTGCCTGGGCACACCTAGTCATCAGGTTCAATGCACGGTCATCATTAGGCTTTGTAAAACTGTGCTGCTCTGCAAACCTACAGGGTTAAAAAATGAGGGTCTGACAAAATTACAGATGCAGCCTACTGTCCACACACAGTGTAACTTACAGCATGAAACTCGACCTTGCAATTCTTGGGATGTCAATAAAAAACAAAGGGCTACACTTAACTGCTAGATTACTATACCAGTACCTGATCACAGTCGAATGAAAATGAACCTGTCTCTGCCTAGACAGATGTTATTGTAGTTCTTCAAATATTTTCAACTCACTTGTGGAAATTCCTCCCATCCAATCTAACCACAATCCAGCAGTTTCTTAAACAGGTGTCATCAACCTCAAAATTCCTGACGTATTCGAATTTGCTCTTCGCCATTGTCCTAAGGCTGATGAGGTGGACTGGTGAAGTCTTTGCAAAAACGGCACGTCCTCTTGAAGGCTTCAGGAAATACGACGCTAACGATTCGTAGAGCGGGGTCAGACGCTTGCTGTTTAACATCAGCTTTCTGAGGCAAAGAAACAAAAGACCAAACAGACTATTTAAAAAAATGGGTAGGTATAGTTCCATTGGTTAGGCGTCGGTATAGTTGTTTTGGTTGCTTTGTGGTTCAGACCAATGTAAAGAATTTATTCTAAAATACTAAAAGAAGTCTACATACACTGCAGTACATAGCCTCGCACACGATATGTTAAACCAAGCAATAGTTTATTCAAATTGCACTAAAATATCGTAGCAATGTGAACATTAGACGTTAGTCTATAAGGTATCACAAAGTCACCATTAAACACGTAGAAGTGCCTAGCCACAATATTATGTATTTGCTACCTCAACGTGACAGTCTGTTTACTTTCCCCTTCACTGTATACCCACGTGGGATACACAGCAGAATATACCAAATCACTAGGGGTACAAATCGGCAGTATTCCTACCTTCAACCTTCCTGACGAAAGAAGAAATTAATCATAATGGAAATCTGTGTTACTAGGACACTGGTAGATAATTATGCAATTCGTTTGTTTTCTTTTTGCTTCTAATTATTTAATCATGCCGCGTTCTTACCGAGAAACCTTGGTTTCCAAAGTGGTGTTACATGATACATGTCGTACCAGAAACAAAGCTAAGTTGTTTTTTGTTCTCATTTTACAATAACATCCAGAAACGGTATGCTGGACCAATAACGGGGTGCAGTAACTATAGCAATAAAAAAACAGATGGGTGACCGATTTTTTTACATAAGTATTTAAATAAGGCATATTTAAATTATATGCAAGTATGGATATAGTGAATGTTCTTTTCCTTCATAACCACGTCCACTAAAAACTATACCCTTTGAAATGTGCAGCCGTGTCAAAGAACTTTCTGTGTCTTGTACGCCCCCTGCTGGTAAACAGTGCACGATACAGCGCTCTACCTCATGAGAAGTTCCCCATGCTGCTCAGCTGCGGGTCTTTCAAACATGGAGGAGAGAGAAAGAGAAACAAGTCGTACCAGGGAAGAACCCAAAGCAGGAACAAGCGGCGTTGCAACTGGAACGGGGAGACAGGCAGAAAAAGACAGTGATGCTGATAGTCACAGGGCCAGATTAGATGTCAGTTCTGATCACTTCGACCCCCTGTTGGCGCTTTACTCCCCCGATATTCCTTTACCGTACCCCAATGTGAAATGTTTTAATAACTTGGCAGAGTATGAGAGCTTTTTAAAAGGCGGACGGGGGAGAGCTAAACCCGAGAATGTGGAGAAGAAAAACAGAAAGTCGAAGAAGGGCGTCCCGGACCCAGAGAGGATTGAACGTTTGAAAAAGCTTATGGTTAATAATCCTGCGAGTGAAGAAGAGGGGGGCAGCGGTAGGAAGAGGCTTCCTCGGAGGGCAAAGGCACCCAAAAATGTTCTCACCCGGATGCCGCGTAAGTAACACTGTTACGGTTCTCTAGGGGTTATATTCGCTAAACACAGGCACTTTTGTTCTTGTTTCTTTTTAGCGGATTAAGCCAGTGCTGATGGAGACGGCTCTGTTGTTTTACTAATTGTTTGTCTATTAACCCATCAGGTACCATTCATTTCTTTGAAAAAATCAGAACACAAGACATATTTATTTAATTTGAGACATTACATTTAGATTAACCTTTGCGGTTAACAAAAGTAGGTATCACAATATAGTTAGACATTTAAAATAACAGGTAAATGGCAGCCTGTTCTCAAATGGGAACAGTGACCTTAATGGATTAAGTTTGTCCTATTGATAGTATTTTGGCAAGCGTGTCAGTTTTTTTCATCCACCTACCAGTGTTCACTCATTATTTATTTAGAAGCCCACTTTTTGAATAGACGCGGCCGCTACAGTATTTGAAGTGAGCTGGACAAATTCATTCATTTTCGTCCTTTCTCCTCTTCAGTTCACGCTGGTAGTCCCCTGGGAGAGTTGCATCGCTGCGTTAAAGAAAGACTTAAGATCAAAGTGCACATTCGCACGTTTAAAGGACTGCGCGGGGTGTGCTCGGGATTCCTGGTCGCATTCGACAAGTTCTGGAACATGGTATGTTTAAAAACCAACAGCAGTGGCAGTGTGTCTCCCTTTAACTCAAGTGTAATAAAGTCCCCAAACTAAAATCTTTATCTCAATTCCTGTGTACTCAAACCTTTTTTGATGCCTCCAGGGCAGTATGCATGCATAAAGAGCTCAGTAAATTAAAATCTTATTAATAGTGTTAGTGGCAATAGTCTTTTCCAGCTACAGCATGATTGATTTTTAGATTCAAACCTGCACCTTTCCAGATTGCTAACGAATCTACCTTGTGCTACCCACAGGCCCTTGTGGATGTGGATGAGACTTACCGGAAACCAGTGCTGGGGAAAGCTTTCTACCACGAACCTGCGCTGACCATCACAAGGGTAAGTGTCGCACAGCAAGGAGGCACAGCCACCCTAAATCAACATCATTTTAACTGCAGCGTTTTAGGGCAGGATGCAGAACATTTTCAAATGTTAAATAACCCAGTTTGCTTTTGTGACAACGCTTGGTTTTACACCTGTTAATAATTTGGCACCAAACGTCCACTGCAGCCTGTATTCTTTAGCTTTGATTACCAGTTTGAGACTGTGATGATACTGGTTTTTGTTTGTCAGATTTTTGACAGACTAAAGCTGCAGGAATCTGAATCGCCCGAGTTTAAGAAGCCTGATAAGACCCTAACAAAGGAGTCGGACGCTTCACCAGGGACGAGGAAGGAAGATAAACCGGGGATGGAGCTGCGGAGATCGCCTAGAAAGTCTTACTCTTACCCCAAGGGGCAAACTTACACAAAGCCTGCAGAGAAAAGAGCTGCTGAAGCTGGGGAGGAGAGGAAGACTCAGAAGGGAGCGAGCACGGAAAGTGAGACAGGAAAAGTACAAAAGAAGGCAAAAGACAAGCCGACAGTAGATTACCAGCAGGTGCACTGCAGACACGTAAACCAGCTCTTTATACGGGGAGAGAATATACTGCTTGTTAATTTACTGGAATAAATACTAAAGGCTTTATACATATTATGTAACTGAGGGCATGGCAAGTCTGAACCTTCCTTACCAGGTCCTTGTTCTTAATTAAACCCCAATCCAGTTCTTGCAGCCTGGTGTAAAATGGCCCTCCCGGACTGGAGTTGCCCATGACTGATTCTCCTCTATCGACTGGCTCCAGGTACTGAAACGTGGATGTCCTTCTCTAAATAAGTTTGTCAAAGAGTTTCTGTATACAGATTGACACAGAGAGCCCTATGGTGGTAAACATAACCTTTTTCATTGCTATATTATTATATTGACCTGTTTTATAGTACTTCAGTCCTATAGTATATGTATATTTTAAATGTTGTGCTAATACTTTCAGTAACATTGCAGTGTGTTTTGTTTCACACACACTGATCTGTAATTCAGTGTTGACTGCTTTAGAATGTAGAGCTCCAGTAGATGGCATAAACAATTGAATGTATGGTAACTTTGAATGATTTTGGTCTATAAATCATACATGATTTTCTCATTTTTAATAGATTACTTAACCGAAAGAAATATTTCCATATTAAATCTAATCAGCGTGATTTTGGTTTGGCTTTGGATCTGCAAACTGATTTTACACTGAAGAGATTATATTTATGTAATTAAGGTGAAAGAATGTAACACATGAATGAGATTGAGTTTGAATAACTAATTAATAGATTGGGTGCAGCAATCAAGTATACTTACAATGTTTAAAGTAGCATTTGTTAGGGAGAGAAAAAAGAAAAACAAAAAAACAAGCAACGGTTTTCTTGCCGTTACTCACAGTCCCATTCTGAGCCCCTGTGGACAGTTTCCTGGGTGACTGAACAGAAGGTGTCATGGGATTGCCTCCGTTTTAACAGACGATGCTTTTCTCGTGGTTAGGGCATGCGGCAGCCCAGTGGAATATGTGCTTGTGCCTTGAGCTGAAAACTGTAGACAACTTGTAGAAAATAATACGGTTTCCTATTCGCACTGAGTCATTTGAAATCAAGTGGCCTACATTTCTGGAGTTTTATTATTTTGAAAAGTACGCTTTTTTGGAGAGAGATTTTTTTTTTTATTTGATGTGATTTCAAGGATTCCATTTTTTAAGTCTTTGGAGCTTCACAGTGTTAACGACATATGGCTAAGACAAATCAATTATTTCTAAAGCTTCTTCTGGTAACGCAATATAGAAAGGGTCTCAAATCTCTTTTAGAGCTGCATGTGGCCCAATTATGCAGCTCATTAATAAAGCACATTGTGATCTTACTGAAAATCTGTAAAACCAATAACATCTCAGATCCAAAATGTATAGGGTTTAGATCAATCGGTATGGCATGACCTTCTTTTAAAACGACAAACAAAATCAAAACCTCAAAAACAAAAAAACAACCTTCTCTTCATGTCAGTTTTTCCTCTCTTAGGATTTCATAAAATTGTCAATGTCATATTAATTATTCAGTTTGCAAATAGGCTGAAATGGCATTAGGTTATTGTTATTGTTTGTGACATTCTGGTTGTGATTATATTTTAATGCACACATTACCCCTAAACCACTTAAAAGCTTTCAAAATCCAACCAGCTTCATTGGAAACTTCCAGCTTTGTTTTTACTTTTGTTGCTTGAAATTCAAAGCCTTACCACAGAAGCACGTCATTTATCGATGGAACGTTTTTTTTTTTTGGTTCATGTGGGCAAGAGTTTAACAGCAATCCTGGTGTTTAATAGGTGGCAGGATTTTTTCCTGACTTTAAAATTACATTACAGATTTTTGTAAAATTATATACAGTACATATTTTCTTTTTGCATGCAATGAAAAATGACTTCTGAAATCCAACAAAATTTCCTTCACCAATAATGTAATTAAAGCAAATTGGCACTTAATGCTAAGACACTGACATTGATCATTTCCCATGGTGCACAGCTTGTCTTGCGTAGCTCATATTTCATAATTAATGATAACTGTAATAAAGCATTTTTATTCATAGGGGTAAGAATTTGATGCTAATATGAGACACTTAAATATGCAGATTTTAAGCAGATGTTTGCATTGTGTTAGAAAGCAAATCTTATTTTTTTTTTAAAGTAACAGTAATTATTAGCATGTGCACATTTCACATCTGTAATAAGTGTATGCAGAAGTAAGGAGAGTGCGTGATTGCCACACATCCTATTCACATGGGACCATTAGTAATTCTATAGCAATGCAAATTAAAAAAAAGAAAGTGATGTATGATTTATAGCATTAACAATCATCTAAAGGCTCTTCTACTTATCTATTGTGGCATTGCTTTAATATTCAATCACAAACTAATTGAGTCAAAAGCCCTAAGTATACTGTTACAGTATTATAATTATTAACAAATGACACAAACCCAGGTAACATTATGTAGTCTGTGAAGCCAGGCATGGATCATTATTATTATTATTTATTTATTTCTCAGCCGGGGCGACTTACAAACTATCACATTACAGATAAGTGCAGTTGTAAGGTACAGTAAAATCAGTAGAAAATAAGAGGAAGATCTGGGTATTGTCAGCACAGAAATTATATGAGAAGCTGTGGCAGATGAGGGGACCCAGGGAGCAGGTGTAGAGAGAAAACAGAAGGGGTCCCAGGACTGAACCTTGGGGGGCAAGAGGCAGAGGGTCAGCCATGCCAGGACACCTGGTACCTGCGATCAGAGAAGTAGGAGGAGAATCAGACGAGCAGTGCCGAAGAGTCCCAGGTCAGCGAGGGAGGACAGGAGAATAGAGTGATTGACTGAGACCAGAGGCGAGAGGTTGAGGAGATTTAAGACACAGGAGAAGGAGGCGGCATAGACAGAGTAGAAAGTTAGTGTTGACAAGAAAGCAGAGCTGGTGATGTACCGCTCACTTTAGGGTTTTAAAGAAGAACAGGAGAAGGGAGACAGGACGGATGAGGGATCAAGGGAGGGTTTTTTTTTTTTTTTTAAGAAGGGGGTGCTGCAGGCCTGTTTGAAGGCAGAGGGGAAAAAGGCAGAAAGCAGAGGTTGTAAGAGAGGAAATGAAGTAGGAAAGGATGGGAGCGACAGCGAGGAAATATCGAGAGGGTGGGGTGAAAGCAGTCCCTTAATTTGCTAATTAGTCTTAGCAGATTAATTCAGTTGCATGGGTTCAATGATGGTATTTAGATCCACCACCATTTAGATTAATCGAACAAACAGCAGCACCTAGTGGACTTTGTTAGCTTTGATTTAATACCACTTAGAAGCTTGCTTGATGGTCTGTTTCAACTATTGTGCCAACCTAGCCCTTTACATTTACTCTAGGTTTATTTTCTGCAAACATCCATACAAAGCATGAATGGATAACACCAAGTAGGCTTTGGTATACGGTACGTATTTGCCAACATCTCCCAGCTTTCTGCAATTATTTTAAGCAT